>NC_041385.1:424662091-424742422 GCF_002162155.2 Triticum dicoccoides
GCTTGATGTATCGGTGTGTGTGGGGGGGAGGGGGTGGGGGGAGGGGTAGGCAGAGGCCTAACTATAGAGGTAGAACGACTCGTATATGTGTTGAGAAGGAGAGACCCAGCTATGTCTTGAGGGAGATCGGTCGACATCCATACATAACTGAAGGACGGGAAATATGATGGGACAGAGAGAGAGAGAGAGAGGAGAGAGAGGGGGAGGGAGAGGGAGGGAGAGGGGTAGAGTGCTGGATGGGTGATGGAGTTGCTTCTCGGAGATGTTGGGAGAGGCCTACTAGACAAACTGAGGGTGGAACTGCAATGTTATCAATAAGAGTGGGGATGTGTTTCTGTGTGTGCCTGTGCATGATAGATCTGTCGGGATGCATCCATGAATGATGAAGGGGAACCATGTGGTTGGTAAGCAAACCTAACTAGATCGGTAGATCAATTGTTGTTTGTCAGAGGAAGGGAGAGACACAACTAATGAGGTAGATCGATCGATGTGTGGGCAAAAACGAGTTATAAGGACCTAGCTGGCTATATGTATAGCGAGAGATCAGTTGGTGTACGTCCATTTGTTAGAGGCAAATAAGGCCCAACGAGACGGATAGACAGAGAGAATGGAGCTAGGAGGTGGTGCGAGAGGCCCAACTACTAGCTAGATAGGGGGAGGAGTGTGTGGTTGTGAGATCGATTAAAAGAGGGGTGAGAGTTTACACGTGTGTCTGACCATATGAGAGACACGAGGCAAGGACACATAAAGGAGGAGATTGAAGCTGTGTGTGTATGCTGTAGGCAGGCATCGCTGGAGAGGTTTATCGATCGGTGTGTGTCAAAAAGGAGTTGTGGAGACTCTGGGTGAACGACCTAAAGAAAAAAAATGAATGTGCCCGGTGGATAGAATGCCGAGGGAGGGGGAGGGCGAGGAGGGCGTGTGCATGCATGAGAGAAAGTTAGTGGTAGCTACAAAGGTTAGAGGATTATGTGGGTGTAAGAGACTAACAAAGATCATAATTTGATATGAAAGAGGATTCATATATTTGAATAGGAGATCATAGTGTTTAAACATTGCATGCATGAATATAGCGGTGATACACGTGATGTGCACATGTTATACCATAATGTGATAATGCATGGCGTTTGCAACTCACAGCTAAATGCCGAACAATCTAAACCATACTATACATCAAACAATCTCACATTTTATTTGAATTTGTGATAATGTGCGGGGTTTGCAGCTTACAACTAAATATCGAGCAATCTAAACAATACTATATATCGAACATTCTCACATTTTATTTGAATTTGTGGTAATGTGTGGTGTTTGCAACTCACATCTAAATACTTGTAGGCGTAGGGGGCGGGGCACCATACATAATGTGATAAACACATTATACATATGAGACATGGTTTAGATTATGAAGATCTAGCTAGAGCTAGAAATGTAATGTGATTTGAAATCAAAATAAAGTGGATTCAAAAAATCTAGTTCGAGTTCATATAGTACCCATAGTTCATATGTAACTCGATACTGATCATGTGGTGTGCTGTGAAGATAATACAGAAACGATGGTTTAACTTGACAATAATGATGATTGTAGATCTTATTAAAATAGAGAAACGAATTCAAATGCTTTGACTTCACAACAATCATTACTGTACATCTTATTCAAATTTAGTTCATATTGAAGCGGTAGTATATACGTTTGGAATGCACTAAAACGTTCATTTGAGTAGTAGGTTGCATGCATTATTCACGTAGCGAAATATTTTAATTGAACATAACATGAATTCAAAGTTTTGAATGACATTTGTAGTGTGCATTGATTTAGTACATTACACGTTAGGCTTCTCCAGAAATTTCAACCCGCGCCTTGTTAGCCTGAAATATTTAAGATATATCTTTGTCTCGTTGTGCTCCGACAACTCCCTCCATCTCAACCCGTGCCTTGCTATTCCGAAATTACAATACACGCGAAAACTCCCACCTCCCGTGAAATCCCGACACGCGAAATGCCCGTGGTACCCCTGAACCGAAAGAACCGCCTGAAATCAGTGGGGGGGGGGTACTTTCGTAACTTACCCCACATTTCGGACAAGCGCATCTCTAATCCATGGTTCCCCACTGCCATCCCATCCGCCCACCCATTCGTACACCGAGGCCGCGAAAACCAGCGACGAAACCCCACACCCTGCTCCGTCCGCCACCCAGCCGGAGCTTCTTCCCCGATGATGTCGTCCACATCAACACCTCGACGTCCCTCATCCACCGTACCGGATGAGGACCCGTCGTCGATCTCATCGTCCCGCCGGTTCAGCCACCCCGTCCTCCACCTCCAAGGAGCTGCCCTGATGTTCCCCTCGTCTTTCGCGCCACCTCCATTCCCACACCGCCGTCTTCACCTGCACCACCGGAAGAGCATCATCATCACCGTTTCCTCGGATGAAGGTGCGGCCTAATCGGCAACACCAAAGAGGTTGTACACTAATCACCGCATTTTCTTCTTGATTCGATCTCACGGTGCTGCCGGCGCTCGGTCCCAAACCGACACAGCGTGGCTCCATCCACGGCGGCGTCACCGGCCACTTCCTCCACAGCATCGCTCCCTCGGCGGCGACGTCCACATCAGTAGGAGCTGCTACTGCTTTAGCTCTCGCTCGCGCTGCTACTCTGCTCTTGCTCTCGGTTCCCTGCCTGGTCTGCTCTTGCTATTGCTCTTGCTCGTGCTGCTGCTCTCGCTCTTGCTCTTGCTTGCGATGCTGCTCCGATTTGGCTACACTTCAGTCGACTGAATCGACTTTTGGGTCAGTCGATTTCCAAGGGGTGGGCTCGCCGGGGTGAAGGAAGAACCAGCCACAGCGGGGAGGGGGCTCGCCGGAGAGGTACCCCACTATCTATCTTAGGGTTCAGGATGGGGGCGGTGGTCGCCGGTGGTGGCGGGGCATTGGCGGGGCGGTGGCGTGGGGATCGCCGGAGAAAAAGCTCGGCACGGGGGGGCCTAGAGGGATGGCCGGGGCGGCGGCAGACCGGCGGTGGGGAGTGTTTTCGGGGCGGGTGGGGCGGCGCACCGCCGGCCGCGGGAGGCTGCTGTTTGGCCGGTGGTGGCTGGCGGCTCAGTGGGGTGGAGGTTGAAGATGAACCGCAGGCCCTTGATTTCGTATCCAACGGCTGCAAAATCGACTGACCAGAGATGAAAAAGTCAGTCAACCGACGTGTAGCCTCACCTTGCTAGTGCGTTCAGTTTCGACAGCAAAATTCAGTTTCGACAGTTAGGTTCAGTTTCGACAGTTAAGTTCAGTTTCGATAGTTAAGTTCAGTTTCGACAGTTAAGTTCAGAGATGAGCGGCTGATGTATTTTACATCTAGCACTTTGTAGTTATGTATTTTACGTCATGTATTGGAGATGCTATTAGAATTCCACTCAGGTTAACGTTGTTCGTTGTCTCTCTTGTCCTGCTTCAGCCTTGGCGTCGTACAACTCACCGGAGCTGCTCCAACGACGAAACCCTCCATCACAGCGGAGCAGTACCTCGGGCTCCATCTCCAGACGCCTAAGATCTTCTTCCCTTCCTCTGATAGCAAAGTCAGCCGGAGCATCCTCACCGGCCAACCCAATCATGCTGAGATCGACATGGCTTCGCCAAAGAGGTTGTACACTTGTTGCATCTCTTTTTTACTCTACATGTTATATATATTGTCCACTCAGCACACGGATTTGTTCCTTTAGTGTCTCCTTGAAAGAAAAAATGTAGGAATTTTTATTTTCACTTGTCCTCCTTTTCAAATTCCTATTCATGAAGCACAAGACTAAGAGATAGTAGCATAATAGCATTATAACCGTACATTTTTTTTGTGGTTTGACTTAATCTCACCATGCTTCTTTGCATCCTGTGATCTTGCAATTGTTGTGAATCAACACCTAGATTGGCAGAAATCCTGTGTTTTTAAATTCTCTGTTTTGCACGTGCATTCCTATCCTATTCCTGTCTATTTCCTATCCCTGCATTGTTGGAATCCTCCAATTCAAACGAGCCCTTACAGAATTACTTCTCTTACAGATAGTTGTCAAAGAAAACCTTGCATGGTTTGTCCCGCTCCTGCTGCGCCGTCGTCCACCCCAGCTCAGCTGCTCCAACGACAGAAGGGTCCAGCACAGCAGGGATCCGGCCTCCAGACTTTCTTTCGCCGCCTCAGATCTTCTTCCCCGCCGCTGACAGCCATGAAAACTGCATTACCATCATCAATCGAGCAGATGACCTCGAGGACTACACGGGTCCGCAAGAGAGGTTGCACTCTTTCGTGTCTGCTTACGTTATGCATCGCTTAATATTACATGCTACTTTATCGTCCTGTTCACCGATTAGACTCTGAGTCAGCTCCAAACTAATGGTCAAACTTGAGTTTTTAAATGGTTGTGGGGTACATATCGGGGCCGCTATCAATAGTATCTATCTACTATCTGGTTAATCTTCGGTGTCTACCATGAGTTTCATGTTGGGTGGGAAACAAACAGTAAAGAAGCCATTATCTGTATTTATTAACTGAAGCCATTATCTGCCTGCTATTATTGGTTTTGGGTCTATCGACAGGTTGCTACCATCACTCTGGATTTCTGCATGCACTCCTTACATAATCTCACTATGTTTTATTCCTATGCATGACAGTTATTGTAAACAATGGAACTGAACATGTAGAGCAAAAGAGACGAGCCTTGCGTGGCAATATAATTTCATGCAGATGTCGCTCCATGGTAGGCGCCAAGGCAGCCCCCCTCCATGCATTTCGGATTGTAATCGAGAGGAAGATATCTGTTCCGAGGGGGATTCAGAAGGAGAAGATAACTCCTATTTACCCCCTGAGGTCTTCGCTCTAACTTGGCATGCTAATGTTGGTTATATCATGCATATGGTGTCTTGCATTGCTTACTTTATACATCAAATATGTCATCTGCTTAGTTTAGACATCCTTTGTGCGAATGCCATTTGTTTAGTTTATTCATCGTTTATGTGAATTATGCAACGCCACCTTGTTTAGCCAGGCATCATATATGTGAATTTTGCAATGCCATCCTGCTTAGCCAGTCATCTTATATGTAAATTATATCAGGCCATCCTTTTTTTCATTACATATTACATTCGTCAACAATGTTAGTACATTCAACTGCTCTTCGTGTCCATCAGCCATTTGACACGGTGATGGCAAATTCTGGAGTGAAAACAAGGTCTTTTGAGCAGACTATGCTATCTGATGAAGCACATATCTCGCTGGTTACGGATAGCTCCTCAGAGGACGATTCAAAGACAGATGACCAGCCCTATTCCCTCCCCCCCCCCGAGGTGTATGCTCTAACTTGGTAGGGTTATGTTGCTCATATCGTGCGTCTAGTGTCTCGCATTGCTATGCCATTTGATTAGTTTAGACATGCTTTGTGTGAATGCCACCTGTTCAGTGTCTAATTACCATATATGTGAGTTATGCATTGCCATCTTGTTGCAAGACATTATATATGTGAATTATACAACGCTATCTTGTTGCAAAGGCATTATATATGTGAATTATGCAATGCCATGCTGTTTAGCCAATCATCATGTATGTGAATTATGTCATGCTATCATTTTTTTGTATTACGTGTTCCATTTGTCGACAATGTTTGTATATTCAACTACTCTTCCTGTGCATCAGCCATTTGAAGTGGTGATGGAAGTATCTGGAGTGAAAACAAGGTATTCAGAGCAGACAATGCTACCTGCTGAAGCAGACATCTTGCTGGCTACAGAGAGCTCCTCAGAGGAGGATTCAGAGACTGATGACCAGTCCTATTTCCCCCCTGAGGTCTATGCTCAAACTTGGCAGGGTTATATTACCCATGTCATGCATGTTGTCTTGCATTGCTTAGTTTTTACATCATATATAGATTGCCATCTGCTTACTTGCTTACTATATAAATCATATATTTGAATTATATCATGCCATCATGTTTACATAGTACATACACATCATCTATTTGAATTATGGCATGGCAACCCATTTAATAAAGACATCACATAGTTATATCATCTCATCCTGTTTAGTGTTTACAGTCATCATATTTAGAATTATGGCATCATCCATGAATGTATGTGAATTATGGCATGCCAACCTATTTAATAAACACATTATATAGTTATGTCATGTCATCCTGTTTACATAGTCTCATATTTTGAACTATGTCTTCCCATCTTTTTTAGTTGGCCATCATAATGTGAAATTGTGTCATGCTATCCTGTTTAGTTAGCCATCATATATGTGAAATTGTGTCATGCTATCCTGTTTGGTTAGACAACATAAATATGAATTATTTCATGCCCTCTTTTATTCCCCACTATCCATTGCACCTGTCTATCATACAATGTCTATACTTTCAATTACTTTTCTTGTTTATCAGCCATTTGAATTGGAGAGCGTGATGGCAGTATCTAAGGGAGTAACAACACGGTCTTCAGAAAAGATAGTGCTACCAGTTGATGCAGATACAACCACGGTTGTACTTGCCCAAGGACCAGATCCACCACACATAACCCAGACTCTAGCAGATTGTACCCCTACCCAGTTGGACAGAGAACCAACTACACCCCTTCTAACCCCAACCCCGGCAGATAGTAACCCAGTTCCAGTTGACACAGCACCGTCTCCACCATAGAGCACCCAAACACGAGCGCTTAGTAAGGGAACTGCAGTGCCCAAAGCACGAGGACCACCACTCCGAATCCCAACTCAACGCTTAAAGGAGAAGAAGATTTGTTCTCAGGCCAGGTTCTGTAGCTATGACCATAACGGACCATCGTTAATAGGCCGTATTTGATGACGCTATGAAAATGGCCCAACGTATTAACGGACAACAAACGGGCTGATGTAACCACGGGCCGAATTTGGCCCACAAGCAGAAAATGACAGTAACGGGCCGTAAGTAAACGAATGCTGGAAATGAGGCCAAGAATAAATGGGCTCTGAGAAGGCCGAAAGATAACATTTGATGGAAATGGCCCAACTGAATAACGGGCCCTTAATGGGTATAAAGTGATATACTGTTCATTACGGGCCAGTTTCACCACGGGCCGTTAGCGTGTGTAAAGTGATACACTGTTCGTCGCGGGCCAGTTTCACCACGGGCCATTGATAGGCCAAGAGTTACATAGGGCCTCATATGGGCCGAAAGACGTCATGGGCCTACATGGGCCAGAAGTGAAAACGGGCTGGAATCATATTGGATGGCCCAGATGATGCTACTGGGCCTAATTCTAATAGGGCGTAACGGGCCTTGGGTTAGCGGTCTGTAAATGGGCTATATGCGAATAGGCCGTTAACAGGCTTTCCATGGGCCGGCCCGCCACCTTTTGACCAAGTCAAGCGGGCCGGCCTTTTCACAAGAATGGGCCTCTGTTGGGACGTGCCACGTGTTGACGTATCATAGGCGCTTTCTGTCCAATGAGTGGATGACATCTGTCCCAACGGTGAGCCGACACGTGTTTCCTCCAGCCAATGATGATTTTACACGTGGAAAATCCCCATTGGTCGGGGCTGTTAACGGGTTATCGGATCCAAAACCCAACCCGATAGCTTAACGGCGTTCCGCTACGGTGGATGCCACATGTCGGTCACCCTTGACGAAAGTAGTTCTGTGACGCGCGATTTATCGTCATGGAAGTGGACACTTCCGTGATGATAATTTTGGTAATGTCATGGAACACTTCTACGACAGCACAGGTATGACTATCTTGATTCTGTCATAAATTTGTCATGGATGTACATGCATGACAAAAAACGCGACCTACTATGACAAACACGTATCATCGCGGAAGTGTATTTTTTTTGTAGTGAAGCGAGGTCTAAGCTAGGGGGAGTTGATACGTCCATTTTGCATCATGCTTTTATATCAATATTTATTGCATTATGGGCTGTTATTACACATTATATCTCAATAGTTATGGCTATTCTCTCTTATTTTACAAGGTTTACCATGAAAAGGGGGAATGCCGGCAGCTGGAATTCTGGCTGGAAAAGGAGCAACCTATTCTGCACAACTCCAAAAGTCCTGAAACTCCACGAAACAACTTTTTGGATTTAATAAGAATTTATGAGCAAAAGAAATAGGCCAGGGGGCCCACACCCTGTCCAGGAGACAGGGGGTGCGCCTCCCCCCTGTAGGGCGCGGCCCCCTATCTCCTGGGCCCCCTGGTGGGCCTCCGACGTCCATCTTCTGCTATATCATCACTTTTACCCTGGAAAAAATCGTGGGCAAGCTTATGGGACGAAACTCCGCCGCCACGAGGCGGAACCTTGGCGGAATCAATCTAGGGCTCTGGCGGAGGTGTTCTGCCAGGGACACTTCCCTCCGGGAGGGGGAAATCATCACCAATGTCATCACCAACGATCCTCTCATCGGGAGGGGGTCAATCTCCATCAACATCTTCACCAGCACCATCTCCTCTCAAAACCCTAGTTCATCTCTTGTATCCAATCTTGTATCAAAACCACGAATTGGTACCTGTGGGTTGCTAGTAGTGTTGATTACTCCTTGTAGTTGATGCTAATTGGTTTACTTGGTGGAAGATCATATGTTCAGATCCTTTATGCATATTATTACTCCTCTGATTATGAACATGAATATGCTTTGTGAGTAGTTACGTTTGTTCCTGAGGACATGGGTGAAGTCTTGCTATTAGTAGTCATGTGAATTTGGTATTCGTTCGATATTTTGATGAGATGTATGTTGTCTTTCCTCTAGTGGTGTTATGTGAACGTCGACTACATGACACTTCACAATTTGTCGGGGGTTGGGTGCGACATATGCCAAAGGATGGCTTATCATGGTGGGGGCGAGTAGAACGTCGCCGGTGCCTGGAAACGGGATGAGGCGTAGGCATGCACGCCAGCGAATCTTACCCAGCTTCTGGGCTCTCCGAGGAGATAACACCCCTACTGCTGCTCTGCGGGGTCTCCGCATGGTCACTATAGCAAGGTGACTACAATGGTGCTCCTAGAGCTGTATCGGGAGGGAGGAGAGAGCAAGGCTAGTTCCCTCCTCCCTGAGCTATGTGTCTATCTCTATCTAGGTCCGAACCCTTTGCATGGGTGCCCCGGGGGGTTTATATAGGCCTACCCCCCGGGGGTACAATGGTAATCCGACTGGGTGTGGGTCCCAACCGTCAGTCTCTCATGTCGCCGTCCTTCCCGCCGGCTTCTGGGGCCCGCCGACTGGTGGGTCCCGCGGACAGGCCGGACACTGTGCGACACTCCTGATGACGCAGGCTTGGTCATCGGGTCGTGGCAACAGTACCGCCGTCTATCTGGCGATCACTGTCGCCACTCCCCATCCAATCTGGTTTATGGCTTGTGGGGCCCTGGAGGGGAGACGGCCGACTCTGGGGAGGCCGACTCCCACAGGGCCGTCTTCGGACGCTCTGGCCGTCTTCGATTCTCCCACTGACAGGCGGCCCCACGATCTTCGGGCCGTACAGGCCGGCGTCGTGGGCACAGTGCGTCGCGTACTGTGGCTGAGGTCAGGGCAGGCATGGCGACAGTGCCGCGCCTCGCCGGAGATCTCCCAGCGATATGGCTCACTGTAGCCATGCCAGCCCCTCGTAGGCAGGGAGGGAAGGCCACGTCATGACTGTACCCTGCACCGGGCTGCGTGAAGTGTCATGGGCCGACTCCCATAGTCGGCACTCCTGGAGGTCGCCAGCTTTGGAGTCGGCTTGCTTTGAAGTCGTCATCTGGGATTCGGCTTCTCTAGAGATCGCCAGCGGGACTCGGCCTCTCTGGAGGTCGCCAGCTGGGACTCGGTTGGAGGGGCGTGGCCTGCCCCGATGTCTTAAAAGATCCTGGGCCCCGGGTCGGCCTACCCGTGGCCCATTACTCTGACAGTAGTCCCCGAAGCTGGTGAAGCCCTGCAGATGCCGCCTCGTGGGGCTTCAACAGTTTCAAGCTTCCCAGCGCCGACTCTGAGATTCGGCAGTTGTCTTCTTTGGGCCGACTCGCCGAAGTCAGATTTGTTCAGCGAGGGGCCACTGTTTGTAAGTCGCGGCGGGAAATCAGGTGGCGTATCGGATACGCTTCCCTGCCGCCATCGAGGCGGTCGTATCGCGCGGCGCCACGTGGGGAGGACAGTCTGCCCACCCACGCGCGCGACGGGACGGGCCGCTAGGCGGGGCCCGCCATTACCGTGCCTCGGCTTTCGAGCGGATCAGCTGCGGTCGCGAACGGTTGGCTTCCCCACGCCGTTACTGCGCGCAGTAACTTCGTGGGGTAAATCGTGGGCGACGTGGGGCTTCGTGCGTAGTTAATCCCATGCCCGCCCCCTCGGCTCCTCAGCCCGTAGGGCTATAAATAGGCGGGGAGGAGCGGGGCGGCACTGCACGCGCACCCTCACCCCCATTCTCCTGCCCTTTCTTCCTCCTCCGTCGCGAGCAAGAGCACTTCTTACATCGGCGATGAGTTCTTCCTCCGCCGCGCCCCTGCCTCGCGCTCCGGCATGTGGGACGGCTCGGATGTGGAGGCGGAGCATATCGAGTTCCTCCGCCGGACCCGGCGTCTCCCCAACGCTGACCTCGTGCACGCCCGTCCTCTGCCGGCGGGAGAGATCCGGCCCGCGCCGGAGGAGGGCGAGCGGGTCGTCTTCCGCTCGCACCTCATGCGCGGGCTGGGGCTGCCGGCGAGCGGTTTCTTCCGCTCGTTTCTGGAGTTCCACAATCTACAGCCGCACCACCTCACCCCAAATGCGGTGGTGCTGCTCTCCGCCTTTGCCACTCTGTGCGAAGGCTTCCTCAGCGTTCTCCCACCCTCGAGTTGTGGGGAGAATTCTTCTCTTTGAAGCTCGGCACGCAGGCCGCCGGCACGCCGGCTCAGTGCGGCACCTACATCGCGGTGCGGCGCACGACGGCCAACAACCCTTTGCCTCTCATCTCGCTGGTGAAATCGGTGAAGATGTGGCAGCGCTCCTACTTCTATGTGAAGAACCTCTCCACCGACGGTGACTGGGTCAATCTACCGCCCTTCAACCCCGAGCCCCTGACTGGGAGGCTTCCCAGTTGGTCTCACCGGTCCAAGTCACTGACTCCCTCCGGAGCCGCCGCCGTGGCGCGACTTCGAGTTCTGCTGCAGTCGGAGGGCCTCGTCGGGTCCGACCTTCTGGCCGCCTTCGTGGCGCGCCGCGTCCTTCCGCTCCAAGGCCGGCCTCACCTCATCTGCCAGATGAGCGGCCGCCACGACCCGAGCCGGCTGTGCACCAAGGAGATGCCCCATAGGGAGGTGGCGAACTTGGTGAACCACATTGCGCACTGCGAGTTCACGGAGGACTGGCAATTCGGCAAGGAGCCGTACTCGCGCGACAACCCCCCTCCAGTGGTAAGTTGCATCTTTCTGTAGCTTCGGTCTTCTTTGCAGCCGACTCCGACGTCTAATCATTGTTGGTTCCTTCTGGGCAGAACCCCCTCATGGAGCCCGCAGCCGGCGCCATGAGAGAGCCCCACGACTACGTCCCCGACCGCGAGGATAGCGACACCGACGACCCCGACTTGGGGGCGGTGAAGAAGGGGCAGACGGCGGCCTCAGGCCATCGGCCACCTTCGCCGACTGGCCTGACGACGATGCTGACGTGGAAGTCGTCCCACGCCACCAGCCGACGGCCGGCCCCTCCGGCCAAGGCGGCGCGAAGAGGCGTCACGCCGGGCCGAGCGCGCCCGGCGGCAAGCAGAAGAAGTTCAAGGGGGCGGCCGCCGCGACCAAACGGGAGGAGGCGGCCGCGAAGGCCAACTGCTTCCGAAGGGAAGTGAGAAGGCCACCGCTAGTTTTCGCGTAAGTTTTTATGCTCTTGTATTTTCTTTGTTGGATTTTGTCCGAGTCTTCATTGATTTTCCCTCCATTGGGTGGCTGGGCTTGGAGGCGGCGGGCTGGAGTCTGCAGCCGTTTGCTGGATTGACGGAGTCTCTGGGCCAACTGGCGCAGTCCCCAGGCCGGGCTCTGAAGTCCTCGGGCCGACTGGCACAGTCCCCGGGCCGGGCTCTGAAGTCCCCGGGCCGGTTTCAGCTGTGGTTTTCTTGAGGTTGTCTGCTGGGGCTTTGGAGTCGGATCCGACTACTTCTGGAGGAGCTGGCACAAAGATGGAGTCTAACTCTGGTGAAGGCTTGATTGACGGCTTGAGGAGGCGCTGAAGGGCGACGCCGGAAGGTATCGCTTGGCGAGTGGAGCCGACTCGTGCCAAGGCATCTGCTTGATCATTGTCATTTCTTGGCACGTGAAGGAATTCACACCCCTCGAAGTATCCGCTGAGTTGCTGCACCAGGAAGCGGTAGCTCGCCATGTTTGCGTCTTTGGCGTCCCAGTCGCCGGATGATTGCTGAACCACCAAGTCGGAGTCGCCATAACACAGGATCCGGCGAATGCCGAGTTCTTTGGCAAGCCGGAGCCCATGAATGAGCGCCTCATACTCGGCAACGTTGTTGGAGGCGGCGAAGTGGATCTGTAGCACATACTTGAGCTTGTCGCCCTTGGGGGAGGTGAGGATGACGCCGGCTCCCAGGCCGGTGCGCATCTTGGGGCCATCAAAATGCTTCCGCCAATGAGTGGAGTCGGGCGCTGGCGGCAGGTACTGGGTCTCGGCCCAGTCGACGAGGAAGTCGGTCAGCGCCTGCGACTTGATGGCGGTGCGGGGCTGGTAGTAGATGGTGTAAGGGGCTAGATCTATAGCCCATTTGGCCACTCGGCCGGAGGCGTCTCGGCTTCCAATGATCTCGGCGAGTGGAGCGGTGCAAACCACAGTGATTGGATGCTCTTGAAAGTAGGGCTTCAGCTTCTTGGCGGCAAAATGCACGCCGTAGCACATCTTCTAGTAGTGAGGGTAGTTCTGCTTGGAGGTCGACAGTACCTCGCTCAGGTAATATACCGGTCTCTGGACAGGGAGCGCCTTGCCTTCCTCCTTGCGCTCGACTACAATGACTGTGCTGACTACTCGGCTGGTGGCGGCGATGTAGAAGAGCATGGGCTCTTTGGGAGTCAGAGCGCCAACACGGGTGGAGTAGTCAACATCTTCTTCAGCTGGAGAAATGCCTCATCCGCCTTGTGGTTCCACTCAAAAAAGGTGGTCTTCTTCATCAATTGATACAAGGGCAGAGCTTTCTCGCCCAGCCGACTGATAAATCGGCTGATGGACGCCAAGCAGCCGGTGAACTTCTGCACATCCAACAGTCGGCTGGGTACCTCCACTCTCTCAATGGCCTTGATCTTCACGGGGTTGCACTCTATGCCGCGTTCGGAGACCAGGAAGCCAAGGAGCTGGCCGGCTGGTACTCCGAAAACGCACTTCTCAGGGTTGAGCTTGATCTGGAATCGGCGCAGATTTGCAAAGGTCTCCTTGAGGTCTTCCAGCAGCGTCCCATGCTTCTTCGTCTTCACCACCACATCATCCACATAGACATGGGCGTTCCTGCCGAGTTGCTTGAGGAGGCACTTCTACATGCAACGCTGAAAGGTGGCGCCGGCATTTCTCAAGCCGAACGTCATTGTCAGGTAGCAGAAGGCTCCAAATGGCGTGATGAATGCGGTCTTCAGTCTGTCCGCCGGGTTCAGCTTGATCTGGTGGTATCCTGAGTATGCGTCTAGGAAACTCAGCAGCTCGCATCCGGCTGTGGAGTCTATCACCTGATCAATTCTTGGCAGAGCAAATGGGTCCTTTGGGCAGGCTTTGTTTAGGCTTGTGTAGTCGATGCACATCCGCCACTGCTTGTTCTTCTTCAGTACCAAAACCGGGTTTGCCAGCCACTCTGGAAAAAACACTTCCATGATGAAACCGGCAGCCAAGAGCCGGGCTATCTCTTCTCCAACAACTCTTCTTTTCTCTTCTAACAGGCGGCGCAAGGGCTGCCTGACGGGCTTCATATCCGGCCTGACGTGTAGCTTGTGCTCGGCGAATTCCGTCGGTACACCCGGCATGTCCTTGGGGGACCATGCAAAGATGTTCCGATTCTCACGGAGGAAATCGATGAGCTCGCCTTCCTATTTGCTGTCAAGGCCCGTGCCCACGACAGCGTACCTCTCTGGGTGCTCTGGGTCCAAGGGTATCTTCTTGGTCTCTTTGGCCGGCTTGAATGATCCTTCTGCCTCCGACTCCTTGGGGTCGGGCGACATCTCTGGCTGCTTTTCGGCCATCGCCACGACTCTGTCAAGGAGCCGCTTCTCGGCCGCGATCACCAGGGACTCGGCCAATCGACTGCTCTCGGCCGCGCAGGCGGACGACTTCTTGTAGTCGCCGGCTACGGTCAGAATCCCCTTGGAACTCGGCATCTTCATCTTGAGGTAGGCGTAGTGGGGAACCGCCATGAACTTGGCCAAAGCAGGGCGGCCAAGCAGAGCGTGGTAAGGGCTCTCCAAGTCCACCACCTCGAACCAGACCGGCTCTCGGCGGAAGTGATCTTTGTCTCCGAAGAGGACGTCTATCAGGATCTTGCCAATCGGTGAACAGGAGAGGCCGGGTACAATTCCGTCGAACACGGTGCGGCTGCTCTGCAGCTGTCTTCGCTTGATTCCTAGCTTCTCCATGGTGTCCTTGTACAGGATGTTTATGCTGCTGCCTCCATCTATTAGGACCCGCGAAAAACGGGCGGCCCGCCTATTAGTAGCCAAGGTCGCACCTAGGACCAGGGCATAAGAGCCCGGACTCGGCATCACCTCTGGGTGATCCGCCCGACTCCAGCTGATAGGCCTCTCGGACCCATGCATGAACTCTGGAGCATCTGTTGCTACTACATTTACTTCTTGTTGCTGTTGGCGCCTGCTGCGCCGGTCATCTGCCACACTGGTGAACACTACGTAAGCTTCGTGCTCTTCTGGGAACTTGTCTTGTACTGCACCTACTGGCCGAGCTGCCGGCTGCTGGGGCGGCGGCGGAGGCGGCGGCCCAGCAGGCGGCGGAGGAGTGAGGCCGTCTCCCTTGGCGATTCTGGCGAGCCAGTGGCACTTTCTGGTGGTGTGGTTTGACGGCTTCACGCCGCTGTGGAACTTGCAAGGACCATACAAAGTCTGCTCATAGGAGAAAGCCGGCAACCAATTGGACTTGCCGCCCTTCTGCCGCTTGGCCGGAGGCTGCCCCTCCGGCTGCTGATCCTCAACTGCCGCGACCTGCCGACTGTTGGAAGTCGGCTGCTGGGCCTTGCGCTTGTTGTCGTTCTGTTGCTGTCGCTGACTGGTGTCTCCAGCCGGAGTTCTGGGAGCCTGGGGAGTCACTTTGCCAGTCGCGTTTACTTGAATCTCCGTCTTCATAGAAGAGTCGTCCGTGGCGTACTTGTCTGCTATGACTAGCAGTTTGTCGAGGGTTTCTGGCTCGTCGCAGAGGAGCTTGTGCTTGAGGAGGGTGCCTTCTCGGCACCCGGCAGTGAAGTACTCGATAGCCCGCACCTCGTGCACGCCCTCGCAGGAGTTTCGAAGCTCGCCCCAGCGTGTGAGGTAGTCGCGTGTTGATTCTTCAGGGCCTTGCACGCACAAGGAGAGCTGGCGCGGCTTGGGAGGTCGCTTGTACGTGCTTGTGAAGTTGCGGATGAAGGCTTCGGTGAAGTCGACCCAGCTGTTGATGCTGCGGGGCTTCAGGCCGTTCAACCACGTCCGGGCCGTGCCCTGGAGCATGAGAGGAATGTACTTCACGGCAACTCGCTTGTTGCCGTTTGCTATGTTGACGGCAGTGGAGTAGTCTATCAGCCAGTCTTCCGGCTTCACGGAGCCGATGTACTTGGGTGTATCTCGGGGGAGCGTGAACCCTTTGGGGAAGGGCTCATCTCTGATGCGGGGCCTGAAGCAAGGCGGACCCAGCTCGTCTTCTTCTTCCAGCACCAGGGATCGGTGGAGTCGGTCGATCCGATGGCGGGCGTCATTCTCTCCGACTCCCTCTCGGCGGCCATGGCGACCTCCGAGAGTCGGATGCTCAACAGGAGGCGGAGAAACTCGTCGTTCTCTTCTGGGCGTGGAGGCAGATAGTCGTCCCGCCGCTCTACTGCTCTTGGGCGGCCGTCTTGGTCGCGCTCGATAGTGATATGAGTCCGACTGTGACTGACAGCCGGCTCCTTCTCTTTCCTTCCGCGGACTCCGCCAGTCGGCGTCCCGGAGGTCGCGCCTTGGTCTCGGCAGGGAGGCAAGTCGTCGTTCGGCTGCTGCAGCGCATCTGAGCGGCCACCGGCCGCGTTTTGTGCAGCAACCGCGTCAAGCAGTTGCCGGACTCGCTCCGTCATCACACGGCGCTCCTCGCCCTCGAAGTTCTTCAGCTCATCAGTCGCCGCTTGGGCGGCGCGGATGTTCTCCGCTGGGGTGGCGTACACGCGCCGTTTTGCCCCGAGCAAGTTGGCGATGGCTGTGCCGCGCTGCCGGACCGCACCTAGACGGCTCGGCCCAGTTGGAGCCGGCGAGCCGCCTACGGCGTGATCCATCTCGCGCTGGTATGCCTCTGACAAGCGCCTCATGCTTGCCAGCTTCTTGGCGCCTTCGATGATCTGAAGGCGGCGCGTCTCCAGCGTCTCGGCGTCCGCGTCCTCTGGAATGGGCGCGGTTAGGTCTTGCAGGGCCGCGGCTAGCGGGTCCTGGGCTTCTTCGCCGGAGTGCTCGCCGTGGCTGATGACGAGCACCTCCGCGACGGCGCTTCCTCCGCTCTCCTCGTACGGAAGCGGCTCGTCGTAGACGACCACGTTGGTGGGTAAGATGTCAAGCGACACGGCGTCGGAGTCGACCAGCATCGGGTCGGTGGAGCCTACGGACTCCAAATCTATGGCAGGCTCGCCGGCGACGTGGAGTTGGTCGAGGAGACCCGCGAGAAGGCTTTTGGGGCCACTCGTGCCCGCGTCGGACGCAGGTTCGTCGGAGAGGCGCACCTCGCCGATAAGTTCGGCGAGGCTGCTCGCGGCGCAGGCGGCCTCAGCGCCGCACAGCGTGTCGATGCAGACTCCATCTGGCGAGCCTGGCTGGCTGCACTCGCCAGGGAGGAAGAGGGTTCCCATCCAGAATAGATCTCCGGACGACGGTGCACCTCGCCCCATGGTGGGCGCCAAATGTCGGGGGTTGGGTGCGACATATGCCAAAGGATGGCTTATCATGGTGGGGGCGAGTAGAACGTCGCCGGTGCCTGGAAACGGGATGAGGCGTAGACATGCACGCCGGTGAATCTTACCCAGCTTCGGGCTCTCCGAGGAGATAACACCCCTACTGCTGCTCTGCGGGGTCTCCGCATGGTCACTATAGCAAGGTGACTACAATGGTGCTCCTAGAGCTGTATCAGGAGGCAGGAGAGAGCAAGGCTAGTTCCCTCCTCCCTGAGCTATGTGTCTATCTCTATCTAGGTCCGAACCCTTTGCGCCTACCCCCCGGGGGGTACAATGGTAATCCGACTGGGCGTGGGTCCCAGCCGTCAGTCTCTCATGTCGCCGTCCTTCCTGCCGGCTTTTGGGGCCCGCCGATTGGTGGGTCCCGCGGACAGGCCGGACACTGTGCGGCACTCCTGATGACGCAGGCTTGGTCATCGGGTCGTGGCAACAGTACCGCCGTCTATCTGGCGATCACTGTCGCCACTCCCCATCCAATCTGGTTTATGGCTTGTGGGGCCCTGGAGGGGAGACGGCCGACTCTGGGGAGGCCGACTCCCACAGGGCCGTCTTCGGACGCTCTGGCCGTCTTCGATTCTCCCACTGACAGGCGGCCCCACGATCTTCGGGCCGTATAGGCCGGCGTCGTGGGCACAGTGCGTCGTGTACTGTGGCTGAGGTCAGGGCAGGCATGGCGACAGTGCCGCGCCTCGCCGGAGATCTCCCAGCGATACGGCTCACTGTAGCCATGCCAGCCCCTTGTAGGCAGGGAGGGAAGGCCACGTCGTGGCCGTACCCCACACCGGGCTGCGTGAAGTGTCATGGGCCGACTCCCATAGTCGGCACTCCTGGAAGTCACCAGCTTTGGAGTCGGCTTGCTTTGAAGTTGTCATCTGGGATTCGGCTTCTCCGGAGATCGCCAGCGGGACTTGGCCTCTCTGGAGGTTGCCAGCTGGGACTCGGTTGGAGGGGCGTGGCCTGCCCCGATGTCTTAAAAGATCCTGGGCCCCGGGTCGGCCTACCCGTGGCCCATTACTCCGACACCATTATTTGGGCCTAGAGGAAGGCATGGGGAAGTAATAAGTAGATGATGGGTTGCTAGAGTGACAGAAGCTTAAACCCTTGTTTATGCTTTGGTTCGTTAGGGGTTGTTAGGGACCCATATATTTAATGATGTGGTTAGGTTTACCTTAATACTCCTTTTTGTAGTTGCGGATGCTTGCAATAGGGGTTAATCATAAGTGGGATGCTTGTCGAAGTTAGGGCAGTACCCAAGTGCCGGTCCACCCACATATCAAATTATCAAAGTACCAAACGCGAATCTTACGAACGTGATGAAAACTAGCTTGACGATAATTCCCAATGTGTCCTCGGGAGCTCCTTCTTCATTATTAGAATTTGTCCAGGCTTATCCTTTGCTACATAAAGGATTGGGCCACCTTGCCGCACTTTACTTACTTTACTTACTTTTTGCTCATTACTATTTATCTTATCACAAAACTATCTATCACCTACTATTTCAGTGCTTGCAGAGAAAACCTTACTGAAAACCGCTTATCATTTCCTTCTGCTCCTCGTTGCATTTGACACTCTTACTTATCGAAAGGACTACAATAGAGCCCCTATACTTGTGGGTCATCAGTGGCTACTTTAATACACATCTGGGTGGATTGCTTGAAGGCACCCTGGAGTACCTAGTAATTGTTAGGGCACCTGGAGAATCCAGTTTGTCCTAGGATATCCCGGAGTACCCGTGTGATCATCCTACGGTCCGCCACCCAGGCTCAAAGGGATCATAAGATTATTCATGCTAGAAACTTCTGTGTGCAGCCACAAGCTATTATGGGCTCTAGCATAGCTGAGTAAGTTGCAAGACCTCTTTCAGTGGTGGGCTAGCGGATGTAGGGGAAAGTAGGTGTAACTGTCCACCCAGAGTAAAGAGTTATTGTTTCAGAAAGACTGTGTCTCGATTCTGCGACCATGGATGTATTCGAGTCTTGTGGGGAAAAGTGCGCAAACCTCTATAGAGTGTATAAACTAATCATGGTTAGCCGTGTCCCCGGTTATGGACGTTTTGAGTATCTACTTCTTGGATTATCATGTTGATCTCATCACTCTTAATATAATTTGATTGGGTTTAATGATGATGCTTAATTGGGATTGAGTTGGAGGAACCTTCTCAATGTTTAACAACCACCATGATAGTTAAATAAAATGTATTCCTTTGTTATAGGGAAAAATTGGCTTTATGCAGAACTATTAACCATAGAGCTTTCCACCAGCCGTATATGCATGTAGTGATAGCATTTATTCTGTTCATTACTCTCTTGTGTTACATTGCCAGCATATTCCATGTGCTGACCCGTTTTGGGCTGCAACGTTCATGTTGCAGACTTTTTAGACGACGAGTAAGGTGCCATAGGTCGTTGTCTTTCACTCGGTGATGCCGTTGGAGTTGATGGACTCACTTTATCTTCCAAGCCTTCCGCTGTTATCGTATTTAGATGTCCTTAAGCCATATTTATTGTAATAATTTCTCTTTTGAGACATTCGATGTAATAAGGGGTGTGATTACTACTCTGTTATAAATCCTCAAGTACTGTGCGTGTCAGCATTACTGATCTAGGGATGACACTGATGCACAGAGATCAGACTGTTTGAGGTCTGGTCGCTACAAGATGGTATCAGAGCACACGCTGAATGTAGGACACGACCACTAAGCTAAAGCCCTAGATTACTACTCTCTTCTCATTTCTGACTCCTCTCCCTTTTCTACTCTTTAGGACGGCGGATGCAAGGAACAAGTTCACGCAACCGGATGAAGATACACCTTTTGGATGCCACTTGAAGGAACTCACTAGATACCTGAACATCGGAATACGAAGCTTCATCGAAACCTACATCGCCACTTTACCAGAACAGGAGCGTTGGACGATTCAAGTTCATGTTCCAGGAAGGATGTTCATGCTAGTCATTGAGCCCACAGAGTTTTCCTTTGACGCACCAACCTGGAGTCTAGGAAAGAGCATGGCAGCCCACATCACCATGGGACGCATTGGAGAAGTTTACCACAAGGATCTCAAGGATACTATCTACCAGATTTGTGGGCGCCGAGATGAGCAATGGGAGATGATCAGCACCAGGAAGGATAGATCTATTGCAGCTTTCATCAAGGAGTTAAACCAGCACATTCGTCACCAGGAGAACCAGATGTGCGCAGGCATGATAGATCTGAAGAAGGCAATGACCAGGATCACGGAGCTGGAGGAAGAACTCAAGTCTACACGCGATGGATATGAGGAGGAAATGATGATACTCATAGAGAAGAATGACGATATGGTCAAGAAGCTAGGAATGTTCATGGGAGACCCCGCGCCAGGAGGAGAGGACGACGGTTCCACTTGCCCGGAGAACTACATCATCATCGATGACACCGACTCGGACCCTGACGATAGCGATGATGACTTTGTTGATGAAGCTGGAGCAGATATCATGGAGTCTTCCACCGATCAATTTTTCTAGTCGACCACCATATCAGTAGTAGAATTCCCCCATGTATATAGTATAGTCCGAGCACTTTTGAAACGATAATTAGACCGGTGTATGCCCTTGTTTGAATTGATTGAAGTGATATGTTTGTGTTTATCTCATGTGCATATGGGTAGTGTTTTCCCTCAGGATCTCGTTCTATTCTGTTTTCTCATCTTTTCTAAACCCATAGATGCCTCCGAGACGCGACAATGGATTTGCTTTCCCACCGGAGCTCACTCAATTGATCCAGCAGCAGAATGCATTGATGTAGATACTAGTCCAGAATCAGAATCAAGGGAACAACAACAACAACCCACCACCACCACCACTTGTTGATCACTTAGCCCATTTTCTAAGACTGAATCCACCGGTGTTCTCCAGTAGCACCGAGCCGATTGTTGCAGATGATTGGCTCCACAAGATTGGAAGGCAGTTGACCACTACAAGATGCACAGATGCGGAGAGAGTGCATTTTGCCGCACATCAGCTTGATGGACCCGCAGCATCATGGTGCGAGAATTTCACAGCCACTTACCCCATCGACACTGTCACATGGGACCAGTTTCGGCAAGCTTTTCGTATTGCCCATGTTTCAGTAGGAGCTATGGCCATGAGGAAGCATGAGTTTCAAAACTTGCGCCAAGGAGGATGTATAGTGGGCCAGTATGTGGATGACTTTAGTAAGTTAGCACGTTATGCCCTAGATGACGTTGCTACGGATGCAACTAACCAGGAGAAGTTTCTGGAAGGACTGAATGATGAGCTGAGCATGCAGTTGATGGTGGCAACCTTCAACAACTACCAGGAGTTGGTAGACAGAGCTCTCATGATTGAAGGGAAGCAGCAGTAGATTGACAACCGCGAGAGGAAGTACGGACAAGGGAAGTACAATTCAGGAGCTCAGCAGAGGCCCCGTTTTACCCCGAACTCGGGAGGACCTCTTCAACATAACCATGGAGGTCACAATCACAATGGAGGAAGTTCGCACAACCATAGTGGCCCCAAGAATGGGAATGGTAATGGAGGAAGCAACGGACAGAACCGTTCAAGCCCAGCAACGCCCGCCAAGAAGGATCTAAGTCACATTACTTGTTTCAAGTGCGGGAAGAATGGACATTACGCCATGGAGTGTTCTGAAGCAAAGAATGGAAATGGCAATGGAAGCTCTGGGAAGAAGCCCAACCCTTTCAGTAGGGGACAAGTGAACCACGTTAACGTGGAGGAGGTTGAAGCCCAGCCAGATGCAGTAATAGGTAAGTTTTTGCTGAAGTCATTTACTGCAATCATTTTTTTGATACTAGTGCATCACATTCAAACATATCAAGGGGATTTGTGGATAAGTATAAGTTTCCCACCAAGGTTCTTAGAACACCTATGTTAGTAAGCTTGCCAGGAGCGGAACATATGGCAAGCCAAGGATGTTTTCAGATGCCACTGACCATAGGTAGGCATGTTTTCCCCTCAGACCTAATAATTCTGGAGTCGCAAGGTTTGGATGTGATTTTTGGTACGGATGAGCTATCGATGTATGGAGGAAACATCGATTGTGCCAGTAAGTCGATTATGCTCACCACCCCAGAAGGAAGGAGGATTAAGTATGTATCCCGGCATGTGCCGAAGAGGACTCAAGTGAATTCCTTTTCAGGAGTTGTACAGGAGGAAGTACCAGTGGTGAAGAATTTCCCTGATGTGTTTCCAGAGGAGTTGCCAGGCATGCCACCGGATAGAGACATCGAGTTTTTGATTGAGCTTTTTCCAGGCACAGGGCCAATATCTAAGAGACCGTACCGGATGCCCGCAAAGGATTTGGAGGAAATTAAGAAGCAAATTAAGGAGTTACTTGATAAAGGCTATATTCGCCCAAGTTCATCACCTTGGGGATCACTAGTGCTTCTAGTGGAGAAGAAGGATGGATCGTTGAGGATGGTTGTTGATTATCGAGGATTGAATGAAGTGAAAATCAAGAACAAGTACCCACTGCCGATGATCAATGATTTGTTCGACCAGTTGCAAGGAGCTAAAGTATTTTCCAAGATCAATCTGCGATCAGGATACCACCAGCTGAAGATTCGGGAGCAGGATATACCTAAGACAGCTTTTACCACAAGGTATGGGCTATATGAGTATACTGTTATGTCATTTGGTCTGACTAATGCACCTGCCTATTTCATGAACATGATGAACAAGGTGTTTATGGAGTTTTTGGACAAGTTCATCATGGTGTTCATTGATGATATTTTGGTCTACTCGAAGAATGAAGAGGAGCATAAAGAGCATTTGCGTTTGGTACTTGGGAAGCTCAGAGAACATCAGGTATATGCCAAGTTCAACAAGCGTGAGTTTTGGTTGAAGGAAGTTGGATTCCTTGGACATGTTATATCTGGAGAAGGAATAGCAGTAGACCCCACCAAGGTTGTCACTATGACAAATTGGGAAGCACCCACGTCAATTGGGGAGATCCGGAGTTTTCTTGGACTCGCAGGATACTACCGGAGGTTCATTGAGAATTTCTCTAAGATTGCAAAGCCCATGACAGAGTTATTGAAGGACACCAAGTTCAAATGGACTGAGAAATGTGAGGCCAGTTTTCAGGAGTTGAAGAAACGCTTGGTTACAGTTCCAGTGTTGATTCTTCCAGATCAACGTAAGTATTATCAAGTGTATTGCGACACTTCTCGTCAAGGACTTGGAGCAGTGCTTATGCAGGAAGGAAGATTTGTTTCATATGCTTCACGACAGCTTAAACCCCATGAGTTGAATTATGCTACACACGATTTGGAGTTAGCAGCCGTAGTGCATGCGTTGAAGACTTGGAGACACTTTCTCATCGGAAACCACTGTGAGGTGTACACAGATCACACGAGTTTGAAGTATATCTTCACGCAGAAGGAGTTGAATCTTAGGCAAAGGAGATGGTTGGTGCTCATCAAGGATTATGATATGAGGTTGCATTATCACCCCGGAAAGGCCAACATAGTAGCCGATGCGTTGAGTAATAAGAGCCATGTCAACACACTCATGACCGGAGAGTTACCCCAGGAGTTAGTAGAGGATCTTCGAGAGGTATGCTTGGAGATAGTTCCGAGAGGCTATGTAGCAGCATTGGGGATTCAGTCTACTTTAATGAATAAGATCATAGAAGCTCAGAAGACGGACAAAGAGATTGCCGAGATAAAGGAAAGGATGAGCAAAGGACAGGCTAATGGATTTCGTGAGGATGAACACGATACCTTATGGTTTGAGGATCGCATATATGTGCCTAATGCACAGGAGATCAGGAAGTTGATTCTGCAAGAGGCCCATGATTCACCGTATTCGATTCACCCAGGAAATACCAAGATGTATCTGGATTTGAAGGATAGTTTTTGGTGGACCGGAATGAAGAAGGATATTATGGAGTATGTAGCAGTTTGTGATGTATGTCAGAGAGTGAAGGCAGAGCATCAGAAGCCAGCTGGATTGCTACAGCCATTGCCCCGAATGGAAGTGGGATAAACTAGGCATGGATTTTATCACAGGATTGCCTAGGACTCGTTCTGGCTATGACTCGATATGGGTTGTAGTTGATCATTTGATGAAGGTAGCTCATTTCATCCCAGTGAAGACCACTTATACCAGTGCTAAGTTGGCAAAGATATATATGACCAGGATCATATGTCTGCATGGAGTTCCGAGGACCATTGTATCTGATAGAGGAACCCAGTTTACCTCAAAGTTCTGGAATCAGTTGCAAGAAACTTTGGGTACCAGGCTAGAGTTCAGTACAGCCTTTCATCCACAGATAGATGGACAGACCGAGAGAATCAATCAGATTCTGGAGGACATGTTGAGAGCTTGTGCACTAGATTATGGATCTAGGTTGGATGACAATTTTCCATATGCAGAGTTCTCTTACAACAACAGCTATCAAGCCAGTTTGAAGATGGCCCCTTTCGAAGCTTTGTATGGAAGGAGGTGCAGGACACCGTTGTTATGGGATGAAGTTGGAGACCGTCAGTTGTTTGGACCAGATTTGATTAAAGAATCTGAAGAGAAGGTTAAGCTGATTCGCGATAGACTCAAGGTAGCCCAATCTAGGCAGAAGAGCTATGTGGATTCTCAACGGATTCTCAACGCAAGGAGACAGTCTATGAAGTCGGAGACAGAGTGTATCTTCGTGTGTCCCCACTTCGAGGAGTTAAGCGTTTTGGAGTTAAGGGAAAGTTAGCACCACGTTTTGTGGGACCACACAAAGTTTTGGAACGTATGGAAGAAGTTGCTTACAAATTGGAGTTGCCAGAAGGACTGTCAAGAGTTCACGATGTGTTCCACGTTTCCCAGTTGAAGAAGTGCCACACAGAGATGGCTGATATTCCTCTGAGAGATACAGTGCCACTGGAAGCGATTCAGTTGGATAGCGATTTGACCTACGAGGAGAAACCAGTCAACATTCTCGAGTTCGCCAGCCGAGTCACACGCAGCAAGGTTATCAAGTTCTGGAAAGTTCAGTGGAGCCACCATACCGAGGATGAAGCCACCTGGGAGCGAGAGGAAGACCTACGGAAGGGCCACCCTCACCTATTTTCTAGCCAACTCGAATCTCTAGGGCGAGATTCATCTTAAGGGGGGTAAGTTTGTAACATCCCAAATTTCCAATTTGGAATGTTATGCATTAGATCATAATTGCATATCATATTTTATTGCATTTTGGCTTGATCCTAGAAATTCTACGCAACTCAAGGACCCACAGAGAGAGTTGGGGATTTCGACATTTTCATATTTGAGTTTTCTCAAATTTAGGAAAAGAGGATCGTTTGATTTTAATTATTTTCTCTTCAAATATTTCTTTTATAAAAATAAAAGGGAGGGGATAAAATGACTTTCCCAAAATAAAGAAATATTGGAGATTTAATATTAAAATCAAATAAGTATTTTATTCGAAGTTTTATCGCTATTTTATTTGAATTAGGAAAAAATACGCATTTTTCAAAATTGCATTAGAGGCCCAAATAAATGTTCCCTTTGTCCGCTATATTTTTAGAGGACGGGGAAAATTTATTTCAGGATTTTAAAAGAGAACCGACTTAGCCGGGCCGTAGCCGACCCGGACTCGTCCGACCGACCTCTTAAAAAGGCCCGCACGGGACCCCAGCCCAGCCGCCCGTGCCTCCCGAAACCCTAGCCGCCGCCACCGACTTCGCCACCGCCGCCGCGCCGTCACGCGCCAGCCGCCGCGGCCGCCCCGCCGCCCGTCGCCGCCACCGACCACCGCCGCCGACCCCCCCGCCACCCACCGTCGCCCCGCCGCCCGCGCCGCCGCCGACCATCGCAGGAGTTGCTGCCGTCCCGCCGTCGCCAATCCATTGAGGTAGCCGCTGGATCCGCCGCCGGTTTTCTCTAGAAAACCGTGCGTTTTTTAGAACCGCGATTGTTTTTTTATTTAGATTGGTTTATTTTTTTCCCGGTTTAGTTAATTAGCGAACGCCCATTCGTTCGTTCGTTTTAACAAACGATTTTCACCCATTAGCCGCAGACAGCACACGTTCGTTCGTTAGCCTGTTCATCATTTTTTCTTTTTCCAGGGTTTTTCCGCGATTATTTTCGATCATGATTTCTGCCCCGATTTTCGTTTTAGTTTATCTTTTTGCTCGTTTAGCGGAATTAGGCGATTCAAGCGCCTAGAGTTTCGTCTCGAAGCCCTCTTTCTGTTTAACCAACTTGAACAAAGTTTTGCTAATGTAAAATTTGACTTAAGTCCATATTAGTAAACAGAGCTTGTTTCTTTCGCTGTTTGAGTTTCGTTGCTTCTTTTGATTTGATTCTTTTTGCAAACCGGAGTTCTTAAGTTGAACTTTATGGTTAGATATCTTATTTGAGTTTTACCCTTGCTTCTAGTTGAGTGCTTATTGTATACTTGTTTGTTTGCGATAGAGTACCCGGAGTGCGAAGCGTGATACTACGAGTCTCTAGGTTTCATGGATCATCAGCAAGGCAAGTAACACTTTGATCATACCTCTTTACTACCCAGTTTTATTGCATTAGATCAATCCTCAAACAATTGCATGGTTAGGATCTGATTAACATGTGGGTTTTGGGAAGTAGATGCTGAGGTAGAACCTATTGCCTTGTTTAATATCAAACCTTGGGAGTTACTTCTACGTTGTTTATATTGCTATGCTATGCTCGTAGACGTGGTTTGGTTCGAGTGACTCATGACAGATGTGAGTGTTGATACTTAATGGTTAACTTAAGGTGGCTACATTAATACACATCTGGGTGGATTTCTTGAAGGCACCCTGGAGTACCCAGTGGTTGTCACGGCACCTGGAGAATCCAGTGTTGTCCTAGGATATCCCGGAGTACCCGTGTGATCATCCTACGGTTCCCCACCCAGTCTCAAAGGGATCATAAGATTATTCATGCTAGAAACTTCCGTGTACAGCCACAAGCTAGCTCTAGCATAGTTGAGTAAGTTGCAAGACCTCTTTCAGTGGTGGGCTAGCAGATGTACGGGAAAGTAGGTGTAACTGTCCACCCAGAGTAAAGAGTTATTGTTTCAGAAAGACTGTGTCTCGATTCTGCGACCATGGATGTATTCGAGTCTTGTGGGGAAAAGTGCGCAAACCTCTGTAGAGTGTATAAACTAATCATGGTTAGCCGTGTCCCCGGCTATGGACGTTTTGAGTATCTAGTTCTTGGATTATCATGTTGATCTCATCACTCTTAATATAATTTGATTGGGTTTAAAGATGATGCTTAATTGGGATTGAGTTGGAGGAACCTTCTCAATGTTTAACAACCACCATGATAGTTAAATAAAATTTATTCCTTTGTTATAGGGAAAAATTGGCTTTATGAAAAACTATTAACCATAGAGATTTCTCTTTTGAGACATTCGATGTAATAAGTGTGTGATTGCTACTCTGTTATAAATCCTCAAGTACTGTGTGTGTCAGCATTACCGATCCAGGGATGACACTGATGCACAGAGATCAGACTATCTGAGGTCTGGTCACTACAAATACCTTATGTGCAGTTCTATCTCCAGCGTGATGTGCCCCATAAGACTCGGAGTGGCACTTGCATAGGATCTGTTCCTGTTCATGCTCAGGTACAGAACGTCTAATAACACCATCTACTCCTTCTTTATAAAGGTTTGGGTCATCCCAGAAGTAATGTCTTAAATCATAGAAAAACTTTTTCTTTTGCTGGTATGTGAAACTAGGTGGTATAAATTTAGGAACAATGTAATTAGCATAATCAACATACCATGGAGTATTATGAGAAGCATTTATGACAACTAATTGTTCATCAGGAAAGCTATTCTCAATAGGTAGTGGGTCATCAAGAACATTTTCCAACCTAGACAAGTTGTCTGCAACGGGGTTCTCAGCTCCCTTTCTATTAATAATATGCAAACCAAATTCTTGTAGCAAGAAACCCATCTAATAAGTCTAGGTTTAGCATCTTGCTTTTCCATAAGATATTTAATAGCAGCATGATCAGTGTGAATAGTTACTTTGGAATCAACAATATATGATCTGAACTTATCACAAGCAAAAACAACTGCTAAATATCCTTTTTCAGTAGTGGCATAATTTCTCTGGGCACTGTCTAGAGTTTTACTAGCATAATAGATAACATTCAGTTTCTTATCAACTCTTTGTCCTAGGACAGCACCAACAGCATAATCACTAGCATCACACATAATTTCAAAGGGTAAGTTCCAATCAGGTGGCTGAACAATAGGAGCAGAAATCAAGGTTTTCTTAAGTATTTCAAATGCTTCTACACAATCATCATAAAAAATAAAAGGAACATATTTTTTCTAAGAGATTGGTGAGAGGCCTCGAAATTTTAGAGAAGTCTTTAATAAACCTCCTATAGAAACCAGCATGACCAAGGGAACTTCTTATATCTTTGATATCTTTAGGATACGACATCTTTTCAACAACATCTACTTTAGCTTTATTAACTTCAATACCTCTTTCAGAAATTTTATGCCTTAGGACAATACCTTCATTAACCATAAAGTGGCACTTTTCCCAATTCAAGACAAGATTAGTTTATTCACATCTCTACAAAACTTGATCAAGGTTGCTTAAGCAATCATCAAAAGAAGTTCCGTAAATGGAGAAATCATCCATGAAAACCTCAACAATCTTTTCAGAAAAATCAGAGAATATAGCAGTCATACATCTTTGAAAGGTAGCAGGTGCATTGCATAAACCAAAAGGCATACGTCTATAAGCAAAGGTACCGAAAGGGCAAGTAAAAGTGGTCTTCTCCTGATCATCTTTTGACACAAGTATTTGAGAGAAACCAGAATAACCATCTAGAAAGCAAAAAATGAGTATGTTTGAATAGTCTTTCTAGCATTTGATTAATAAAAGGTAGAGGGTAATGATCTTTTCTAGTAGCTTTATTCAATTTGTGAAAACCAATTACCATTCTATAACCTGTAACAATTCTTTGTGGATTCAATTCATTCTTATCATTAGGAAGAACAGTAATACCTCCCTTCTTAGGGACACAATGAACACGGCTTACTAATGTCTACTACGCAACTTTATTCTTCTAGACACGTGTTGGGCCTCCAAGCGCAGAGTTTTGTATGGCAGTAGCAATTTTCCCTCAAGTGGATGACCTAAGGTTTAACAATCCGTGGGAGGCGTAGGATGAAGATAGTCTCTCTCAAGCAACCCTGCAATCAAATACAAGAAATCTCTTATGTCCCCAACACACCCAATACAATGGCAAATTGTATAGGTGCACTAGTTTGGCGAAGAGATTGTGGCACCCCGGCTCAGAGAAACTGGAACACCCCGTATTCCAGCCCAGAGATCAAGATGGAGTCTTCTGGAATATGGCACTGCTTGACATAGAACAAAGCAGCTCTTATGACAAAGGATAAATACAAAGGTCTGATGTTACATAGGATCACATCAGCACGACGACACTATGTCTGCGATACTACACTTTCTCTATGCTAGCAGCGGAACAACTCGTAGTAGCGAAAATCTTCTAGCAGCAAAACACCGACGAAGGTGGTGAACTCCACTCCACAGGGACTCTGGCTAGGTTACGATCTAGCTCGCACGCGTGGACACCTCGACAAGCAATCAATCAAACATGGCATCACCTGCAATCTGGGATGATGCCAGGTCAGTACAGTGAATGTACTTGCAAGCTCACAACAACCAAAAGCATCAAGGCAAAACAACAACATAGCATTAAGCAGGTTAATTAAAGTAACAACTACCATGATACGAAAACAACTACTAAACATGATATGAAACTACTACCATACTGATAAACCAACATCTCAATCCCAAGAGAAATCTCACTCTTGGCTAATCGGCCAAGCAATATACCATCTTGATCACCTCATCACCCACATGATCACCTCATGATCAAAACATCCACATGACCACCTCGTGACCACATCACAAACTGAGTGATCATCCTCAAGATCATCTCAACATCGTCATCAACATCCTGCCAAACTATTACTGCTCACAATATATCAACATATAATTCATCTATAAGTTATTCCGTCATGTGAGTGTTGATTGAACGGTGTGACCTAGTACGAACTTGTGCCCATGACCGAGGACGCAACTATCGATAGATTGAACACACACACTCTGCAGAGCTAGCGCACTTTAACCATACCACAAAACCCATGACCTCACACTCCCATTCAGGTGGACCAATGTCGTTCTGACAAAACCGATCTACTGCCATGACACTCTCTTGGCCACTCTGACCAACACCCCTCTGGGCCTACCAAAGGCATCCAATGGCCACCGTCGTGGCAAAACAAAAACGGTCCCAAAAAGGGACAAAACCGCTCAAAATCCAACTACGGGCACACAAGGTTATGTCTGCTTACCGGGCCAGGGTACCACACGTCCATAACCTTCCCTCGTTGGAGGCACCGGCGAGAGACATGTCAATAGAACGCATTAGGGCCTTCCCATAAAGGCAAATGTGGTTGCACTGGAAAAGCCCGGTTCGATGGCACCTGACCAACTTAATGACGGAATTTACCCCAAAAATATAACTGTGATAACTGATAACCCGATATCAACTATCAACCTGTAAACCAAGTCATAGCAATATCCAACAACTAATCCAAAGCATAACATCGACATATCAAGATACTCCGAGGATAGCATAACACTGCTATCAGGATGAATCCAAGAACGATATTACTACTACTCAAATATCAAGAACAAGCTATCCAACGAAGATCCACATGTAAACATCATCTTGGAAATCATACTCAGAAAAATAATATCAACTAGCATCATGATGAAAATAATTCTGGCCACTAATAATTCGAAGGCAGCATGACAATCCAAGTAATACTCCAAAATATAATACTAGATACCAGCATGAAAATAATCATAACATAGGCCACTAATAATCCAACGGCAACATGATATCCATCAAATAGCAAGCATAACTCCTAGTACTCCAAATAGTAGCATGGCAATAGCAACTTCAAAATAATATTTCGAGAAATGCCACGACAACTCACAAGTGGCCAAAACAATATTTTTCAACACATTCAAATAATTTAAATCATGTCACTACATTACAATGATGCAAATGAAGGGTGTGGTTTGTTTGGGGGTGGAAGAAATAAACGGGAAGAAGTGCGAGAAACTCGCGGAAAGAATCTCTGGAAAACGTTCTCTCTCAGAGGGGGCCGAATAAGGTTAGGGGCAAAATGGCCATTTACAGAATGTTACAAACATGGTGAAAATGATTCCAACAGAACGGGCTCGATGAAATGAAGAAGTGGACTTTGGAATCACCTCATTTGGAGTTAGGATCAAAAAGATATGAGCGTTCGTTCGTTAGGTAGAAAAATAAACAGAATCTGTTCATTTTTGCTCTAAACGGATGAACGTTCACCAAATAGAGGTTTCGGCCGGCGGCTGAAAGAGAAAATTCCTTCTATGAAAATACGCTTTTCTGTAGACAAAACATATTTCAGTCACAGAGAGAGTGAGAATACGCTTTTGACTAGAGGAAGCGTGAAGCGCGAAGTACGCTCTCACTTATTCAGGTAGGCAGGGGCGGGGCCGGCCTCTAGGTCACTTATAGGTGGGTACCGCCACATATTCTCCCTCTCCTTCGCTCCTTCTCTTCTTCAGCTCGCCGCCAACCGCAGAACAGAGGACCGGGCCGGCCCGACGAGGCTCGTCGGCCACACCGGCCACCATCGACGGCGCCAAACCTACTGGAGAGATCAGTGGGCCGAGGCGGTCCCCACTACAAAAAAATACACTTCCGTGATGATACGTGTTTGTCACGGTAGGTCACGTTTTCTGTCATGCATGTACATCCATGAAGATTTTATGGCAGAATCAAGATAGTCATACATGTGCTGTCGTAGAAGTGTTCCATGACATTACCAAAATTATCATCACGGAAGTGTCCACTTCCATGACGATAAATCGCATGTCATACAAGTGCTTTCGTCAGGGGTGACTGACACGTGGCATCCACCGTAACGGGACGCCGTTAAGCTATCGGGTCCGGTTTTGGATCCGATAACCCGCTAACAGCCACGACCAATGCCGATTTTCCACGTGTAAAATTCTCATTGGCCGACGGAACCACGTGTCAGCTCCGCGTTGGCACAGGTGTCACTCATCCAATGGGCGAGATGCGCCTATGATATGTTGACACATGGACCGGCCCAAAAGTGGCCCATAAAGATTAAATGGGCTGACCCAAGTAAAGGCCCATAAGATTTTGCAGACCATAATGGGCCGGCCCTGCTAAAGGCCCACAAGATTTTGTGGACCATAATGGGGCGGCCCAGCTAAAGGCCCACAAGATTTTGCGGACCATAATGGGTCGGCCCAGCTAAAGGCCCACAAGATTTTGCGGACCATAACGGGCCGGCCCAGCTAAAGGCCCACGAGATTTCGTCGACCATAATGGGCCGGCCCAGCTAAGGGCCCACAAGATTTTGAGGACACTAGTGGGCCGGCCCATTAACATGGTGCCATATTTTGGGCCAAATGCCGGCCCATATTTGATCCGGTCCATTAATAGCCTGCCACTTTCCCGGCCTAATAAAGGCCCATATGAGATCTGGCCTGTTAAAAGCCTACCATGTTCTGGGCCAAATTACGGGCCAGATCAGATCCGGCCCATTAAGAGGCTTTGGGCTAAATTATGGCCCATATAAGATTTGGCCCGTCAACTGGACGCTATGCTTTTGGGCCCAGTTGCTAAAGGCCCATTTAGTAATTCGGCCTAATATTTGTTTCGACCTGTTAAATCCCCGTTTAAAATTTTGGCCCTATATTTATTTCGGCCTGTTAAAAGCCCGTCATATAGTTGGGCCTAACTACGGCCCGGTTTGCATCCGGCCTGCTCACAGCCGACAATCTGATTGGGCTAAACTAGGACCGAGACAATTTTGGCCTGGTAACGGCCCGTGATGTGATTGGCACAATCATGGGCCAGGGTATATTTTGGCCTGCTGCCGGCCCTTGAGCTGTTCGATACGTTTCAGGCCCAACCTACTTTTCAGCCTCCTAAAGCCCATTGAGTTTTTTTTGCGAAAATAGGGCCGGCGGTTTACTCAGCCTATTAAGCGCCTGTTCGGCCGCTCTCCGCGGAGCGGAGCCGGCATAGCGCCCTTTTAGCAGCTCTGCAGATTATACCTAGCAAGCCACTCCGCTTCGGCGCGGAGCGGAGGGAGTCCAAACACGGCCTAAAGGCCAGAATCACTAGTGGGCCAGTTTACATTTAGGCCTGTTAACGGAACAAGATGACGGGGCCCATGATGTGGATCATACATAGTGATTTTCATGACGGCCCGATTATGTATCGTAATTTTACGGTTTGGCCGGTTTACTGCGAAGACAGGATATATATACAGTAAAATAACAGCAGCATCGTGAATAAGAAAAAACCTAGACTATACAATTAAGAAACTATGGCATATTACATCCACTAGGCATCAAAGTTCGCCACTATGATAATAAAGCACAAGCAGACAGCAGATTACATACACTGGGCATCAAAGATCGCCATCAGTGCAAATAAACACGCCGAAAAAATAATATAAAAAACCGACAACATTTCAATAGAGTTCAAGAAAGGTTAGCCCTGCTCGGGAGCTGCAGCGCAAGCAGCTAAGCAAGCTGATGAGACTGTGCTTGTTTGACACTTATATCCTCCTAAGTCTGAAAGATAAACAAGCAGACAGATGACAGGTTTTGCACATATAAGTATCAGTGCTGACAATTCATCATATTTCTTACTGACGAATAAAGTGACATAGTTTAAAATAGCATTAACACAATATTGTGATAGCCTAGTTTTTGCCCTCTCTTCTTTGACTGATTCTGAGTTGGTTTGAATTTGAAATTTGGAGTTTTGGAATATTTTCATATGGACTTAACCACTTGGGTACCCCTTGGCTTTCACCCAAGTGCTTCATCTCCCTCTCTAACCATCATTCCAGCTCCGGTTCACCTCAAGATAATATTTGGAATATTTTTCTTTAATGAAAAATATTCATTTTCCACTCTTAAACCCTAGCTAGCTCAATGTGCTCCAAAGCAACCCCAATTTTTCTTGCCCATAAAATTCTGAGAAAAATCCTAATTATTCTTTGAACCCTAGGGCACCTTTCCGAGAAAAAATATTTCATGACTTTTTGGAATATTTTGGCTACAGAAAATAATTTCTGTTCCGGACAGAAATGGTAGTTTCTACAGCAACTACCATTTTACTTGCTCCATTGTAGCTGGGTTTTCTTGTGCATCATCACCTTAGTAGATGATTGCTAGCCTGCAAAGCCCAGCCCTCAACTCCCAATGGTTTGACCACAGTAAGCTCTCAAAGTTACTATCCAGAAACTTACCAGGAGTGTGAAATCATTTCTACTGCACCTGAAACCAAACCAAGCATGGTAACGGTCAAAACTACCACAGACAACATGTCAGACATGAAGTTTGGGCTTAGGTCAGCCCAAGGTCATAGTTCACGCGGTGACCGCGTTCGTCCAGGCATGCTGGCATGCAAACGAGGCGCTCTGAGTGACGCCGAGCGCTCTGTTGCGCGCGTGCTCGCTGCCCCGCCTGCCTGAGCGTGCCAAACCGTGCCATCATCATTGTCTCGACCCTCTTAACTTCCCCTGGCACTCGTCAACGCCAGAGTTTGCCGCAGCGGGCATGGGCACGATCCGGCCAACGCCACAGTGCACGGCGCACTGTGCTCGTCGTTTTCCTCTCACCCCTGTGCTTGTTCCCATTCGCCAACAGTCCCCGCGTGAGCTACATCTTCTTCTCCCCCTCTCCCTGACATCGTTCACCGCCGAGCACCGTGGCCAGGTGTCCACCGACGGAGCCCGAATCCCCCTCGATGCTCGGCTATAAATAGGGCCATCCCCAGCCTCCTCGAGCACCCTCCTCCACTCTCACACACTCCACAAGCGCGTAGAAAGACGTAGCCCGGCCGGGCAGGCCGCGGGCCACCATCCCCGAGCTCGAGCTCGCCGGTGATCCCCTCGGGTTGTCTCCGCAGCTCCCGCCCTTCCCAGTCCAGGGCAACCCTTCCAGGACCTTCGCCACTCTCCGGTGGTGCCGTTCTGCCCGGTTAGAGCCCCTGGAATCGCCTCTGGTCGCTGTCGTCTTCGTCTCCGGTGACCGCTGCTCTCTGCCTACGCTGGAGAGGTTGATTCCGGCGCCGTTCAACCACCCCTAGCTACTCTACGGCTACGGGCAGGTGCGCCTCCGTCTCCTCTCTCGATCCCTCCTTCTCATTTTGGCCAAGGAGCCCTTGCCGCCGGCGTGCGCTCCGGCGAAGCCTTGCCACCCTCTGTTTCCCTCTCCCCCTCCACCTCACCTAACTAGCGGGGCCCGCTAGTCAGCCACTCAGTATGCGCGCGAAGCGGTATGAGTGGTGGCGTCCCAGGGCTTTACGCCTTCGACGTCACCCCCCTCAGTCTATTTATTTAAATTCAAATTTTAATTAAATCCTGAGAACTTCAAATGGCCAAAACTTTTTAACCATAAGTCCAAATGAATTGATTCTTTTTTGCATTGTGTTCTTTGTGCAAAAATCTAGCAGCTGACCAAAGATGGGATTTTCCCCTGCTGACTAGATTTTCTGGAGAATTTCAGAAGGTTTCCTGAGGTTTTCCTTTAGTGTTTTTAAATATTTTCAGAAGGCCAGGCTTGTCTCGAGGATCACCAGGAGGCTTGTGAACCTCATCTGCACTAAGGCAAGCCACATCAACATTTTCATGGTGCCATTACAATATTTGTGATTTTCTACTTGAACAAATGATTATCCATGCATTTAAATCATTAATATGTTAATTATATTATGTTAGATGCGTGTCTAAGTGAATATGCTTGATTTACAAAAAGTTTGAAGTGAACTTAGTTGGTAAAGAAACAAGGATTTAGTTTTTGGGTGATGAAAGGATAATATGGTTATGATTATAAATAATTAGTGGAGTCATTTTCTTGCATGAGTAAGAATGATATATTTGCTAGAAAAGATTCTGTTTAAAGTGAGGTTTGATCTTAATCAGAGAAGTGTCATGAGTTGTTGATGCTTAGTGTGGATATAGTTGACTCAGTCATTTCCATTGATATGTGATGCATATGTTAGTGTTGCATGTCATGGCATTATGACGCCAGTTATTTTCACTTTAAATTGAACCTGATAATAATTCAACTTGAATACATTGTTGACCGGGTCATGGTGCCGCTGAATCGAGTTTTCCCAGTGCAACCACTTTTGCCGGTATGGGACGACCTTTATTTCTTCCATTGTCATGCCTCTGGTCGGTGCCTCCAACTAGGGAAGGTTATGGGCGTGCGGTACCCTGGCCCGGTAAGCAGACATAACCTTGTGTGCCCGTTGTTGAGTTTATGGTACCAGGTCCCCGTGCGGGATCGTTTATGTTTGGCCACGACGGTGGTTGTTGTGTCTTTGGTAGACACGGGGCCACCCAGGACTAGCCCGATGGGTAGTGAGTCGGAGTGGCCGGGAGAGTGTCATGGCAATGGAGGGGTTTCATTGGAATGCCGTTGGTCCACCCGAATGGGAGTGCGAGGCCATGGGTTCCATGGTGTGGGTCCAGTGCGCTACCTCTGTAGAGTGTATTAATCTATCGATAGCCGAGTCCACGGTTACGGACACGCTCGAAAGTAGGTCACACCATGGGCCAACGTTTAATAAATCTTGCACACTAAGTTATGAATTTTGTACTGTTGTTGGTGGCGGGAAGGCCATCGTGTTGATTTGGACCAAGTGTTGGTCGTGGTTGTGATCGCCGGAAGGATCACTGTTTTAGACCAAATATTGGTCGTGGTTGTGATCGCCGGAAGGATCACGATATGTTTCTAGTTGATACCTTGAGGTTGGTACGTTTGTGATCCAACAGCGATCACGGTTGGTAAGCTAGTCCGAGGGACTTTTATCACAAGAGCATGATCACAGCATGTTGGATATATTGTTGCATTATTATGAATTTGTTAATTGTCATGATATTGTTTGTCATTATGTTTATGCTTGTTGTGAGCTTGCAAGTACATTCAATGTACTGACCTGGCATGTCATGCCAGATTTCAGGAAAGTCTCATTGGAAAGGAGTGTTGTCCGAGTCTAGATCGTGTCCACATTGGTGTCCCTGTGCTATGGAGTTCCGCTACGACGTTGTTCTACTGCTGTGTAGTTGTCATGATCGAGGCCCGTTTATGTTCACTAAATAATGTACATATTGTTCAGCTGCACCGTGTTGTAATATAAAATCTGATCCACTAGCATCAATAAAGCGATTGTTTTCTGTACCAAGATGTTGTGTGTTGCATGAAGACAAAGTCTCTGGGCTGGAAATGCATGGTAAACCGGTTGCTCTAAGCCGGGGTGCCACAACGCTTGGTATCAGAGCCGCGCTGACTGTAGGCCATGCTAGACTATGACGTGTTAACTGGATGCTAGATATGAGTTGTAGTTGAGTGTCGGTAGCATTTGTAGCTGGTTGTTGCATTGCATGCACTTGTTTTATTTTTATGCTAACCTGCTAATGGTTTTGAGTGTAGATGGCTCCGGTGCCATATCCGTGCCAGTTGAAGCTGATGCCGTACACGTCGCCGCATCTCCTTCGTAACATGTGGCGTCGACTGTACCCCCTCGATGACGACCCAGCCTATCGTGTGTACTGGGAGCGTCTATCAGACTCAGTGTATGAGTATCACGCCGTGGTTACTCTTTGCACCAGTTCCGATTCCAGCACTTACACTCGTACCTCTCAGAGCGGTTATGCTTCTACCGCTTCTCAGGCTGTCCAGTTTGTTGCATTCGAGGTCCTTGTCGAGCTTCAGTACAACGAGGTCCGGTTGCAGAACCACCCAGGTTTCTGCTACTATCCTTCTCTGCACGATAATGGTCGTGTCCGTTTCCCTATCATTGATTCGGAGTCTGATAGTCTTGCTAGCCACCTTTCTTGTTATATCACTGCTAGCTATCTTATGATCCATGAGCTAGCTCGAGAGCTGACTCGTGCCCATACTGCTTTAGCCTCTACTAGATCAGTCACTGCTCCAGCATCTGTGGGATTTACTCCTTATATTCCAGCCAGTTCTGGTTCCCCTGTTTCACCGGTTACTCGTCCGAGTAGCTCGGGCACCACGACCATGAGTGAGCTTACTACTCCTGCTGAGTGGGTTTCACTTCTCGCTACTCCTGTAGCCCCAATGCTTCACCCTACCCCTGCCCCGAAGGGAGAGCCCTCGAGGCAGCGTCGTCATGTCACCTTTAACCCTGAGGTCTCAGTTAACCATGTCAGTTCAGGATCCGAGTCCGCTTCCCCCACAGCACCAGTAGAGCAGTAGAGCTTCTGAGTATTCGCAGTCGTCAGGATGGTGTACGGATGTAGTCGTATGAGTCATGATGTTTCGTTTCATGTATGAGAGTAGTTGAACCTGGCATGTTGTTATATTTCATGTATGCGTCTATGTATAATTATGTGGGAACTCTATTTTATTCGCCGTATTTTCTTCATCATTTCGGTTTTTCTCGGGCTTTTGTTGCTGGCTTTCCCCCAATTTATTTTGAATGCTTCTCATCTCGGTTGCGTTGCCTTGGGAAAAATCACGATAGGATGACGCGAGGAGGCAACAGTAGCAATGTTCGCGAGGATTCTCCTGTTCGTCATTCCGCACGACAGGCAGGACACTCACCCGAGCCGTACGTTCCACCACCGCCTCCACCGCCAAATCCGCACTCCACCGAGCAAATTCTGCGTATGTTTGAGGAAAGGCAAAATAATGATCTGATTGAAATATTAAGAAGTGTTCAAGCTGTGGTTGGATAGAATGGAAACTAGAACGGTCATCAATGCAAGCTATCAGATTTTCAAAGGACAAAGCCTCCCAGTTTCAGTCAGGTTTTTGACCCCTTGGATGCAGATGATTGGTTGCAAACTATGGAGAAGAAGCTTGAGATTGCTCGTACTAAAGAAGGATATAAGGTTCCATTCGCAACTCATTATCTTGAAGGCACTGCTGCCATATGGTGAGAAAATGAAAAAGCCATGTGGCCTGCTGATGAAGAAATCACCTGGTCAAAATTCAAGGAAAGATTCTGGAAATATCATATCCCTACTGGAATTATGAAGACTAAGCAACGTGAATTTCTCGCTCTCCTTCGAGGAAATCAGTCTGTGGGTGAATATTTGCAAAAATTCAATCATCTATCATGTTACTCCCTATATGACGTGGCCACTGAAGAAAGAAAGATTGACAGATTTCTTGGTGGATTGAACCCGCAACTCCGGTGCACTCTCAATATGTTTGATTTCCCAGACTTGCAAACTCTGGTGAACAAGGCTTTCATTGCTGAAAGGGAGCACAAGCTTGTATCGGATAATAGGTCTGCTAACAACGATCACAAGCACAAGTTTGAGCCAAGGAAGGAAGCAGAACCAGTGCAGAAGGCTCGAACCTGGCAGCAGACTCAGGTGGAATACAAGCCCAATTGGCAACAAAATGTTAACAAGACCACCACCCATGTCAAGAATGTTGTGACCAATCCAGTGCAAGAGGAGCGCCAGCGCAACAACTCTTGTTTCAGTTGTGGGCAAATCAGACATTATGCCAGACAGTGTCCCAAGAACAACAAGTCGAACGCTATATTCAGGCCACAAGTAAATTTTATGGATTCATGCCCGAACCAGCAAAACATCACGGGGTACGTTCATCACCTCTCCGCCGATGAAGCCCAAGAGAATCCCGAAGTCATCATTGGTATGTTTTCTGTTAATAACATACCTGCAGTGATTTTATTTGACTCTGGGGCTTCCCACTCTTTTATTTCTCGGAGTTTTGTTGCCCAAAAAAAATTTCCTTGTTTGCTTTTGGGCAAGAATATGCTGGTACAAACCCCGGGATCCTTAATTAGGAGCAATCTAGTCTGCCGTAATCTGGAAGTCAATATCAACGAAGTCTATTTTCCAACTTCTTTGATAATTATTGAGTCTGCTAAGTTGGATGTTATCTTGGGTATGAATTGGCTGACTCAGTATCAAGTATGCATAAATTGTGTGACCCGAGAAGTCACTTTGACTAGCCAGGAAGGGCAGACTACAAAATTCTATGCTCGCGGAAGCAAACCCAAGAAAGAAATTGTCTTCACCGCAGTGGCTAAGTTGGAATTAATTCCTGTGGTCAGTGAGTTTCTTGATGTATTTCCAGAAGAAATGCCAGGCATGCCACCCGATCGAGAGCTTGAGTTTGCAATAGATCTTGTGCCCGGAACCGCACTGTTACACAAGAAGTATTACCGGATGCCTTCATCAGAATTAGTGGAGCTAAAGAAACAGCTAGATGAAATGCTCCAAAAGGGATATATCCGTCCCAGCTCCTCACCATGGGGATCACCTGCTATCTTCGTGGACAAAAAGGACGGCAGCCTCCGCATGTGTGTGGATTACCGTCAGCTGAATGACGTCATAATCAAAAACAAATATCCACTGCCAAGGATCGATGACCTGTTTGATTAGCTCAGTGGGGATAAGGTATTCTCCAAGATTGATTTATGGACTGGATATCATCAGCTCAAGATTAAAAAGGAGGATATTCCTAAGACCGCATTCACCACTCGATACGGTCTTTATGAATATATAGTTATGTCTTTTGGTCTCACCAACGCCCCTGCCTTCTTCATGCATATGATGAACAATGTATTCATGGACTTCCTCGATAAATTATTGGTAGTCTTCATCTATGATATACTTATTTACTCAAGAAGTGAAGAAGCGCACAAAGAACACCTCCGAGCAGTGTTGCGACGACTCCGTGAACATCAGTTATACGCCAAATTCAGTAAATGCGAGTTTTGGCTCAAGCAAGTTGGATTCCTTGGACATGTGCTATCCGCCGAAGGTATAGCCGTGGACCCGAGCAAAGTAAAGGATGTGCTCGATTGGTTGCCACCCACAACCGTATCTCAGATCCAAAGTTTTCTTGGATTAGCCGGATATTTTTGTCGTTTCATTGAAGGATTTTCCAAGATTGCTAAACCAATGACGGATCTGCTAAAAAAGGATAAGTTGAATGGACTGAGGACTATGAGATAAGTTTCAATGAGTTAAAGATACAACTGACAACTGCACCGGTATTGCCTCTTCCAGATATCTACCACAGTTTTGATGTGTACTGTGATGCTTCCAGACAAGGACTTGGATGCATACTTATGCAAGACGGCAAGGTAGTAGCCTATGCCTCACGACAGCTACGACCCCATGAGGGAAATTATCCTACTCATGATTTGGAGTTGGCCGCGGTGGTTCATGCTTTAAAAATTTGGAGGCACTATCTCATCGGGAAGAGGTGCCAAATTTTTATAGATCACAAAAGTCTCAAGTATATATTTACTCAGCCAGATTTAAATCTCTGTCAACGAAGATGGCTTGATTTAGTCAAGGATTATGACCTTGGAATAAATTACCACCCGGGTAAGGCCAACGTGGTTGCCGATGCACTCAGTCGAAAGCCCGTCAGCCTAAATGTCATATTGGAATCCTTGCCTCCTGAACTTCAAGAAGAGATTGCTCAGCTCAACCTGGTCATAGTTGATGCTGACCTTGCTAATATTTTGGAAGTTAATCCCACACTTGAGGAAGAGATCCGCAAGGCCCAGCCAGATGACACCGATCTGCAGAAACGTGCCAAGCATATGGTAGCAAGTCAGACTTCCGATTTCTCGAAGGATAAATTCGGTACCCTCCTATTCCGTAGAAGGATTTGTGTGCCCAATCAAGCGGATTTAAAGCAGAAGATCCTGTCAGAAGCACATGGATCCTTGTATTCTATTCACCCTGGAGGTACGAAGATGTATGAAGACCTTCGGCAGATATTCTGGTGGGATGGAATGAAGAAAGACATTGCCTATTTCGTGGCCTGTTGCGACATATGCAACAAAGTGAAGGCAGAGCATGAGAAGCCACCCAGACTTTTCCAACCGCTGGCAGTGTCACAATGGAAATGGGATGATGTTTGTATGGATTTCATCACAGGACTACCTAAGACTTGACGGGGCAATGATGCAATCTGGGTCATAGTGGACACCTTAACCAAGGTAGCCCACTTTATTCCGATCAGAACCACATATCGAGCAGATGAACTTGCACAGCTGTATGTATCCCGAATAGTCAGTCTGCATGGAGTACCCCGAACCATCACTTCTGACCGAGGTTCACTTTTTACCTCCGCTTTTTGGTCCCATCTCCATCAAGCCTTGGGGACAGTGTTGAAATATAGTACCGCTTATCATCTTAGACTGATGGGCAGATAGAGCGGGTAAACCAAATACTCGAAGATATGCTGCGAGCCTGTGCTTTGGCCCAAGGACCGAAATGGGAAGACTGTTTGCCATATGCCGAGTTCTCTTATAATAATAGCTTCCAGACCAGTTTAAAGATGTCATAGTATGAGGCTTTGTATGGCTGTAAGTGTCGCACTCCTTTAAATTGGTCCCAAACTGAAGATAGCCATATTTATGGAATAGATCTCATGCTGGAAGCCGAGAAGCAAGTCCAGGAAATCAGAGACAGATTGCAGTTGGCCAAATCTCGACAGAAGAGCTATTATGATGCAAAGCACCGACAGATCAGTTTTGAACCCGGAGAGCACGTATACCTTCGAGTCACACCTATGAAAGGAGTCGAGATTTCAGACTCGTGGAACGTTGGCACCCAGATTTATTGGTCCATTTCCCGTTATGTCACGAGTGGGTACTGTTGCATATCAGTTGGAACTACCCCCTAAATTGTCGGACGTGCACAACATGTTTCATGTTTCGCAATTACGGCGATGCATATCGCCGCTTGAGAAAAAGACTGATATGACGGAAATAGAGCTGGACAAGGATTTAACATACGAAGAGAGGCCAGTTAGAATTTTGGATCAGATGGAAAGAGTCACTCGTAGTAAAGCAAGGAAGTTTTACAAAGTCCAGTGGGAGGACCACACTGAGTCAGAATCAACCTGGGAACGGGAAGAATTTCTAAGAGCACATTACCCAGAATGGTTTTCCCAAGCAACCGAATCTCGAGGACGAGATTCATTCTAAGTGGGGGAGGTCTGTGATAGCCTGGTTTTTGCCCTCTGTTCTTTGCCTGATTCTCAGTTGGTTTGAATTTGAAATTTGGAGTTTTGGAATCTTTTCATATGGACTTAACCACTTGGGTACCCCTTGGCTTTCACCCAAGTGCTTCATCTCCCTCTCTAACCATCATTCCATCTCTGGTTCACCTCAATATAATATTTGGAATATTTTTCTTTAATGAAAAATATTCATTTTGCACTCTTAAACCCTAGCTAGCTCAATGTGCTCCAAAGAAAACCCAATTTTTCTTGCCCATAAAATTCTGAGAAAAATCCCAATTATTCTTTGAACCCTAGGGTACCTTTCTGAGCAAAAATATTTCATGACTTTTTGGAATATTTTGGCTACAGAAAAAAATTCTATTCTAGACAGAAATGGTAGTTTCTACAGCAACTACCATTTTACTTGCTCCATTGTAGCTGGGTTTTCTTGTGCATCATCACCTTAGTAGATGATTGCTAGCCTCCAAAGCCCAGCCCTCAACTCCCAGTGGTTTGACCATAGTAAGCTCTCAAAGTTACTGTCCAGAAACTTACCAGGAGTGTGAAATCATTTCTAGTGCACCTAAAACCAAACCCAAGTGTGGTAACGATCAAAACTACCACAGACAACACGCCAGACATGAAGTTTGGGCTTAGGTCGCCCTGAGGTCATAGTTCACACGGTGACCGCATTCGTCCAGGCGTGCTGGCATGCAAATGACGCGCTCTGAGTGCTGTCGAGTGCTCTGTTGCGCGCGTGCTCGCTGCCCCGCCTGCCTGAGAGTGCCAAACCGCACCACCATCAACGTCTCGACCCCCTTAACTCCCCCTGGCACTCACCGACGCTGGAGTTTGCTGCAGTGCGCACGGGCACGGTCTGGCCAACGCCACAGTGCACGGCGCACTGTGCTCGTCGTCTTCCTCTCGCCCCTGTGCTCGTCCCCATTCGCGAACAGTCCCCGCGTGAGCTACGTCTTCTTCTCCCCCTCTCACTGACACTGTTCATCACCGGGCGCCGTGGCCAGGTGTCCACCAGCAAAGCCCAAACCCCCTCGACGCTCGGCTATAAATAGGGCCATCCCCAGCCTCCTCGAGCACCTTCCTCCACTCCCACACACTCCACAAGCGCGTCGAAAGCTGTAGCCCGGCCGGACAGGCCGCGGGCCGCCATCCCCGAGCTCGAGCTCACTAGCGATCCCCTCGGGTCGTCTTCGCAGCTCCCACCCTTCCCAGGCCAGGGCAACCCTTCCAGGGCCTCCACCACTCTTCGGTGGTGCCGTTCCGCCCGGTTAGAGTCCCTGGAGTTGCCTCTGGTCGCCGTCGTCTTGTCTCCGGCGACCGCTGCTCTCTGCCTCCAGTGGAGAGGCTAATTCCGGCACCGTCCGACCACCCCTAGCTACTCTACGGGTACGGGCAGGTGCGCCTCCGCCTCCTCTCTCGATCCCTTCCTCTCGTTTTGGCCAAGGAGCCCTCGCCGCTGGCGTGCGCTCCGGCGAAGCCTCACCGCCCTCTGCTTCCCTCTCCCCCTCCACCTCACCTGACCAGCGGGTCACACTAGTAAGCTACTTAGTACGCGTGCGAAGCGGTACGAGTGGTGGCTCCCCGGGGCTTTATGCCTTCGACGTCACCCCCTCAGTCTGTTTATTTAAATTCAAATTTTAATTAAATCAAGAGAACTTCAAACGGCCAAAACTTTTTAACCATAAGTCCAAATGAATTGATTCTTTTTGCATTGTGTTCTTTGTGCAAAAATCTAGCAGCTCACCAAAGATGGGATTTTTCCCTGCTGACTAGATTTTCTGGTGAATTTCAGAAGGTTTCTTGATGTTTTCTTTTTGTGTTTTTAAATATTTTCAGAAGGTCTGGCTTGTCTTGAGGATCACCAGGAGGCTTGTGAACCTCATCTGCACTAAGGCAAGCCACAATAACATTTTCATGGTGCCATTACAATATTTGTGATTTTATTCTTGAACAAATGATTATCCATGCATTTAAATCATTAATATGTTAATTATATTATTTTAGATGCTTGTTTAAGTGAATATGCTTGATTTGCAGAAAGTTTGAAGTGAACTTAGTAGGTAAAGAAACAAGGATTTAGTTTTTGGGTGATGAAAGGATAATATGGTTAGTCATTTTCTCGCATGAGTAAGAATGATAAATTTGCTAGAAAAGATTCTGTTTAAAGTGAGGTTTGATCTTAGCCAAAGAAGTGTCATGAGTTGTTGATGCTTAGTGTGGATATAGTTGACTCAGTCATTTCCATTGATATGTGATGCATATGTTAGTGTTGCATGTCATGGCATTATGACGCCGGTTATTTTCACTTTAAGTTGAACCTGATAATAACTCAACTTGAATACATTGTTGACCGGGTCATGATGCCGCTGAATCGAGTTTTCCCAGTGCAACCACACTTGCCGGTATGGGACGACCTTTATTCGTTTCGTTGTCATGCCTCTGGTCGGTGCCTCCAACTAGGGAAGGTTATGGGCGTGCGGTACCTTGGCCCGGTAAGCAGACATAACCTTGTGTGTCCGTTGTTGAGTTTATGGTACCGTGTCCCCATGTGGGATTGTTTATGTTTGGCCACGACAGTGATCGTTGTGTCTTTGGTAGACACGGGGCCACCCAGGACTAGCCCGATGGGGAGTGAGTCGGAGTGGCTGGGAGAGTGTCATGGCAATGGAGGGGTTTCGTCGGAATGCCGTTGGTCCACCCGAATGGGAGTGCGAGGCCATGGGTTCCATGGTGTGGGTCCAGTGCGCTACCTCTGCAGAGTGTATGAATCTATCGATAGCCGAGTCCACGGTTACGGACACGCTCACAAGTAGGTCACACCATGGGTCAACGTTTAATAAATCTTGCACACTAAGTTATGAATTTTGCACTGTTGTTGGTGGCGGGAAGGCCATCGTGTTGATTTGAACCAAGTGTTGGTCGTGGTTGTGATCACCGGAAGGATCACTGTTTGAGACCAAATATTGGTCGTGGTTGTGATCGTCGGAAGGATCACGATATGTCTCTAGTTGATACCTTGAGGTTGGTACGTTTGTGATCCAAGAGCGATCACAGTTGGTAAGTTAGTCCGAGGGACTTTTATCACAAGAGCATGATCACAACATGTTGGATATATTGTGGCATTATTATGAATTTGTTAATTGTCATGATATTGTTTTTCATTATGTTTATGCTTGTTGTGAGCTTGCAAGTACATTCAATGTACTGACCTGGCGTGTCATGCCAGAATTCAGGAAAGTCTCGTTGGAATGGAGTGCTGTCCAAGTCTAGATCGTGTCCACATCGGTGTCCCTGTGCTATGGAGTTCTGCTATAATGTTGTTCCGTTGCCGCGTAGTTGTCATGATCGAGGCCCCTTTATGTTCACTATATAATGTACATATTGTTCAGCTGCACCGTGTTGTAATATGAACTCTGATCTGCTAGTATCAATAAAGCGGTTGTTTTCTGTACCAAGATGTTGTGTGTTGCCAGAAGACAAGGTCTCTGGGCTGGCAATGCATGGTAAACCGGCTGCTCTGAGCTGGGGTGCCACAAATATGGTATTGTTCAGGTCAAGACATGGCAAGAAATGACGTTGTGAAGGAGTTGGCAGCTTCACGACGCCGCTGGATTACAGATCAAGAACTCATAAGTATCAATGGTTAGTGTGCTGCCAATTTATCCCATTTCAGATTGGCAAGTAAAGAGATGGTTTAAATAATAGTGAATGATATGACATTGTTCGTAGTTAAGACATTGCAGAATATGACATTATGCTGTAGTGGGTAGGTTCACCACACCACTGGATTACGGATCAAGAACAGAGGCATACATGCAGTGCAAAAGAAGATCACTTGCTCTGTATAGTTTAATTTTTATGGTATGAAGAAGGAACTTGATTGTACAACTGAAAACTTAAATTGAGAAGGACAAACTTTTGTTTATGAACTACATAATAAACTTTAAACATGCAGTTTGATGGCTAACCAAATATACACAACAAAGTTTGAAGGCTTGAGAAGGACAAACTTACATTATTGGTGAAGACATGCTCTATAAAGCCCTTGTCCATGCTGATTGGGGGGGGGGGCAATTCAAGAAGTTTACCACAGAATCTTCTTCATAAGCATTGCCTTTATTCTGCATTTTGTTAAGAGTAAATATAGATGTGATAATATAAGAAAAATGGAGAATATTTAAGATAAGATGAAGAGTGACGCTACATAACCAAGTAGCTATAAATGTAAGTACAACGATACAAGCAAAAGGTACGGCCAAGAGCAATGCAGAGAACTTCTTTAGTACCATCAGTGTTATCCAACCTTATGGTAAGAATAATTATAGATCTGATGTGTAGAAAATGGAGGGCAAAGTAAAATAAGTTGCAAAATGATGGTACATGAACAACTACCTGTCAATATAAGTACACTGATAAAGGACAACAGGTACTTACAAGAACAATGCAGATCTAGAAATTTTCATTGGCATTAGATATATTCTACACTAATGTAACCATTCATATAGATGAGATAATTTGGAGCGAACAATTGATAAGCAAGTTATCAGGCATACTGCTGTCACATAATGAACTAGGTATGTATGCAAGTACAGTGATACAGGACAATAGGTACTAACAAGAGCAAAGCAGCGGGCAACATATTTGCGATATCATGTCGTTCTTTTCAAACAGGAATTCTTCTTCGAGCAGATTTCCTGCAAAAAAGATCCGTAAGGCACATGCGGAAAAATAGAAGTTCAAATTGTCATGCGATATCATAGACAGTACCTCATCCTAGGAATGAGACCAGTGCATAACAAGTTTTTCCATTCAATGTCTTCTAAATTTAGCACAGGAGACTTCATCGGAAATTCATTTTAGACTTGCCATCAAAGTGTGATTTCCTCAGGTAACACCGATAGTGCTGCAATGCTTCCTTGAAAAGCGCAAGCAAGCTTTGCTCATCATGACTATCCAGATTGACCCTCATCTACTTACAACAAGTGTAAACCTAAATCATTGATGTGTTCAATCAGCAGAAAACCAGAAAATAATCACCATGAATAATAGCACTTACATGTAAGTGGGACAGGAAGATGTGAAAATGGTGTTTGTCTTCACTATAATCTTCCCATGATGGGAATATATGCACGTAGTCCCTAACAACATTGAAAGCATTGTCTTTTAAATTGGGAATAACTGGAATGGGGTTCCAATCTGCAGGAATTGGCCATCTCTGCAGTTGGGATAGGTTTTCGGCCGGTGGACTTGCTGTACTTTTTGCTGGAGAGGGATTTTTCTGTGGTACGGCTGGTGCTATGGCAACTGAAACTGGCATACCTTTTGCTAGAGTGCAGGTCCTGTGTGGTGGGGCTACTGGTGTGCCTAGTGAAGTATGGGTACAGTCTGCTGGAGTAGGTCCTGCATTTTGTGTCACCGGTTGTACAACCAATATAAGTGGGGCGCTGTCTGATTTCTCCGGCACCACCACGTTTTTCAAGGATTTGTTGGTGCTCCTTCAGGTTCAGCAATCACCCTCTTCCTTTTTGATGTCTGATGCACAAGAACAACATTTGAGTGGAAAACATGGTATGACGGCAGATGGAATATGTATTGATAATGGATGGGCATGGCATCTCGACATATATGATGAGTAAACTAAGAAGATGGCGGTGCAACAAAGTAGATGAAATGCAAGACAACATATGCAAGATACGCGCAACCAATAAAACCTTGCCAAATTAGAAAAGGCACCTTGATGGGTGAACAGGACAGGCCATCTGCCTTTGACTCCTCGAGGTTAGAATAGTCATTAGGATCATATTCTGAACAAGAATCAAGAGGTGGGGAGCGTATGAGTTTCATTGCATCCAGAATGGCACTCAATGCCTTGGTGCCAATTTTGTAAGTCATTGCAGTGTTTAGCTTCAAGAGTGGACTGCTGCTAGTGCGACACAAAGCAGCTACACAGATCATAGTGTAGATATAACAGGAAAACCGTAAGCATCAGAGTAAAATCAGCAAAGTGGAACTTGCTAGAATATATGTGCTAGTATTGTCGGTATGACTAGAAAGGCTTCGGATACCAGCTCTCTTCAACTGAAGGTGCGGTACTGTTAATATCAGTGTAACTCTCAAAGGCGACACAGCTCCCCGCATTTCCTTGCTATTCTTATAGGATTCAAGTGGGCAGGCCACAACAAATCCTATTCCTATGTTTACAAAATCCTACGAATCAAAGAGGCCCGAAGACTTCAAAGTGTCCAACACAACCGACCATATAGACCTCTACACTACAAATTTCCCTGCTCATCTTCACTACAAGGAACATATTGTCCTACTATCATACTCCCTCTGTTCCAAAATATAAGTCTTTGTAGAGATTTCCACTATGGATCACATACAGATGTATCCAGATACATTTTAGAGTGTAGATTCACTCATTTTGCTCCATATGTAGTCCATGGTGGAATCTATACAAAGACTTGTATTTAGGAACGGAGAGAGTACTTATTAAAGAAGAACGAAAGAGGAACATGCTAAAGAAGAGCAAGTAGATTTTGGATAATAAAATGTTCGTTGCGCAGTGCCCACACATGATGAACCAGAGCGCATTAAGAATGCAACTCCCTGCTGTCTCTCTATATGTGGTCCACGTGCTTTTCGAAAGTAAAGTAGGAATATTAGCTGACCAATTAAATGTTATCTATTTTAATAATATCATCATCATATCAGATTTATATTTGAGCAACAAGTTTGGAATTATGAGTGGCACGTTGTTTAGCTTGATGGATTCAGGAGGAGTGCTAAGCAGGTACGATTATGGTACTGAATATAAAGGCATGTCTGCATGCAAGTCGTGTGACTTTTGTCATTTGGGTCAGTCGACCATTTTAGGCGGTTGGATGAAGATCCTACGTCTCCTAACCCTTCTTCTTCCTCGTCTCTAATTCTTCCCATACAGAACGCCGCACGGGCCGCCGGCCAGACCATCGGCCCCCACCGCCTGTGTTCCTCCGCCACCCCACCCCCACCCCGCCCCCACCCGCGTCGAGTTCTCTTCGTTCGACGCGCCCCTCACCGCCCCCCACAACCACCGCCCCCACCCAAGCCCCTTCCTTTGCACCGGCGAACTCCGGCGAGCTCTGAAAAATCGACTGACCCAATTTTGAAATTTAGTCTACTGTGATTTAACAAGTGTGGAATATAAAAGGGGAAAAACCATAAGCATTGCGAATATAGTGTGAGCATGCCATGGCGGATCTGAAGGTGCAAACCAGACAAAGGCAACTTCGCAACCAATGTTTGCTTTCAACTAGCAAGTAAGTGATGGACAAGAAATCAGAGTAAAGTAGTTTCGATCTATTTTTTTGCTGTGATAAATAAGTTGAGCAGATACGAAAGAGTACCGCCTCCAGTGCGGCGCCATGTATGCATCTGCTGAGAATATGATGGTGGTGCGGTAGCGATGGCTATCGGTGGCGTGGAAGCAGATCTAGGAGGGTAGACGGTGGCGGCGGGTGAGGGAGTCCAGGATTAGGGGGTCCTCGGACAACCGGAGTATATGCTTACACCGGACTGTTGGACTATGAAGATACAAGATTGAAGACTTCGTCCCGTGTCCGGGTGGGACTCTCCTTTGTGTGGAAGGTAAGCTTGGCAATTAGGATATGTAGATTTTTCTTCTCTGTAACTGACTCTGTGTAACCCTAGCCCCCTTCGATGTCTATAAAAATCGGAGGGTTTAGTCCGTAGGACAACAACAATCATAATCATAGGCTAGCTTCTAGGGTTTAGCCTCTACGATCTCGTGGTAGTCAACTCTTGTAATACTCATATCATCAAGATCAATCAAGCAGGAAGTAGGGTATTACCTCTAGAGAAGGCCCGAACCTGGGTAAACATTGTGTCCCCCGCCTCCTGTTACCATTAGCCTTAGACGCACAGTTCGGGACCCCCTACCCGAGATCCGCCGGTTTTGACACCGACATTGGTGCTTTCATTGAGAGTTCCACTGTGTCGTCACGGTAAGGCTTGATGGCCCCTTCAATCGTCTACAACGACGCGGTCCAGGGCGAGGTTTTCCTCCCCGGATAGATCTTCATATTCGGCGGCTTTGCACTGCGGGCCAACTCGCTTGGCCATCTGGAGCAGATCGGGAACTACGCCCCTGGCCATCAGGTCAGGTTTGGAAGCCTGAATTACACTGCCGATATCCATGGAGACTTGATCTTCGACGGATTCGAGCCCATGACAGGTGCGCCCCACAGTCGCGATGAGCATAACTTAGATCTGCCATCAGACGGTGTTCGGGAGATCACACCAGCAGCTGCCCCGGCTTTAAGTCCGGAGCGCATCGTGCCATCCGAGGACGGGTGAATGGACCCCACCACGGAGGCCGCACACTCAGCGGCGATAGAGCCGAACACAGATCTCACTTCCAAGGAGGTCTGTGTCATCGGACCCTCGGACTCGTCTCCGTCCATAGGATCCGAACCGCGTACATCCGTGCCATTGGACCTAGCTAGGCAACGATCATGGAGTTTAGCTCCGCGGATATCTTTCAGCACTCGCCCTTGGGTGATGTGCTAAATTCTTTAAAATCTCTCTCCCTTTCAGGAGACTCTTGACCGAACTGTGTCTGGCTTGAGTGGGAAGTGGACGACGAAGGAATTCGTTACCCACCCACCACCCACTTAATAGCCACTGTCGATGACTTAACCGACATGCTTGATTTCGACTCTGAAGACATCGATATGGACGACGATGCCGGAGAAGAACAGGAACCACTGCCCACAGGGCGCTGGACAGCCACCTCAACATATGATATATACATGGTGGACACACCCAAAGAAAATGATGGTGAGGATCAAAAGGATGCAATGGAGGGTGACCCTCTCAAGAAGCAATCTAAGTGTTGACGTCTGCGGCGCCGCTCTAAACCCCGCCATAGCAAAAATAGCGATACCGGCACAAGAGACAACAACACTCCGGATGATGCCGAAGACGAAAACAATCCCGCCCAGCCAAGCTTCGAGCAAGCTGCACGGGAGGATGGGCAAGCTAGCCCTGATGAATAGGCAATGGATGGAGACTCGGAGGATGACAATTACATGCCCCTCTTTGAAGACAAGGTGAGCCTCGGCGACGAAGAATTTATCATGCCTGAGGATCCCGTCGAGTAGGAGCACTTCAAGCGCTGGCTTATAGCCACTGCAAAGAGCCTGAAGAAAAAACAGCAGCAGCTTCAAGCTGATGAAGATCTGCTTACTGACAGATGGACTGAGGTCCTGGCAGCCGAGGAATACTGACTCGAGCGCCCAACCAAAAGTTACCCGAGGCATAGGTTGTTACCTCAATTCAAGGATGAGGCACTAGAGCCTATACTACCAGCGCAAGATGTAGCTGACCGGCCACCTCGTGGCCGAGACAAAGCGGCGTATCAGCCCGAACACCAGCCCACACCCCGTCCCCAAACAAATAAAAACACGAAGGCCCGGGGCTACACGCAGGACCTGCGAGACGAATTGGAAAACAAAGCAGGATAGTCAAGATCGATCTACGGATCACGGGGGCGCGCCCCAACACGTGGCGACGACTGCCACGCCGGATATACTAAATACAAATCTGGCCGGGCCGAATACAGCAGACCAGACTCATCTGAACTGCGTCGTGATGTAGCCCGGCATAGAGGCGCCGCACACCCCCTATGCTTCACTGATGAAGTAATGGAGCATGAATTCCTAGAAGGGTTCAAGCCCGTGAACATCGAATCATATGATGGGACAACAGACCCTGCGGTATGGATCAAATATTTCCTTCTCCACATTCACATGGCCCGCAGCGATGATCTACACGCCATCAAGTACCTCCCACTAAAACTCAAAGGACCAGCTCGACATTGACTGAACAGTCTGCCGGCAAACTCTATCGGCAGTTGGGAGAACCTGTAAGACGCATTCCTCGACAACTTCTAGGGCTCTTATGTGCGACCACCAGACGCTCATGCCTTGAGTCACATAATCCAACAGCCCGGAGAGTCAGCCAGGAAATTCTGGACTCGGTTCCTAACTAAAAAGAACCAAATTGTCGACTGTCCGGACGCTGAAGCAAGAGCGGCCTTTAAGCATAACATCCGTGACAAGTGGCTTGACCAACACCTTGGCCAAGAGAAGCCGAAATCCATGGCAGCCCTTATGACACTTATGACCCGCTTTTGTGCGGGCTAGGATAGCTGGTTGGCTCATAGTAACAGCAAATCAAGAAATTATGGCACTTCTGAACCAAGAGATGACAACGGCAAGTCCCGACGCAGCAAGCATAAGCGTCAAAATAATGACGACAACGCCAAAGACACGACCATCAATGCCGGATTCAGCGGCTCTAATACCGGTCAAAGGAAGAAACAATTCAAAAGAAATAGTCCGGGCATGTCCAGTTTGGACCGTATACTCGACCATCCATGCCAAATTCATGGCACCCCAGGAACACCAGCCAATCATACCAATAGAGAATGCTGGGTCTTCAAACAAGCCGGCAGGTCAAGTGCCAAAAACAAGGAGAAGGGGTCGCAAAGCAATGACGACGGTGAGGAGCTCCGGTCACCGAGCACAGGAGGGCAAAAGAAGTTTCCCCCGCAAATCAAAACGGTGAACATGATAAACGCCACTCATATTCCCAAGCGGGAGCGGAGGCGCACACTTTGGGATGTCGATGCAACGGAGCCAGTCTCCCCAAAATATAACTTATGGTCGTCCGACCCGATCACCTTTGATCGTAAGGATCGTCCAGCCAATATCCGTCAAGGCAACTCAGCCGCACTAGTATTTGACCCAATAATTGACGGATTTCACCTCACACGAGTCCTCATGGACGAAGCCAGCAGCCTAAACCTGCTTTATCAGGACACAACGCGCAAGATGGGTATCGATCCTTCAAAGATCAAACCCACTAAAACCACCTTTACAGGTGTTATACCAGACCTGGAGGCCCGCTGTATAGGCTCTGTCACTCTGGAGGTAGTCTTCGGACCCCTGGATAATTACCGCAATGAAGAGTTAATCTTTGACATTGTCCCTTTTTGCAGCAGCTATCATGCATTGCTCGGACGAACCGCGTTTGATCGATTCAACGCGGTGCCGCATTATGCCTACCTTAAGCTCAAGATGCCCGGTCCGCGCGGCGTCATCACAGTTAATGGCAAAGCCGAACGCTCCCTCCGTACTAAAGAGTACACCGCCGCCTTAGCAGTAGAAGCACAGAGTGGCATCTTTCAATCGAACCTTCAGTCGACAGCCAAGCTTCCGGACACCGTTAAAGGAGTCCGAACTACTCCACGGCAGGATAGCCTAGCTCGTCAAGAGCTCAATCAACCACTCCGGCGGTAGGTGGAGGCAAAGCTAAGTTAAGGCCCCACAATGCGGCTCAACCGCTCCGTGGCACACAAACATTTTTTCGCATTTTCTTTGCAGGTCCACTTTTGTGTAGGCCATCACCGGCGACACGGCAACCAGACCCATGAGGGGACAAACATACCAAGGAGGGAAATAGCTCGAACGCGTAAGGGAACCCTTAGATATTCCCCTTGATGACCATCCGATTATTACCCGGATCCGCACACAGCCTCCCTCCCTTGGTCTCAGCAGGTTCTGAAGTCATATTTCCTTTTTATCACATTACTTGTACTCGTACGCTTTCACGTATTATTCAATTACAACGTGTGGCTTTATATGACGCTTACTTGTTGTTCCGTTTTTGATACTCTTTGTCAAATGGCATCCGTACACTACGATACGCCTTAATATGTCAGGGGCTTCATTGTACCCACAATACGGCAATAAAGTTCGAATACCTTCACGGTCGTTCGGCTCCCCAAACTTATAACATTATATGCATCAGCTCTGAATCATATCTTGGGTCAATAGTTGGGTTGCCCGGATCCTGTGCTTGCTACCCTATGTTCCGCTATATCGGCTAGGGTAGTAAAGGGAGAACTACTGCAATTGCTTCCCGGTTCTTCCGGACGAGCGCCTCAGTAGAGAAAGCGGAAAACTGACTGTCATGATACGGAGAGAGGTGGTCAGCTGTTCGAGAGGTTACAAAATCTTTAAGGATTTCTTCCGCATTATGCGATAACTAATGCAGCGTGAGATGGATCGGCTTTTCTTCTGATCAGGTGCTTATAGAGCCCCTAGTGCGGTCTTTCGAACACCAGGGGCTGCGCCTACCTTTATTTTGTCAAACTCCTATGGCTAAGTGAGAGTGATAAAGCCTTATAGTCCGATTGCCTGGTTCGTTGCGCTGAACACCTCCTTCAAGGACCCAAAACTGGGGTAAAGAGTGCTCAGGTTTATCCGGAACACCCCCGTACTTCCTACGTGGGGGCAGAAGCCACCGGCTAGTCAATTCTCAGGATTAATATATAAAACGGCCGCACAAGAGGTAAAACTTGCAAATAACACGCACTAAATAATAGAAATGACCTTGTTTAACATTACATAGGACAACATGAATGTATTCATGGGAACATAATGTCCTTGGTGCATTGCTCCGCCACAAGGCGGGATCCTTTCAGGACACTGTCATAATATAACTCGGGCTTGTGGTGCTCCTTCCCCGCAGGCGGTCCCTCGGTCATCAGCTTTCAGCATCCATCTTCGCCCACTGCACCTTCGCACGGGCGAAGGCCATTCGCGCACATTCCATGCAGACCGACCGCTTGATGACTTCTAGTCGAGGGCAGGCACTTACAAGCCACTTCACGAGCCCTAAGTAGCTGCTGGGAATCGACTCAGCCGGCCATAGCCGGATAATTAAATCCTTCATGGCTAGTTCGGCCGCCCTATGCAGTTCGATCAGCTGCTTCAGTTGATGGCAAAGGGCACCAAATACTTTGGCGCCAGATACTGCGACCAGAAGAGCTTCTCAACAGTGCTACTTTCTTCGGCTTGGTAGAATTGTGCAGCATCAGATATCCTGCGCGGTAGTTCCGCAAACACCCCTGGAGAAATCCGAATTCAAATTAGTAACATGATCTTCTCCCTTCAAATATTTGCTTTGCATAGAAAAAGCCTTACCCGCCACAATCTCCCTCGCCTCCTGGATTTCCTGCAGGGCACCTTGGGCTCCACCCTGGGTATCACATGTGGCTTGACGAGCCTTGGTGAGTTCGGATTCTTTCTCCGTTAAACTCTGCCCCAAGCTCTCACATTTCTTCACGGCCTCTTGGAGCTCTTGCTCACCTTCAATAACCCTGGCCTCGTGCTTTTCACAAAGAGCCTGCTCTGTGGCTGCCTTCTTCTCGGCCTCGGCCACCGCCTTCTTAAGAGCTTCGACTTCGGCCGTCCCTCCTAGAGCACACCATGAAAAATTTCGCCATACTCAATTATTCATTCACGCTGAATGCGAACAAGGTTTTTTCGCATACCTTGGTTATCCTCCAACTGCTTCTTCACTTGGCCAATTTATTCTTCGGCCCGCTCCATACTCTGTTTCAGTCCGGAGACTTCTGCAGTATGAGAGGCGGTAGACACTACAGACGCCTGCTTATAAAAAACAAAAGAGGGAGAGGTGTCACAAAGTAAGTCTCCTGCGAACATATATTCGATCCTCTGCCCGGTTTTTTCTTCCGAACACCAAACAGTGTATCAGGGGATACTATCTATACTATAACACTCTTTGAAACCTCACAACATACCTCAAAGCCCTTTAATAGGCTAATGTAGGCTTCATTTAGCCCGCTTTCAGTGGATTGAATCTTCTCAATCACCGCACCCATAAGGGCACTGTGTTCTTCAACGATGGAGGCGCTTTTCAGCGCTGCTGATAAGGTATTCGACACCTCTGGTTGGGCTGAGGTTGCCGGTGGATCAGGCGCACCCGCTTCTGTCAAGGGAGGTTGCCTGCCTGATTTTGGAGCCATGTTGGTCTCCGGAACTATGTCCGGCTGGGGGCCGAATTCAAGATAATTCCCGCTGTCGGTGTCGAGGGGAGCCTTCTCCCCCATGTGTCTGGTCACCGAGGTTCGACCCTCCGGCGCTGTCTTGATGGTCTTTCCACCCCCTCCTTGGCCTGGGTCCCTTTGGGACGATACACCGGTGTCATTCACGTGTTTGGGGGAGGGGGCCGTCGGGGGTGTCCCGCTGTCCATGGCATCCAAGCCCAGTAAATCCTCTGATGAGGATTGTTCGATGCGGGACCTGGCCGGACTGCAAAAAAAAAGAGATGGTGCAATGCATTAAATGCTGCACGATAGTGAGTCTGGATACCCAAATGTATCCGGGCTTCATATACTCACGATTTCACTAGGGCCTGGACCCTGGGATCCCACTTCGGGCTGCTGTCGGCGGCAGTGGCGGATTCCTCCGGAAGGGGAGTCTTACCCTTCTCGAGCGACTCAACCTCCAAGTGTGTGGAGGCCGTCCGTTTCTTCCTCCCCCTTGCTGGGGGGGATCGGCTTTCCTCCTCTTCCTTGTCCTCTCTGGAGGAAGAGCGGGCATCGGAATCTTTGGATATTGTGTCCGAAGTGCCTCGGTGATGAAGGCCGCCCCTGGTCTCTTTGGCCTCTTTCTCGGCTTTCTTCTTCGGCGCCTTATAAGGCGCCGGGACCAGCATCTACGTCAGAAGTGGGCCGGCTGGTTCTTTTGGCAGTGGGGCTGGGCAGTAGATCTGCCCCGCCTTCTTCGTCCAGCCTTGGGAGAGTTGTGGAAAAACACATTAAGCATTTCCCTTGGATTATGCAGATAAAGTGTATGACTTGCCAACATTCGAAAACTTACCGAACTCGCGGGTCGGGACAGTTGGTACCCGCGGTCCTCGGTTGAATCCGGCTACGATTTGCCGGACTTAAAGAGCACCTTCCAGATGTCTTTGTGCGATGAGTCGAATAGCCCTGATAGGGTTTGGTGCTTGGCTGGGTCAAATTCCCATAAATTGCAAGCCCTGTGCTGACAAGGGAGAATCCGGCGAACTAACATCACCTGGACTACGTTGACAAGTTTGATATTCTTGTCTTCCATACCCTTGAAGTGCGTCTGGAGCACCGACAACTCATCTGGCGAAGACCAGTTCAGGCCCTTCTTGGGCCAGGACGTAAGCCGTAATGGGGCTCTGGATCGGAATTCGGGAGCTGTGACCCATTTAGTTTCGCGTGGCTCGGTGAGATAGAACCACTATTGTTGCCACCCTTTGACGCAATCATTGAAGGTACCTGATGGCCATGTAACATTGGGCATCTTGCTCACCATGGCTCCTCCGCACTCCGCGTGCTCGCCGCTCACCACCTTGGGCTTCACATTGAAAATCTTCAGCCATAATCTGAAGTGTGGAGAGATGCGGAGGAATGCCTCGCATACAATGATGAATGTCGAGATGTTGAGGAAGGAATTGGGTGATAGATCGTGAAAGTCGATCCAATAGTAGTACATAATGCCGCGAACAAATGGGTGGAGGGGAAAACCCAGCCCGCGGACAAAGTGAGGGAGGAATACAACCCTCTCATGGGGTTCCGGAGTAGGGATAATCTGTCCCGCTATCGGAAGGCGGTGGCCGATCTTGTTGGCCAGATACCCGGCCTCCTGAAGTTTCTTGATATCCTTCTCCTGGATGGTAGAGGCCATCCACTTGCCTCCTGCTCCAGATCCGGACATTTTCGGAGGGCCTTTGTGGGTGGAGAAGTCAAATGCTTGGGCGCTAGGGCTCGAGCGAGAGAGAATGGATGAGTAGAGGAAGAAGGCGTGGGTGAAGAAGGGGAAGCCTTATCTCCTTATAAAGGCGGCAGGGATCGTGCGCCTCCCCGCTTACCTTGTAAACTCGCTTATTCCCCAAGCGTCGTGTTAATGGCACAGTTGGGTTACCCACACCCGTATTGATGAGAATCCTGTGATAAGGGGACATGATCTCTGCTTCGACAAGACGTGACAGTGAAACTGCCTTGCAAAATGTGCGGTAATGGGTCGAAAAACGGTTCGAATAATGAACGAGCCACGGTGTGATGTCACGCTATGGAAAAGTTGTCAGCAGATTAGACTCGTGGAATATTGTACTCTCTGTGGTGGTATGTGGAATTTGTTTTGCAGAGCCGGACACGATTCTTGTGTTCAAGATCTTCTTTGGAGTATTCGGAGAAGGGACCCGCCTTGCAATGCCAAAGACAATTTGCGCGCCGAACTCATCGTCATTGAAGCCTGGTTCAGCGGCTACTGAGGGAGTCCATGATTAGGGGGTCCTCGGACAGCCGGACTATATGCTTACGCCGGACTGTTGGACTATGAAGATACAAGATTGAAGACTTTGTCCCGTGTCCAGTTGGGACTCTCCTTTGCGTGGAAGGCAAGCTTGGCAATTCGGATATGTAGATTCCCTTCTCTGTAACCGACTCTGTGTAACCCTAGCCCCCTCCGATGTCGATGTAAACCGGAGGGTTTAGTCCGTAGGACAACAACAATCATAATCATAGGCTAGCTTCTAGGGTTTAGCCTCTATGATCTGGTGGTAGATCAACTCTTGTAATACTCATATCATCAAGATCAATCAAGCAGGAAGTAGGGTATTACCTCCATAGAGAGGGCCCGAACCTGGGTAAACCTTGTGTCCCCGCCTCCTGTTACCATTAACCTTAGACGCACAGTTCGGGACCCCCTACACGAGATCCGCCGGTTTTAACACCGACAACGGGGCACGATGGATGAGACGGTCATAGGAGCGGCGCTGACAAGGTGGATGATGGCGGGGATGAAGCGAGAGGATGGGATGCAAGGATCCCAGTCCGAAGCCATGGATGAGAGAGGTCGATCTCTTGTAATGGACGACGGCGTCGGGGTATCAGCTCCGGCATGGTGGAGGAGGACGGCGGTGGATGGGGTGGCGGACGGAGGAGGCTTGGGTGGAGAGGGTGTTTTGGCGCCCACGGAGTATGAATGGGGAAATGGAGGGAGAGAGGAAGGGGGAACCATGTATTCAGGGCGCGCTTGTCTCAAATGCGAGGAAATTTACAAACTTAGCCCATGTTTCAAATTTCCTACATCACAACAATCTTAGTCGGTTGGGGGGTAGGACGGTAATCTCGCATACACCAAATATTTGCCGACGAGAGTTTGTTTTTGGCGCACACCGTGTATGAATCGGGGAGGGAGTTGATTTTGGCCGAGGAGACACTGTGTTTTGGCATATAAACCATGCATTGTTTCTAATTAAAGAATCTATGGATCACTAATATTGATAAACTATATAACATTACACGTGTCCCCAAATTCAAATGAATATGCATGTTTGATACACCAATTCGCACATCGTGATCTCCAGTTTAAATATTTGAATCCCCTTTAATCCAAATACTCGTCTCATATAGCTATCACTCATGCTTATATAGGAGTATCTCTCTAGACCTATACGCGTTCATCATCTCTCGGGTATCTCTCGTGCTACTTATATGTCGACAATGATCTTTTATCTTCATAACACACTGACGATACTCTCTCCCTCGACCTTCATCACTCTATCTCTCTCTAAGTATATCTCGCTCCCTGCTATGTGTCTCTAACTATGATTCTCCATCTGGAATCTCTTTCTCTCACATAAAAACAAAACTTTGTCTCCCGGGGTCTCATTTCTCTCTACTATTCCCCTGCCTGCCACTCGCACGCCCCCTCTCACACATATATGTCTTTCGCTCCTTAGGTATGAGAAGCTACGCCTCTTCCTCTTAAATATCTCTTTCTCACACACAAACACAAACTCTGTCTCCCAGGGTCTCATATTTCTTCACCGTTCTCTTGTATGTCGCTCACACACACTCTGTCTCCCTAGAGATATCTTGCGTTCCCTCATATGTCTCTCTAGCTATCACTCTCGTTGTGAAATATCTTTCTCTCTCGCAGACACAAAACTCTGTCTCTCGGGATCTAATTTGTCTCTGATATTTGTTTGTATGTGACTCACATGCACCCTCTCTCTATCTCTCTCACACCCACACACATAACTCAGCCTTCTGATCCACTTGACTCCTATCTCTAACGCACACTAGCTAGCATCTTTATCTTTCTATTTATCTGTTTCTCCATCAACCTTCTTTCTCGCCCTCACTCTTGCTTCCTATCACACACACTACATATGTTTCTCTCTACATGGAGTCGAGTGCCCTTCTTTTATCTTTCTCTCACACACACATAACTTCACCCTCCGAACCATCCGGCGGTCATCTCCAACATTCAAACTAGCGGATGTCCCTCTAGATAGCATCTCCATCTCTGTATCTATCTGTAGTTTCTCCATCAACATTTCTTTCTCGCACGCAGTCTTGCTTCCTATCACCCACACTATATATGTCTCCCCATACATGCATTTATAGGTTGATCTCTTTTGCACAATCGTTGTGTCTCACTCCCTCTGCTCGCCATAGATGCATGCTCCAGCCCACGCAACTATCTCTTAAAGACAAAAACAAATGCTCAATTGTCGGGCCTTCTTCCCTTCACTCTCACATGCATGCACATATTGTCATACCGATCTGTCTCTCCCATATCGTTGATCTTATGACTTATGTCTTTTTTCTTTTATCTCGATCATGCGTGCGCACACACACACACACATCCCATGTATACATGTATACCTCTCGCACATGCACGTTCAAGGTCTCTATGTCTCCATACATAGTTAATTACCCTCAACCCTAACGCCACATCGAATCGTTCTCTTCTTGTGTGCACATAACTTCTGCCTGGATGGATAAAACACACACTCACACTTAACAATCTCCTTCAAGCTACCCCCCTCTCACTCTTCCCCTATATCCCCGAAACCAATAAGACCATCCCTTCATTTAATTCCCGCCTACATGCAACATCGATATATAGTAGTCTTCCTCGTTGTCTCTCGAACAAACACGTTCTCTCGATGTCGACTCCTCTCAGCGCACACACCTTCTCTTCCCTCTCTACGGGCCTTTTCTCTCTCACACCCCAGCGTTGGTGGCCTCTGCCATACACATCACCTCTCTATGATGAAGCCACACACACTTAAATTACATCCGCCACCGAGGACCCCGCGTCACACACACACACACGCACCCACCCACCCACCCACACACACACACACAAACACACACACACACACACTATAAGACTCCATCACACACACACACACTAAGATTCCATCTCTCTCTCACACACACACATACACACACTAAGACTCCATCTCACACACACATGCTCTAGGCGGAGCATTTGTGCCTACCACCCTTCATCCAACCTTAGCCGTATGATAAACAATCACCTTAATTTACTTGTATAACATGGACAAATTCCACTTTACTTTAGTAGTTAGCAAACTTATCATCTCTACCCTTATAAAAAACCGAGTTGGTGATGATGGTGTGCCTACCATCTTGTAATATAGACCGTCCGATCTATATCTGATGGATAGAAAGCAAACTATGATAATTTTACAAAAGATACCCGCACCTCTCTCCACATCCTTATCTCCCACAACCTCATTACTGAGCAATTAAAAAAGGAAGACTCTGGAACAATCTAGCATGGTGGCCACTACCGCCTGCCGGTGCCATCCATCCCGATCTCACCACCCAGTCCGACCACTAGTCACCACCACGCTCCACTCCTCCTCACCTTATCTCTCATCTTTCATTTTTTTGATGACATTCTCGAGATACCAGTTTTCCAATAAAATTCTCGAGATATCATTAGTTTTTACACATGGGATTACTCCTGCATGGGTCAATCACAACAGGTGTTTTGTAAAAAAATGTATATTGATGTTCCATGCAATGCACGAGCATCTTGCTTGTAATTATATAACGCAAATCACGAGAAGGAAGTGACATTTTTTTACACAACCACGTTAACATGGCCACATAAATCACTAGCTAAAGTGTAATACCATTATACTTATATCCCGATGCAAAAGGTTGAGTACATGTCCAAAGAGTAGAGTCACATACACGCACTCTGTCACTCAGAATCTCTCTCTCTCTCTCTCTCTCTCTCACACACACACCAATTACGTGACGCCCACTTAAGAAGACACGTATGTTACAATTTGTGCACCCACGGGTACACGTGATGGTGCGCATTTATTTAAACCGGACGGTGATACGTCTCCGTCGTATCTATAATTTTTGATTGTTCCATGCCAATATTATTTAACTTTCATATACTTTTGGCAACTTTTTATATTATTTTTGGGACTAACATATTGATCCAGTGCCCAGTGCCAGTTCCTGTCTATTGCATGTTTTATGTTTCGCAGAAACCCCATATCAAATGGAGTCCAAACAGGATAAAAACGGACAAAGAATTATTTTAGAATATTTGTGATTTTTGGGAAGTAAAATCAACGCGAGACGGTGCCCGAGGTGGCCACGAGACAGGGGCCCATGCCCACTCCAGGTGGGCGCCCCCCCACCCTCCTAGGCCCCTAGTAAGGCGGTTGATGCCCTTCTTTGGCCGCAATAAAGCTAATTTTTGGAAAAAGATCTGGGCGAAGGTTTCAATCCAATCGGAGTTACGGATCTCCAGATATAAAAGAAATGGTGCGAGGGCAGAATCTGAGAACGCAGAAACAGAGAGAGACAGAGAGATAGATCCAATCTTGGAGGGGCTCTCGCCCCTCCCACGTCATGGGCGCCAAGGACCAGAGGGGAAACCCTTCTCCCATCTAGGGAGATGGTCAAGGAAGAAGAAGAAGAAGGGGGGGCTCTCTCCTCCTTTCTTCCAGTGGCGTCGGAACGCCGCCGGGGGCCATCATCGTCACCGTGATCTTCACCAACACCTCCGCCATCTTCACCAACATCTCCATCACCTTCCCCCATCTATATTCAGCAGTCCACTCTTCCGCAACCTGCTGTACCCTCTACTTGAACATGGTGCTTTATGATTCATATTATTATCCAATGATGTGTTGCCATCTTATGATGTGTGAGTAGATTTTCGTTGTCCTACTGGTGGTTGATGAATTGCTATGATTGGTTTAATTTGCTTGTGTTTATGTTGCTGTCCTATTGTGCCCTCCATGTCATGCAAGCGTGAGGGATTCTCGCTGTAGGGTGTTGCAATATGTTCATGATTTGCTTATAGTGGGTCGCTTAAGTGACAGAAGCATAAACCCGAGTAAGGGGGTTGTGGCGTATGGGATAAAGGGGACTTGATGTTTTAATGCTATGGTTGGGTTTTACCTTAATGATCTTTATAGTTGCGGATGCTTGCTTGAGTTCGAATCATAAGTGCATATGATGCAAGAAGAGAAAGTATGTTAGCTTATGCCTCTCCCACATAAAACTTGCTATCAGTATAGTAAAGTAGTCAATTGCTTAGGGAAAAATTTCGCAACTCCTACCACCACTTTTCCACACTCGCTATATTTACTTTATTGCTTCTTTATCTAAACAGCCCCTACTTTCTATTTACGTGTTCTTTATTATCTTGCGAACCTATCCAACAACACCTACAAAGTACTTCTAGTTTCATACTTGTTCTAGGTAAAGCAAACACTAAGCGTGCATAGAGTCCTATCAGTGGCAGATAGGACTTGAGAGTATATTTGTTCTACCTTTAGCTCCTCATTGGGTTCGACACTCTTACTTATCGAAAGAGGCTACAATTGGTCCCGTATACTTGTGGGTTATCAAGACCTTTTTCTAGCGCCGTTGCCGGGGAGTCATAGCGTGGGGTGAATATTCTCGTGTGTGCTTGTTTGTTTTATCACTAAGTAATTTTTATTTGCTGTTCTTAGTTGTTTTCTATCTTTAGTTATGGGTAGGAAACACAAAATACCAAAAAAAATTAGTTGTACCTACTGAACCAATGGTTGAAGAACCACTCAAAGTCTATCACACTTTTGAAGCTTTTTACTTGGATCATCTTTGATCCCTTTGTGCTCGTGCTGAAACCCCAACTAGCTTAGTTGAGGGCAAATCTTTAGATGAGCATGCTTGTTATGTGCGACAACATATATGTGAAAAGGGGAAACTTTTACTAGATCAAATTCATCGATTGCAATGCTATGCTTGGACTTTATGTGAACTATATGATTTTACTTGTTGTTCTGAAAACCCTAAGAAACACCTTCCCTATCAATGCTTGTCTAGTGATAATGGAATCGTATCTTCGTATGTTAAGGGTGTTTATAATTACTATGATGTTCAACAAATTGAAGAACTTGTTGCTTTTAAGGGTGCTTATGAAATTGCTTCTTTAATTGAAAAATATGATGCTACTCTCTATAAATCTAAATTTTTTGCCATACTTGAATATTCTTATGATAATTATGCTTCTAATGCCTATGTTAAACTATATATTGAGGACTTCTCCGCTGTCCAAGAAGAGATTAATATTTTGCAGGAAGCTATGGAAGAAGAAATTGATGAAACTGTTAGCTCATTGGATGAAAAAGATGACGAGGAGAGCGAAGAACAAAAGGAGGAAGAGCGGATTAGCTACCTGTGCCCACCTTGTAATGAGAATAACTCTTCAACTCATACATTGTTGAATTCCCCTTCGTACTTACCGAAGGATGATTGCTATGATGATTGTTATGATCCCGTTGATTCTCTTGAAATACCCCTTTTTGATGAGGCTTGCTATGCTTGTGGCCAAGATGCCAATATGAATTATGCTTATGGAGATGAACTTGCTATAGTTCCTTATGTTAAACATGAAATTGTTGCTATTGCACCCACGCATGATAGTCCTATTATCTTTTTGAATTCTCTCGACTACACTATATCGGAGAAGTTTGTGCTTATTAAGGATTATATTTATGGGTTGCCTTTTACCGTTGCACATGATAATTTTGATAGATATAATATGCATGTGCTTGCTGCCCCTACTTGCAATTATTATGACATAGGAACTATATCTCCACCTCTCTATGTTTCCAACACGATAGAATTGCAAGAAACTGCTTATACTATGCATTGGCCTTTACTTGGTGTGCATGAATTGTTCTTTTATGACATGCCAATGCATAGGAAGAGAGTTAGACTTCGTTGTTGCATGATATATGTTACTTTGTGCTCACTACTAAATTACACATCATTGTTAATTAAAATTGGCTTTGATATACCTTGGGATCCGGGTAGATCCATTACTTGAGCACTTTATGCCTAGCTTATTGGCTTTAAAGAAAGCGCTGCCAGGGAGACAACCTCGAAGTTTTAGAGTTTTATTTATTTCTGTTGAGTGCTTTTATATAGTTTAAAAACAAAAAAGTAAAGAGGGGAACCCAATAACTTTTCAAAAAGGGAAGTGAAAGTGATAAAGACAAGCATTGTTGAAGTGGGAGCTAGCCTTGAACTTTGTTCATGCTCATGGAAACTTTGTGAATCTTAATTACATAAAATTTTCAGCAAAAATAATTATCCCTTGTTCAATTCCATTGTATTATAAAAATAATGTGCTAAGGTTTGCCTTTAGGATGTTTACAATGCTTGTTAGTTTGTGCAGTGCGGGACAGAAACTTTGGCTGTAGTGCATGATTTTACATTTTTACTGGAACGCCAAAGGGTTCTGATTCTTTTTGCACTATCTTTCTGTACAAATGTTTTATTTTTCCTAATTTTGGTAAATTTTTTAGGGTACTAGAAGTATGGTGAATGTTCAGATTGCTATAGACTATTCTGTTTTTGACAGATTCTGTGTTTGATGCATAGTTTACTTGTTTTGATGAAACTATCAATTTATATCAGTGGATTAAGCCATGGAAAAGCTATATCACAGTAGAAACAATGCAAAAACAAAATATGAGTTGGTTTGCTACAGTACTTAGAGTAGTGATTTGCTTTATTATACTAACGGATCTTACCGAGTTTTCTGTTGATGTTTTGTGTGGATGTAGTGTTTGATTGAGAAGGTCTCAATATGAGGAAAAGGAAGAGAGGCAAGAGCTTAAGATTGGGGATGCCCGAGGCACCCCAAGTAAATATCCAAGGATACTCAAGCGTCTAAGCTTGGGGATGCCCCGGTAGGCATCCCCTCTTTCTTCAACAAGTATCGGTATGTTTTCGTATTCGTTTCGTTCATGCGATATGTGCATGTCTTGGAGCGTCTTTTGCATTTAGTTTTCATTTTTATTTTATGCACCATCCTGGTATGAGATAGTCCTTGGTTTATTTATAGAATGCTCATTGCACTTCACTTAAATCTTTTGAGTATGGCTCTATAGAATGCTTCATGTGCTTCACTTATATCATTTGAAGTTTGGATTGCCTGTTTCTCTTCACATAGAAAACCGCCATTTGTAGAATGCTCTTTTGCTTCACTTATATTTGTTAGAGCGTGGGCATATCTTTTGTAGAAAGAATTAAACTCTCTTGCTTCACTTATATCTAGTTAGAGAGATGACAGGAATTGGTCAATCACATGGTTAGTCATAAAATCCTACATAAACTTGTAGATCGCTGAATATGATATGTTTGATTCCTTGCAATAGTTTTGCGATATAAAGATGGCGATATTAGAGCCATGCTAGTGGGTGGTTTTGGATTGTAGAGACACTTGTGTTGAGGTTTGCAAGTCCCGTAGCATGCACGTATGGTAACCGTTGTGTGACAAATTTGAAGCATGGGGTGTTTCTTTGATTGTCTTCCTTATGAGTCGCGGTCGGGGACGAGCGATGGTCTTTTCCTACCAATCTATCCCCCTAGGGGCATGCATAGTAGTACTTTGCTTCGAGGGCTAATAAACTTTTGCAATAAGTATATGAGTTCTTTATGACTAATGTGAGTCCATGGATTATACACACTTTTACTTTTCCATCATTGCTAGCCTCTTCGGTACCGTGCATTGCCCTTTCTCACCTCGAGAGTTGGTGCAAACTTCGCCGGTGCATCCAAACCCCGTGATACAATACGCTCTATCACACATAAGCCTCCTTATATCTTCCTCAAAACAGCCACCATACCTACCTATCATGGCATTTCCATAGCCATTCCGAGATATATTGCCATGCAACTTCCATCATCATCACATACATGACTTGAGCATTTATTGTCATATTGCTTTGCATGATCGTAAGATAGCTAGCATGATGTTTTCATGGCTTGTCCGTTTTTTGATGTCATTGCTACGCTAGATCATTGCACATCCCGGTACACCGCCGAAAGCATTCATATAGAGTCATATCTTTATTCTAGTATCGAGTTGTAATATTGAGTTGTAAGTAAACAAAAGTGTGATGATCATCATTATAGAGCATTGCCCCATGAAAGAAAAGAAAAAAGAAAAAAAAGAAAAAAAGGGAAAGGCCAAAGAAGCCTAAATAAAAAAGGGGGCCAAAGAAGCCCACCCAAAAAAAGAAAAAAGAAAGAAAAAAAATAAGAAAAAAAGAAAAAGAAAAGGGGCAATGTTACTATCCTTTTACCACACTTGTGCTTCAGAGTAGCACCATGTTCTTCATATAGAGAGTCTCCTATGTTGTCACTTTCATATACTAGTGGGAATTTTTCATTATAGAACTTGGCTTGTATATTCCAACGATGAGCTTCCTCAAATGCCCTAGGTCTTCATGAGCAAGCAAGTTGGATGCACACCCACTTAGTTTTCAGTTTGAGCTTTCATACACTGATAGCTCTTAGTGCATCCGTTGCATGGCAATCCCTACTCCTCGCATTGACATCAATTGATGGGCATCTCCATAGCCCATTGATTAGCCGCGTCGATGTGAGACTTTCTCCCTTTTTTGTCTTCTCATATAAACCTCCACCATCATATTCTATTCCACCTATAGTGCTATATCCATGGCTTGCTCTCATGTATTGCGCGAGGGTTGAAAAAGCTGAAGTGCGTTAAAAAGTATGAACCAATTGCTCGGCCTGTCATCGGGGTTGTGCACGATGGGAGCATTTTGTGTGACGAAAATGAAGCATGGCCAAACTATATGATTTTGTAGGGACAAGCTTGCTTTGGCCTTGTTGTTTGAAAAGACATGATTGCTTTATTAGTACGCTCGAAGTATTATTGTTTTTATGTCAAACGATAGACTATTGCTTTGAATCACTCATGTCTTAATATTCATGCCATGATTAGATATATGATCAAGATTATTCTAGGTAGCATTCCACATCAAAATTATCTTTTTTACCATTTACCTACTCGAGGACGAGCAGGAATTAAGCTTGGGGATGCTGATACGTCTCCATCGTATCTATAATTTTTTATTGTTCCATGCCAATATTATTCAACTTTCATATACTTTTGGCAACTTTTTATATTATTTTTGGGACTAACATATTGATCCGGTGCCCAGTGCCAGTTCCTGTCTATTGCATGTTTTATATTTCGCAGAAACCCCATATCAAATGGAGTCCAAACGGGATAAAAACGGACGGAGAATTATTTTAGAATATTTGTGATTTTTGGGAAGTAGAATCAACGCGAGACGGTGCTCGAGGTGGCCACGAGACAGGGCCCATGCCAACTCCAGTTGGGCACCCCCCACCATCCTAGGCCCCTTGTAAGGCGGTTGGTGCCCTTATTTGGCCGCAAGAAAGCTAACTTTTGGAAAAAGATTCGGGCGAAGGTTTCAATCCAATCGGAGTTATGGATCTCCGGATATAAAAGAAATGGTGCCAGGGCAGAATCTGGGAACGCAGAAACAGAGAGAGACAGAGAGATAGATCCAATATCGGAGGGGCTCTCGCCCCTCCCATGCCATGGGAGCCAAGACCCCAGAGTGCCTAGGATGTAGACCGGTGGGGACCTCTCTGCTGAGCCTAGGTAGGGTGTGACGTGTTGATCTTTCGAGGTCGGGCATTGACCCACAAAAGTGTGTCCGGCCAGAGTGATCTAGCGTGTTGGGTAACGTGGTGCACCCCTACAGGGAAGATATATATTCGAATACCGTGTCCATAGTAATGGACGTTCAGACTTATATCCTGATCTTATATAACTAGAAATGGATACTTGAGATATGTGATGGATATGTGGCTCCGAGATTGCTTTCTCGCAGGGAGTCGAGGAAGGATCTCTGGGCGTTGGTTCTACAACATGTTTGTTTAATATTAAACTGCTATTCTTTACTCTTCTACATGCTGCAAGATGCTCAGAGCTGCTTGAAGATGCTAGTCTTTGATAGGCTAGGCCTTCACTCTATTCTGGCTTTCTGCAGTTCAGTGCACAGATACAAACCTTCCATTTGATACCAGTGCATACTTAGTATAGATCTGATGCTTGCGAGTACTTTGGATGAGTACTCACGGTTGCCTTGCTACTTCTTTCCCCCCTTCTTTCTTCTTTCCGGTTGATGCAACCAGATGATGGACCCCTGGAGCCAGATGCCACCGCCGATGGATGCTACTACATGGAGACCGCCGACGACCAGGAGTAGTTAGGAGGTCCCAGGCAGGAGGCCTTGCCTCTTCGATCGTGTTGCTTTTGTGCTAGCCTTCTTATGATATCCTTGTTTAACTTATGTCTGTACTCAGATATTGTTGCTTCCGCTGACTCTTGTGTATAAAGTTTGTATTCGAGCCCTCGAGGCCCCTGGCTTGTAATATAAAGCCTGTATTATTTTGATTTGTGTCTAGAGTTGTGTTGTGATATCTTCCCGTGAGTCCTTGATCTTGATCATACACATTTGCGTGTATGATTAGTGTACGATTGAATCGGGGGCGTCACAAGTTGGTATCAGAGCCAATTGCTTGTAGGATCCCCCTTTCCAACTCCTTGGTCGAAGTGGAGTCTAGTTTTGAAAAACTGTTTTACTAACATGGCTGTGTGGCTTACGGGCCCACGTCGCCATTGGATGGTATTTTTTTCGAGAGTACGCCAAAGGCGTACCTTATCTTTATAGAAGAGGAGAAAAAACCATTTACAAGAAGCCCAGAGATGGAACAAACCTCCATCTCAGGCACACACCCTAACACCCCACACTGACCCTATGCCTACACTCTCACAAAACGTAATGAAACTTCCTCCACCTAGGCCCGCCGCCTTACACTCCTTGACCTCATCTAGAATGGCAGAGGCCAGACCATGCGCCTGTAGTTGCTGACAAGTCCTGTTGAAAACTCTCGCGTTCCATTGTTTCCAAAGCGCCCAGATAGTGGCAATGACTAGGGTATCGAAACCACGCTTCCCACTCTTCCTAAAGAAGCTCCTGCCCGCCAGCCACCAATCCAGTAAAGTATCCTGAGGTTCCGGTATGCGACCTTGCAGGCCAAGCGTGTTCCAAATACCGTGCCAAACTTCCCTGGCATACACGCATTGCACTAAGATGTGTTCCGCATTATCTTCCTCTTGTAGACATAGGTAGCAGGGCGAGGATTCCTCCTGCAGACCGTGTCTCGCCCTCCTGTCAGACGTCCAAATCCGATGCTGCACCGCCAACCATGCAAAGAGTTTACATTTGAGGAGCGCCCAACTTTTCCAAATGCAAGAGGCAAACGGCACCCTCTCCGTCCCAAGGCATAATCTATGGTAGGTGGACCGAGCAGTGTACCTACCAGACGGATCCGCCGGCCACGAGAGCACATCATCACCGGTAGGGTCCCTGGTAACCGTGCTGATGGCCAGATTGAGGTGCAAGAGTTGCAGATGGCTCCCAAAGTTTAGTTCCCCATGTAGATCCAACAGCCACCTACCATTGGTTAACCCCTCCTGCACTGTCCTTCTATTAACAGTGCGTGTGTCCACTAGAGCATACAAGAGCGGTGCAATGTCCTTGACGGCAAATCCATGGATCCATCTATCACGCCAAAACAACACCATGTCCCCTTTGCCCACGGCAATGTGGACGAGGCTGTCAAACACCGCTCTCGCCTCACGATCCACAATCGCCGGCAACCCTTGCCACGGCCTCCCAGGGTCAGTACGTCGAAGCCATTCCCAACGGACACGCAGGGCGAGACTTTGTGTACGCAAGTCCCGCACCCCGAGACCACCAAGCCAGGTAGGCCTGCACACCAGGTTCCAAGCAACCAGACATTGCCCTCCATTCGCTTTATTTTTTCCCGCCCAAAAAAAATCCACGCATCCATTGATCAAGCTCTTCAAAAACCCAAAGCAGAGCATCTTCAATCATGAGGTGGTGGATTGGTTTTGCCGCTATCACTGACTTCACGAAGACGAGCCTTCCAGGGCGATGCAAAAGACCTCTTTGCCACGCCGGGGCAAATCCCTTAGCATGATCCAACATGGGCTGCCATTCCGCTCTCGTCAATTGTCGAATTGCCAATTGCAGCCCAAGGTATTTACAAGGGAAGTTCCCCGTACGACATCTAAGCATGGACTCCACCCGGGATCTATCCTCCTCGTCTCCATGAATCATGACCGCCAGAGATTTGTTATAATTCACACTCAAACCCGAAGCATCTCCAAACGCCTTGAGGGCATTCGTAATGAAGTTGAGGTCCAGCAACCTTGGTTTAACAAAAAGTGCGACATCATCCGCATAGATTGAGACCGATTGATGTGCCTCGATTCCCGAAAAGGTACTGATCACTCCCAAGTTCGCCGCCTTCACCATGATCTTGGAGAGAACATCCATAGCAATGACAAATAACAATGGCGAAACTGGGTCACCTTGCCTCAAACCATTGACATGAACGAAACTTCGGCCTGGCACACCATTGACCAGCACTTTGGTGTTGGCTGTCCTAAGGAGAATGCCAATCCAATCGCACCATTTCTGACCAAAGCCTTTACTTCTCATCACCTCAAAAAGGAATGGCCAAGCAAGGGAGTCAAATGCGCGTGATATGTCCAGCTTAAGGAAAACACCCACCTCCTTCCTAGCGTGGATTTTCCTCGCCACTTGTCTTACTAAAAGGAAGTTGTCGTGTAATTGCCTCCCACAAATAAATGCCGATTGGTTCGCCGACACAACCTCTTTCATCCTTCTCCGAGCCCTGTGCGCAAGCAATTTTGCAAAGATCTTTGCCGCACTATGGGTGAGGCTGATCGGCCAGAAATCCCCTACTTCCTCGGCATCGGGCTTTTTGGGGATGAGCACAATGTGTGCCCGATTAAGCCTACCAAATCCATGTCCATCCCCCACATAGAGCTTTAGGAACACCGCCATCACGTCTTGCTTTATGATCTGCCAAACCTTTTGGTAGAACGCATTAATAAACCCATCCGGCCCCGGCGCCCTATCCGGAGGCATCTCCTTAATAGTGTTCCACACTTCCTCCTCCGTAAAGATAGCATCCAACTCCGAGAGCTCGTGCACCTCCATCTCCAAGAACTGGAGGTTCACCTCTGCCTCCCGCATGGGCGAGCGACCCAACATGTTCTTGTATGCGTCTGTGAAGATCGTTTCTTTCCTCTCCTGATCAGTAACTAACTCCCCATTATGTCTCAGATGCGGGATGAAGTTTTTTGTCCTCCGACCATTAGCCACCGCTTGGAAGAGTTTGGTGTTCGCATCCCCTTCCCTGATCCAACGAAGGCGCGACCGTTGCCTCTCAATCGTGCGTTGAAGGGACGCCAAGCCCAACACCATCTTCTTGAGCATGCGTCGTAGCCAACACTCTTCCACCGATAGAGTGCGGTCCTCCATATCCCTATCCAGCCGGAGAATGACGTAGTTTGCGATTGCCAACTGGAGCTTGATATTACCAGTTTTCCTTTGCCCCCAAGCTTGGAGAGCCACCGCAGTGTTTCTTAACAGCGCATCAAGCCGCTTGAAAGGATCAACAATAGCTTCATCGCACACCCAAGCATCCTTCACTGCCTGCTCGAATCCCTCCAACCGAGTCCAAAATAGCTCGAATCTGAACCTTCTCTTAGCACAAAAAGGTGCAGAGGTGGAGAGATGCAGCGGAGCATGATCCGAGATGTTCGTAGATAACGCTTGGAGTAGGACATCCGGGAAGTGCAATTCCCACTCCACCGAGAGTAGCACCCTATCAATCTTGGTCATCACTACATGTTCCCGCTCATTTGACCAAGTAAAACGCCTCCCCTGCATGTAAATCTCCTTGAGCTCGTTGTTATCCACAAACGTCCTAAACCTCCTCCTCATGTTACGGTTGAGATTTGCATTGCTCTTCTCATTTGCATTGAGGATCATGTTGAAATCCCCCAGTACCATCCACGGTCCCGGGCACAAGTCACGTCTATGTTGGAGCTCCACTAAAAATTGAGTCTTGAGCTCATCCCCTTGGGGGCCATACACCACCGTGAGCCACCTGTCCCACCCATCCTTGTTATGCACAAGACCCGTGAGGGCGAATTTATCAAATGTAAAGTTATCCATCGCCAGAACAGATGTGTCCCATCCGACAAGAATGCCCCCCCTAGTCTCTGTTGCCGGCAAGTAAGCAAAGCCATCAAAGGATGGCCCTAAACATTGCATAACCACGAAAGCATCTATTACATCCAGTTTAGTCTCTTGGAGACACACCAAGTTGACCTTAGCCTCACTAATGAACTCCCTAACGACATTTCTTTTAGACATGTTGTTCAACCCCCGCACGTTCCAACAGAGTACTTGAGGGTTCCAATCCATGGGTCCCATGGAAACCAGCCTGCACCCCCACCAAGGCATGCATCAAGCTGCTCCTACCACGACTGTCGTGCCCGAGTTCATGTCTTGCGCTAGAGGCACTTCCTTGCCAAACATCGCCGCAATAACCCGGATATGCTGCTCCCTCAGCGGGGACTCGAATAGTTCTGCCAGCTCCGCAATATGGTCATCATTGCCTTCCAAGTCCTCTGGAACAATTCCCAGAGCTCGCATGAGAACATTCTCAGCCTGGGTCGCCTTGTTTTTAGCAGCCGGAGCCCTCTTGGTACTCCTCGTCGCTCTGCGCGGAGTAAAAGGCTCTGCTTCCGGCCTCAATGTAGACTGCACCTCCAACAAAAGCGGCGGCGCAAGCTTCTTCACGAGCGCATTACAAAACCACTTCAGTTTCCCGAACGCAATCGACTCCTGAGGAGTCATTCCGTCTCTACCAAGCGGGCCCCGCTTTTGCATGTCTGAATCAATGTCCTGCATGCCCGGCGCTGAAACCAGCGAATCCTGGCACGCCACTTGTGCGCGCACGTCCACCAATGCTGGGAAACTTCCTCAATAATTGGCTGCACCGGCTCCCCAGCGATAGTCACCATCACCTCGGGATTCCCCGTGTCCCGACCCACATGCGCCGAGCCTTCCCTTTCCACCTCTGCAGCCGTCGCGTCCGGATCCTCTGTGGCCGGCCCTGGGATCCGCACACCACCGACCGGGGGTGTATCCAATGGCAACACGGGCCCCCCTGGTTGGGCTTCCACCAACTGAATCTGCCGCTGCTCAGGCCGCACCTACAACTCCCCCTCGCCCTCCGGTTGGTCGGTCCTTATCTCCTTGATATCCGCAACTTTCGTAGCCCCATCCGCCGCCACGGGTCCCACCTGCGGCACTTTCTCTTGCCCAATCACAAGCTGATCCAACGCAACCGCCAGCAGCTCCTGGGTTGGCTGTGCCGGCCTCAAACTCTGCTCCCGAATCACAGAATCCCGCCCCAGACAGCCAGGATGATTCAAATTAGCCCCCAAACCGGTCTCCCTCGCGCGCACTTCGGCCCCACCCAGACGGTCAAAAGCCGACTGACGACGTGTCAGCCTATCCTGGACCGTGGTGGGTCCTCTATCCCGCCCCACCTGACGTACCGGAGCCATCGGAGGAATCCTCCAATCCTGGGCACCAAGCAACACGCCGGCATAACTCCGGCCAGCCGGGGCAGAAGCTCCACCAGACGCATTATCTCCACGAGCGTCACGAACCCCAAATTTGCATGGGAAGCGACGGGTCGTCTCACCCCCTCCCATGTCATGATCTGAATCAGGCAGGCCACTCTGCCCGCTCCCCAACGAACCATCACGCAGAAACCATGGCTCTTCGCCGTCCGGGAAGGTGGTGACCGAGTCGAGATGGATCAGCACCCGATACTGCAGCGTTTTGGGCTGGAAAACATCTCTCTGTTCCTCCGGCTCCGGCACAGCCAGCCACCTGCGGGTGGGAATCGAATCAGGATCCACCGTCCAGGCCATCAGCTTGAAGGACGCCAGGTTCGACCTCGGCGAAGTCTCCTGCGCTACCGACTCAATGAAGCAAGACCCACCAAGCAGGCTCTCTACCACCTCCAACTCCCAAGCATGCGGGGGAATGCCCTCCAACTCCAAGCAGACTCTGGTCCGAAGCGCCGCGAAGACGGCCTGGTTCTGCCTGATCCATTGCCGGAAAGCCAGCCTCTTTCCCTGGAACTCGAGCACTGGCTTCAACCCCACGCAAATGCGGTCTTCCTTCCTCGCAAACACCACCAGGAAGTCCTCAGGGCGAAACCGGTGTACCAAAACTCTGTCCACCGGAATCCCCAATCTCTCGCGCAGAGCCGTCAAGACCATCTCCGGCGAGATCTCAGAACGATCACCACCCACGTACACCACCATGGCCTGCTGCAGCCTGTCCTCGAGATGCTCCACCGCGCGAGACCGCCGTACTACACACAGATCCGCCGGCACCATGTCCAAATCCTCCTCCACCTCGAGACGTGGAGGCGCCAGACGAGGCCATGTCTCAGCCGGCGCCGCGACCGAAGAGATGCCAGGGGGCGGCCTGGCCGCCACCGTCACGCCAGCAGCGACAGAGCCCGTGCCCGCACCCCCAGAAGCCCCCGCCCTCCGAGCGACCTTGGCTACCGCCTCGCGCCTGAGGTCCTCCACCGGCGAGGGGCTGCGGGGGCGCTTGCATTGGCTGGCGACGTGCCCTGACAAGCCGCAGCGGAGACAGACAACCTTGTTGGTGCAATCCTTCAAGAAGTGGCCTTTCTCCAAACACTTGAAGCAGCGATCCCTCATCTCCGGCGAGACCTCACGGCGACCAGGGGAGACTTGACGCGGATCCACCACCGGAGGCCTAGCCTCCCTGCGGTGCTTCCAGAGGGTGCGCTTCGAAGCCGGGGCCTATTGCCATGGCACGATACGGCGAGAAGGAGCCGCCAACGGGTCCGCCACCACTTCCCGGTCCGGAGCCGCCGTCGCCGCTGAGCCCTCCGACGCCGAGGAGAGGCCAAGGCCGGAGACCACGAGGCGCTCCCCATGGCACGAGGAGGAAACAGAGTGCGGGCTGGCAGCCATGGGAAACAGATCCCACCGCCGCAGCGAAACGCGGGGACGAAGACGGGGAGGCCGCCGTAGCCGGAGTGGCCAACGACAGGGGAGTGGCCGCCGGAGCCGGAGTGGCTAGCGGCGGGGGAGGTGGACGCCGGCGCCGGAGTAGCGCACGACGGGGAAGGGGGAACGCCCGAGGAGGAGAGCCTCCGCGGTGATGGCTTGACGTGACGCGTGATAGCAAGTGTCGAAAAATGAGACCAACCCCATTGGGTGGTATTAGGATTTTTTATTCCCCATCTATACTCTGGGAATCTGATCTCTCTTCTATTCGGGTTAAATGGTTTTGCTAACTCTAACTCTAGGTTCTCGCAAATAATTTTTCCCGGAGAGCCCCTCACTCCAGATGATTGCTTGGTGCACCAGAAGATTCTGAAGATACTCTCCGATATTTTCCCGAAATCCTTGTGCCCTTCGCCATTGCGATCCCTACCATCGATAAATTCTTATGGGTAACTACCTACATTGTCGTTCATACCTTCATCCCCAGTTGCTCCTGTTATTACAAGATATCCTGAAATACTCTCCGATGTTTCGAGAAACCTTTATGCTTACTGCCCTGCAGTTCCTTTCCGCATGAATACCCCTACGGATAATTACTCGCGCATGCCGAGTATCCGTTTGTCCACAGTTGTTCATGTATTTCACAACATTCTTTGGAATGCTATTCGATCTTTCGAAAATCCTCAGTAGCCTATTACTCTTGTCCCTCCTTACCTTCTTACATTATGGTTACTTCCATTTGTCTAGCAATATTCATTAAAATCCTTTGCGATTGACATCCTTACCCTATTGTTTCAACATGTGTGTGAATGCACACAATCGTCAATTGTTCCCTGGAATTGTCCTTCCGGCTCAGACGTCACCCCGAACACGAGCTGGTGTTCGACAAATCAAACCTTGATTGATTTTCAATCTATGTCTATTCAACTTATTTGTCTTTGATTAGAGCCTCTGCTTTTGATCCCCCGTTTTGAAAACCATAATTCCTTTACTTTTGAGCTTTGAATTTGTCAGTTGTTTCTATAACCTGACCTCCTTGCATTCTTTCTTCTTTGGTTGAGTAACGATACTCACGTCAGATCCATTGTGGACCTCCAGGTCCTTTGTTGGGTTTTATGTGACAGTCTCCTTCATGTTCAGTAACCTTGTGAGCCTTTCCTCGGATACACAATGCCTTTGGTAAATTGTATCCCCCACTCTCATCAACCCTACTCTGCTTCTGGGCTTGAGTTTTTTTACTCATGACATTTGTGGTATATGTTCCTAAGATGTCCCTATGGGTTGAATCTATGTGTTCCCTAAATCTGTGTGAACCCGGAAACTTCTACGACTCTTACTCTACTGGTGTTATGCCAGATAAAATCTCAACACTACGACTTCATCGAAAATAAGAAGTGAATGGAAGGTTGTGCATTAGAGAAGTGGGAGTCGACCTTGAACCTTTGTGTTCATGCCCATGGACCCGATGTGGAAATTATCATGGAAGCTTCTCATTATAATGACAATCCCCTTGTGATAAGTACATCTTGTATCTATGTTTGGTCCTTTGCAACCGTGGTTTCGACCATATTGTTTTTTCTTTGATCCCATTTCTCGGACAAGATGAAGTACTTGTGTTCTGTAGACCACTTCACCTGTCCAACCTCTATTCTGCTCTACCCTCGAGTATTACCCTCTTATATCTCGAGAATATCATGGAAGTACGTAGCTTCTTATGAGTCCTTCATCAACTCTTATTTCTCTCCGATTCCAATTTTCCATGGGTTCTGAGTTGTTAGACACTCGAGAACACCGAACCTGATTCGAGTCTACGCTTTCCTTTCCCTTGTTTTGTTAAACCTTTCTTGTAACCTAACATAACTGAGCAATGATAATTCCCTGCTTATGTAAACACCTCAGTGTACAAACTCTATCAGTAAGACCTTGTTACTATTGTTGATGACATTCCGATAACCACCGACGGATTAGAACTTTGCCTTGGTCCGCCTCGTCTTAACTAGCAGGAAAATGGTTCTCTTCGTCCCTCGCCCTTGGCACCGATGTTGTTGCCGACATAACTGATAGGTTATTGTCTGACATGCCTTGCTATCAAGATCATGCAAGATGACATCACCCTTCCTAATTTTTGTTCCACATGGTGGGCCCATAACCCACAGTTCCACAGGATCAAAACCTGACTCTCCTATACATCCATGTTTTCTAAGTTATCCCTCGCACTTGGATTCATATGTAATTCACGAGCCACCATCCTCATAATATGTTCTGGTATCAGATGCAATACTTATTCTCGATGCTCTAAACCCCCTTTCACCCGCTGTTTCAGGAAACAAACCGTTGCCTACCCGCTTGAAACTTCTTACTGCACCTTCTTACCTTGCTCTCGATGACTTTCTTGAATTTTAACTCGAGAGATGCCTCTATGCCATGTTCACTAATATGAGCCCCCAGGTAACTATCATGTGTTGAGCTCCGTCCTTTCCGAGTCTTCCCCTTACTCTACCCCTTAAATCTCGGGACGAGATTTCTTGTAGTGGAGGAGAATTGTGACACCCGGATAATCAAGCTACAGTAATTCCCTGCTAATGGTGCCATGTCAACATTTTTCACTGTTGTTAAATCCCCCTTTGATTCAATCCGGTCCTAATTCAAATTTCAAATTCTAAGTGAACTCCAAAAGTTCGCAAAACATGAAATTTAAAATGTTGATCATGTGACAAATATTCATTTGTTAATATTGGTGGTGAACCAATATTCTTGCAAATTGGTTGGATGCCCTAAACTAAAATAAAACAAAGTGCTAAAAGAAAAATAGAAAATACCTCCCCTTCCCTCGTGGGACTCGGCCCACACCCAGCCAGCCTACCCCGCGCCTTCCTGGCCTAGATGGCCCAACCCCCCCCCCCCACTACTAACCCCCTTGGCACCTAACCCTAGCCTGATCCACCACCACACCCCACTCCCCCACGATCCCCCCACGCTCCTTCCCCTGACCCG
>NC_041385.1:424742750-424781834 GCF_002162155.2 Triticum dicoccoides
CCCACCGTCAACGCCTTGCCTCCTCCCAGGAGCCTCCCACGCTGCGACGCCTTCCCTCCTCTGCGCCGATCCCGGTGAAGGCCGCCCCAACGTCGCCGCCACACGACGCCGGCGCCCTCGACCACGGCCGGCCCCGAGCCGGCGCCCCGCCACCTCGCCATCGCTACCTCACCTCGCCCCCGAGCCAACCCCCAACGCCCGTCTGCGCCGCCCCGTTCCTGATCTGGAACTCGGGCTCGGCCCCGACGCCACCGCAGCTCGAAGCCCTCCTCGCCAAAGCCACGACCTCGTCGGACCGTCCCTGTCCTCCTCAACGACCGCCAACGTGCCTCGACGCCCCCTGCTCACCAACGCCGGCGAGGCTGAGGGAGTCCTAGATTAGGGGGTATCCGGACAGCTAGACTGTCGGCGTTCTAGGAATGGGGGTACCCAGACTTGCCTGCCTGCGGCCTGCGGCCTACGGCATGGCTCAAGGGTGGCCCAGTACGGCCCATCTTCATCAACACATGATCAAGACCCTCGCGAGGGAGCAAGCCTCGCGGGGCGGACAACAGGAGGCTTCCTCAAGCGCGGCCTCGTCAGGCTGGCTCGCGAGGAGGCGGAGAGATCAAGGCGGGGTACCTCACGAGGTGCCCGTGACGCAAGCCATGACGACCAAAGCCAGGCGGGCGCCGGCCTGTGCAGAGTCCTTGTTTCCCGTTTGGTGCAAAGGGGGCAAGCGCAGGCAATGGTATCAAGCAAAGGCAACCATTTTGGTGAAACAAGACCAAGACCAGTAGGACGGCAGAACGGAGGTCATCGTGGAGCCTAAGCCAGCGTCATCGTCAGGGTCTTTGGCAGGCGAGGACGAACTTTAGTCAGGATAAGTGTACTAGATGTTCCCCTTCAAAATGGCCAATTCTTGGCACCCTTCCTGCTCAATATTTGGGAAGAGGCTCGGGGCCTTTGCCTATAAATAGGACTAGCCACCCACAGGGTAGGGCATCTGGATCTGATCAGATCCGCACCCAAGACACAGAGAGAGAGAGGCGACTGAACCCCCTTAGCAGTTCATCGCACCAACCAAGAACAGACCCTCGCGAGGCTGTTCTTCCCTTGCACTGTCCCTCATAAGCCCCAGAGGCAATCCACACACCACAAACTGGAGTAGGGTATTACACCACAATGGTGGCCTGAAGCAGTATAAATCTCGTGTCCCCTGTGCTGTTCTTTGTGTAGTTTAGATCCTTACGAGGCGGTGAGACATGGGTAGACTGGGGGTGTGATCTCCGCGTGCACCCTAGTGTTCGAATCTCCAGGGTCTGCCGGAACCCGAAATCCGACATTTGGCGCACCAGGTAGGGGTGCACCGGAATCTGCCCTCAGTCACCTCGTCTTTTGCCGCCCGTCGCGTCATCGTCATCATGTCCGGCGACCCCACGGGCAACCCTGATCCCTAGGCAGCCTGGCCCGCCTACGCAGAGCCGCTTGCCCAGGGCGACCTCAACCCCGTGCCCCAGGCAGCCAGCGGTCCGCAGGGCGCTGTGGGCCGCGGGCGACGCGGTCAGACAACACCAACTCTCACGTTGCGGTAGGTGCGGTCGGCAGCGAGGGCCTCGAGCCACGCCGCGGTCATGGCGCCGTACTCACAGCGAGAGCAGGCGAACTCAAGGGCCGGGCTCACGATAGCTCGAGAACTACTGCAATGCAGGCTGCTAGAGGGCGGCCGCGACGTGCTACTGCAGCGGGTGGCAGAGCTCATGGGCTCGGCCGCCTCGGGAGCTCACCCCTTCTGCACCCAGATGCCGCCTCAGGCCCAAGGCGGATCGCATGGAGGCCCCACACGCACCCGCACAGCTCCTAGCAGATTCCAGGGCCACTCCAACGCCAACTTGGCCCTCAGCGCCTGGCCACCAACGGTGCCGCCTCCGCCTCCGACCATCAAAGGGGGATCCACTACAGCCCACGGTCCCGATGAGCCGCCGCGCTAACACTCCTAGGTTGGCATTGTGAGCAGAACTGCGTGGCACATGGGGCACTACGGCGAGGCATTCGGGGCGGCGGCCCCTGAGGCGTATGTGCCCCACATGATGGATCAAGGACACGCACAGGAGGAAGACCATGGCTAGTTCCTCGGCCCAGGCTGGGAAGAAGAAACACCCGAGGCTGAGCTCTTTCAGGAGCCCAGGGAAGGCCCCGTCGACAGCGCCGGAGGCAGCGACTATCGGGTACCGTTAATCCCTCAAGAACATGCATACGCTAACCATGGATCGCAGGAGGTACAGGTCGTCGCAACGGGTGGCTTCCCCAATCCAGCAGCTCCCCAACCCTCACTAGGAGGGCACCGGGGGCTGCAGGAGAGGGCCGAGATCCGGCCTCGCCCACATGGCGCTCGGAGCAAGGCGTCCTCAGGAGGTAGGCCCTCTGCCGGGGACGTGCCCCAGGGCCTACCCCCGGCAGAGGACCCGTGGTCGTCGGGGGAACCGCTGGCGACCGCTCTATCCCATCAGCGGCGTCCTCTGTCTCCGGCCGTCGTCGGTGGTAATAGAGTGTGGCGCAAGGCGGGGCCCTCATCTGGTGATATGAAGCAAGGCCGGTACCTATGAAGAAGGCCCAGTGCCTGTGAAGCTCGCCGCCCCATGACACTCTCACGTAATAATGAGTGGGGTTGTACACGCCCCGGAGTCTCCGGAGAGCCGCCCTCGGGCCTTGGGGGCTCCCGCCCACGCCCAGTGGCAGCACTTAGCTCCGCGCTGGTGAGAAGACGTCGAAGACTAGACTAGGTGTCGGACGCGGCTTGTTCTGCTTTTCTCGCTGTTACCCTTGGTTGTTGCTTTCCCCTGTTTGGATTTAAGTTGGATTTGAGCTTGAAACTTGCGTGTGTCCGGGGAAGGGGTGTTTAGTCTCGTTCAAGCAATCTTTTGCGTTCTGGTTGCTGCTTTGCATCCGTCCTAGCTTCAGCTGCCTCCCCTCGCGAGCCCCTCGTGAGCCAGGCCAGGCGCAGCATGAACGCGGCCCAGACTGCCGTCGGCACGCCCTCTCAAGAGGATCTCCTTGCAGGTTCGACAGGCTCATTCAGGAGACGCTCAGGACACCATGGCCCTCCGCATGCTAGCACAGGGCCCACGTGGGTCGAAGGTAAACAAGCCATTCGGATCTCCATGAGCCAGCCGCCTGGCGCAGGCACACGGGTGATATCATGTCTACAAATACGCTAACTGCAAGTTTTTATACGAGGGGCTCCCCCTCCCAAAATGCTCTTACAACCTCCTAGGCCAAGCCCGAACTCTCTCTGCGCAGGGTAAAAACAGGAACAGCACACGGTCAATCGGATAAATCCCCCAAAGCATCCACAGGGACACCTCCGGAGTCGCCGCTGGTGTCGATGGCCTCGCCGTCGCCTCCTACGTCGCCGCCGACAGCACCTGGGTGATTCACCACTCCGCCCTCACCAGCACCCGGGCCATTCACCACTCCGCCCTCATCGGCGGCAACGACCACACCATCGTCATCAGTGGTGAAGGCCCTAACAAGGGTGTCCACATTGACTTCCACCCAGCTCGCCAGATTGTCCCGGCAGGCCAAGGGTACCGGTGCGATGGCGGCATTGAAGTCGAAGTGGGGGTCCATGTTCTGAAGGTGACTGAAGACACGAGAGAAAGCGCGCCCAAGTAGGGCACGACTCCTCTCCTCCACCAACCTGTCGGCCCTGCCCGAACGGGCCTCCAGCTGCGTCACCACGTCGGTGAAGAACTAAAGGTTTGACCACGCGAGGTTCCCCGACGGCTGCCTCACAGATGATACCCAAGGCCGTGTTGGCTCTTTCCCGAAGCTCGCGGAGCATGGGGCTATGCACGTGCTCCAAGGTCTACCACTAGCGTATCTCATCCTCAATCCGCCGCACAACGGCCTCAGCCGCGTCCACCCTTTGGTGGAGAAGAAGCACCTCGGCGTGGGAGGAAGCCAGTTCCGCCTGCGTCGCACTAAGGGCGTCCCCGGTAGCGTCCGCACGCCGCATCACTTCATCCAGCTTGGCCTTTAGGGCGGCGGTCCTGCCCTCTGCCTTGACCTTGATCAGCTCAAGCCTTTCCTCGAACTCACGCTCGAGGTTCGAGTGAGCCGCCGCCACCCAGCGATCAACTTCTTCTGAGGCTCGTGCTTCCCTCGCAGCGACATCATCCTCCGCCTGCGCCACCATGTGCTCCCTTGTCTCCAATCGCTCGAGTTCCAGGGTGCGATCGGTGGCCTCCAGCCTCAGTGCCTCCTCATGTTTCTGAAGCTCTGCCCGATCGATCGAGCCCCCCTCCATCGACGCAAGGGCCGCCTCATGCAACTCCACCTGTTGCTCCAGGGAGCTGCTCCGGGCCCGGAGCTCCCACGCCCGCTCTTCTGCGACCCTGCGCTGCTGGTTGGCCTCCTGAGCCTCCTCGACGGCCCGGGAGCAGGCCTCCCGAGAAGCCGCCAGTGACGCCTCGGCCTTCGCGTTACCGAGGTCACGCTGGTGGGACGTGAGAGCAATGGCCACCTTCAGCTTGCGCCTCTCTTCAGCTAGGCGCAGGCCTTCGGCCTCAAGACGTGCGTCCTCGTCGGCAAGCTCTACACCAAGCTGGCTCACCGCATCCGCCGCCCTCCGAAGGAACCCTTGGAGGAGGGCGCGGTGCTCCCGGGCGTGCTCAAGCACGTCTTCCGCATCACCTTCTGCCTTGGGCGCGCGAGGAGGGCCATGGATCAGCACTCCCCCACTGGGCAGGGGGCTGGGGGCTGGCGCCCTCGCGATGGCTGGATGCACCTCGCCAGAAGCCTGGCCCGGAGCCAGTTCACCCTCCAAGGAAGATCGCAAGGCCGACCTCAGCCAGTCGCCGTCCACAACTAGTCGAAGAGCCCAAGGCAGGCTGGCTATGCCCCGGGAGGGCTCGCGCACAATGGTCGCGAGGGGTGCAGAACCAAGACGCATCACAGGATGGCCCGCCTCTCCAACCGGCCTCACCGCAAGGGCGATGCTGGAGCTCAGGATGCTTGGGGAAGGTAGAGAGGGCAAGGCCTGGAGGGGTGGCTCCTCAGCCATCTCCGTGAACTCGGCAGGAAGGGCCTTGCAGGGTAATGATCAGCTGAAGCAGCAGGAGAGTAAGGAACAGAGAAAGGGAAGGGCTTACTCATCAGTGGCGAAGTACGTCCTGTGCTTCAATAGGCGGCAAGGGAAATCATCACCCAAGGCCTCCCTTCTCTTTCGGAGAGCCTCGAAGTCCATGTGGAAGCGACCCAGAAGCTCGGCACAGGGGTCAGCCTGCGACGAGGAAGAAGCGCCAAGGTGACTGGCGTCGGGGGCCTCGCCCAGGGGCACGCCGCCGGACGCCGTGCCAAGAAAGGCGGCCAGGGCCTCAGGGGCATCTGCCATGGGAGCCGCAGGCCGTGGCTCGGTACCTTCAGCCGCCGCAGGGCGGGTCTCAGGAGCTGCCGCCTCAGGAGTACCGCACGGCGTCTTCATCTCGACGGTGGCCCCATCAGCCCAAAACGCCCTTCGCCTCCCAGCTCCACCACTCGAGGAAGGACCGTTGTGGGTAACCGGAAGCGCAACCACCACAACTGGGTTCTCGCGAGGCCCCCTGAGGCCTGCAGGGCGCAGCCCCCATTCGTCGAAGCTGGGCATCTGCTTCACGAAATCACCCCTGTTTGAGCAAAGGTACAGTAGTGCGCCCCCATGCCGGATGCTGCCAGGGGAAGGGTCCCCAGTCAGGATTATGAGAACCTTCCTCAGCACTTCGGGCGTCAGATCTTCCTCTTGGAGCCTCATGCGGTTTTCGCGTCCCTCGAAGGCCCACATCCAGCGGGAATGACGCTGGAGAGGGGCAATGCGGCACAAGAGGAACTCCTTCACCACCTTGGGTGCCGTCACACCGAGCGACCTCAAGTACGAGAAGCGATGCCAAACAAAGACGAGCCGGGGGCTCGTGAGCGTCTCCTGGCCCAGCCCGAGTTGGGGATAGCGGGCGCGGTTGGCTCCGAAAGCAGGGGGCTAGGCACCCCAGCATCCACGTACAGCCACCGCTCACGGATCCCGGTCACGGGCGGAGGAAGGCTGAAATCAATTCCCGAAGCCTCTGTTTCTGGTGCGGCAAGGAAGCTCACACACCCCAAGCATTGGGTAGGATCGCTGAGACGCAGAGAGAAGAAGTGGTGCAGCAAGGCAACTGAAGGAGGAACGCCGATCATCGCTTCGCAAACAAAAGCAAAAATAGCAAGAAGAGTAATGGATTTGGGACCCAAATGCATCATGTGGATCTGGTAATGAGAAAGCACAGCGTTGAAGAAATCGGAAAAGGGGGGAACCAGACCCGCCCACAGAGCATCGGCAAAGTACCGGACCTCGGTGACTGTCCTGTCAATGGATAAGTGAGACGTGGGCCAGACCGTCGTCATCCCGCACTCGTTGAAGATGGTGGCGATAGCGGAATTGACCTTGTCCGAGCCTTCCCGGTTGAGTATGATCGACCGTTCAACAGCGGGAGCCGCCGACGGCGACGGGTGGGGCGAGGGCACAGGCTTTGGCCCTTCCCCTTCTTCATCGGAGCCATGGCGACAGGAAGGGAGAGGATGCGAGACTGGATTGGAAGCAGAGGCCGGAGCTCGAGAGAAGGAAGAGCAGGAGGCGCGCGGGCGGCGAGAAGAGGGGAGATTGTGTACAACAGCGGGTCCGCCTAGCTGTGGCGCAAAATAAGGAGGCGTGAGGGAACAGGGACGCCCACATCCAATCAACCGCCACGCGGTGCCCAAGGCCGCAGGCTATTGGGGCCCGCGGCACTTTGCACTTGCCTCTTCGCTTCTCTGCTAAGCCAAGTCCAAGCGCGCCTTGGGCCTGGGGGCTACTGTCGGCGTTCTGGGTGAAGGAAATATGCCGTAGATGCAATAATAAAGTTATTATTTATTTCCTCATATCATGATAAATGTTTATTATTCATGCTAGAATTGTATTAACCGGAAACATGATACATGTGTGAATACATAGACAAAACTATAGTCACTAGTATGCCTCTACTTGACTAGCTCATTAATCAAAGATGGTTATGTTTCCTAACCATAGACACGTGTTGTCATTTGATTAGTGGGATCACATCATAAGAAGAATGATGTGATTGACATGACCCATTCCGTTAGCCTAGCACTTGATCGTTTAGTATACTGCTATTGCTTTCTTCATGACTTATACATGTTCCTGTAACTATGAGAATTATGCAACTCCCATTTACCGGAGGAACACTTTGGGTACTACCAAACGTCACAACATAACTGGGTGATTATAAAGGAGTACTACAGGTGTCTCCGAAGGTACATGTTGAGTTGGCGTATTTCGAGATTAGGTTTTGTCACTCCGATCGTCGGAGAGGTATCTCTGGCCCCTCTCGATAATGCACATCATTATAAGCCTTGCAAGCAATGTGACCAATGAGTTGGTTACGGGATGATGCATTACAGAACGAGTAAAGAGACTTGCCAGTAACGAGATTGAACTAGGTATTGGATACCGACGATCAAATCTCGGGCAAGTAACATACCGATGACAAAGGGAACAACGTATGTTCTTATGCGGTTTGACCGATAAAGATCTTCGTAGAATATGTAGGAACCAATATGGGCATCCAGGTCCCGCTATTGGTTATTGACCGAGAATGGTTCTAGGTCATGTCTATATAGTTCTCGAACCCGTAGGGTCCGCATGCTTAATATTACGATGACAATTTTATTATGAGTTTATATGTTTTGATGTACCGAAGTTTGTTCGGAGTCCCGGATGTGATCACGGACATGACGAGGAGTCTCAAAATGGTCGAGACATAAAGATCGATATATTGGAAGCCTATATTTGGACATCGGAATCGTTCCGGGTGAAATCGGCATTTTACCGGAGTACCGGGAGGTTACCGGAACCCCCCGGGGGGTTATTGGGCCTACATGGGCCTCGAGGGAGAAGAGGGAAGGAACCAGGAAGGGGTCGCGCGCCCCTCCCCTTCCTAGTCCGAATAGGACAAGGGAAGGGGGGCGGCGCCCCCCCTTTCCTTCCTCTCTTCCTCCTCTTTCCCCCCTTCTCCTACTCCTACTTGGAAAGAAGGGAGTCCTACTCCCGGTGGGAGTAGGACTCCCCCCTTGGCGCGCCCTCCTTGGCTGGCCCCCTCCCCCTTGCTCCTTTATATACGGGGGCAGGGGGCACCCCATAACACACAAGTTGATCTACGGATCGTTCCTTAGCCGTGTGCGGTGCCCCCCTCCACCATATTCCACCTCGGTCATATCGTCGTGGAGTTTAGGCGAAGCCCTGCGCCGGTAGAACATCATCATCGTCACCATGCCGTCGTGCTGACGGAACTCATCTCCGACGCTTTGCTGGATCGGAGCCCGGGGATCGTCATCGAGCTGAACGTGTGCTGAACTCGGAGGTGCCGTACGTTCGGTACTTGGATCGGTCGGATCGTGAAGACGTACGACTACATCAACCGCGTTGTCATAACGCTTCCGCTTACGGTCTACGAGGGTACGTGGACAACACTCTCCCCTCTCGTTGCTATGCCATCACCATGATCTTGCGTGTGCGTAGGAAATTTTTTGAAATTACTACGTTCGCCAACAGTGGCATCCGAGCCTAGGTTTTATGCGTTGATGTTATATGCACGAGTAGAACACAAGTGAGTTGTGGGCGATACAAGTCATACTGCTTACCAGCATGTCATACTTTGGTTCGGCGGTATTGTGAGATGAAGCGGCCCGGACCGACATTACACGTACGCTTACGCGAGACTGGTTTCACCGTTACGAGCACTCGTGCTCAAAGGTGGCTGGCGGGTGTCTGTCTCTCTCACTTTAGCTGAATCGAGTGTGGCTACGCCCGGTCCTTGAGAAGGTTAAAACAGCACCAACTTGACGAACTATCGTTGTGGTTTTTGATGCGTAGGTAAGAACGGTTCTTGCTAAGCCCGTAGCAGCCACGTAAAACTTGCAACAACAAAGTAGAGGACATCTAACTTGTTTTTGCAGGGCATGTTGTGATGTGATATGGTCAAGACGTGATGCTATATTTTATTTTATGAGATTATCATGTTTTGTAACCGAAGTTATCGGCAACTGGCAGGAGCCATATGGTTGTCGCTTTATTGTATGAAATGCAAACGCCCTGTAATTGCTTTACTTTATCACTAAGCGGTAGAGATAGTCGTAGAAGCAATAGATGGCGTAACGACAACGATGCTATGATGGAGATCAAGGTGTCGCGCCGGTGACGATGGTGATCACGACGGTGCTTCGAAGATGGAGATCACAAGCACAAGATGATGATGACCATATCATATCACTTATATTGATTGCATGTGATGTTTATCCTTTACGCATCTTATCTTGCTTTGATTGACGGTAGCATTTTAAGATGATCTCTCACTAATAATCAAGAAGTGTTCTCCCTGAGTATGCACCATTGCGAAAGTTCTTCGTGCTGAGACACCACGTGATGATCGGGTGTGATAGGCTCTACGTTCAAATACAACGGGTGCAAAACAGTTGCACACGCGGAATACTCAGGTCATACTTGACGAGCCTAGCATATACAGATATGGCCTCGGAACACGGAGACCGAAAGGTCGAGCGTGAATTATATAGTAGATATGATCAACATAGTGATGTTCACCATTTAAACTACTCCATCTCACGTGATGATCGGACATGGTTTAGTTGATTTGGATCACGTGATCAGTTAGATGAGTAGAGAGATGTCTGTCTAAGTGGGAGTTCTTAAGTAATATGATTAATTGAACTTAAATTTATCATGAACTTAGTACCTGATAGTATTTTGCTTGTCTATGTTTGTTTGTAGATAGATGGCTCGTGCTGTTGTTCCGTTGAATTTTAATGCGTTCCTTGAGAAAGCAAAGTTGAAAGATGATGGTAGCAATTACACGGACTGGGTCCGTAACTTGAGGATTATCCTCATTGCTGCACAGAAAAGTTACGTCCTGGAAGCACCGCTGCGTGCCAGGCCTGCTGCTGATGCAACTGACGACGTTAAGAACGTCTGGCAGAGCAAAGCTGATGACTACTCGATAGTTCAGTGTGCCATGCTTTACGGCTTAGAACCGGGTCTTCAACGACGTTTTGAACGTCATGGAGCATATGAGATGTTCCAGGAGTTGAAGTTAATATTTCAAGCAAATGCCCGGATTGAGAGATATGAAGTCTCCAATAAGTTCTATAGCTGCAAGATGGAGGAGAATAGTTCTGTCAGTGAACACATACTCAAAATGTCTGGGTATAATAATCACTTGATTCAACTGGGAGTTAATCTTCCTGATGATAGTGTCATTGACAGAATTCTTCAATCACTGCCACCAAGCTACAAGAGCTTCGTGATGAACTATAATATGCAAGGGATAAACAAGACTATTCCCGAGCTCTTCGCAATGCTAAAAGCTGCGGAGGTAGAAATCAAGAAGGAGCATCAAGTGTTGATGGTTAACAAGACCACCAGTTTCAAAAAAAAGGGCAAAGGGAAAAAGAAGGGGAACTTCAAAAAGAAAGGCAAGCAAGTTGCTGCTCAAGAGAAGAAACCCAAGTCTGGACCTAAGCCTGAAACTGAGTGCTTCTACTGCAAGCAGACTAGACACTGGAAGCGGAACTGCCCCAAGTATTTGGCGGATAAGAAGGATGGCAAAGTGAACAAAGCTATGTGATATACATGTTATTGATGTGTACCTTACTAATGCTCGCAGTAGCACCTGGGTATTTGATACTGGTTCTGTTGCTAATATTTGCAACTCGAAACAGGGACTACAGATTAAGCGAAGATTGGCTAAGGACGAGGTGACGATGCGCGTGGGAAATGGTTCCAAAGTCGATGTGATCGCGGTCGGCACGCTACCTCTACATCTACCATCGGGATTAGTTTTAGACCTAAATAATTGTTATTTGGTGCCAGCGTTGAGCATGAACATTATATCTGGATCTTGTTTGATGCGAGACGGTTATTCATTTAAATCAGAGAATAATGGTTGTTTTATTTATATGAGTAATATCTTTTATGGTCATGCACCCTTGAAGAGTGGTCTATTTTTATTGAATCTCGATAGTAGTGATACACATATTCATAGTGTTGAAACCAAAAGATGCAGAGTTGATAATGATAGTGCAACTTATTTGTGGCACTGCCGTTTGGGTCATATCGGTGTAAAGCGCATGAAGAAACTCCATACTGATGGGCTTTTGGAATCACTTGATTATGAATCACTTGGTACTTGCGAACCGTGCCTTATGGGCAAGATGACTAAAACGCCGTTCTCCGGAACTATGGAGTGAGCAACTGATTTGTTGCAAATCATACATACTGATGTTTGTGGTCCAATGAATGTGGAGGCTCGCGGCGGGTATCATTATTTTCTCACCTTCACAGATGATTTAAGCAGATATGGGTATATCTACTTAATGAAACACAAGTCTGAAACATTTGAAAAGTTCAAAGAATTTGTGAAGTGGAAAATCATCGTAATAAGAAAATAAAGTTTATACGATCTGATCGTGGAGGAGAATATTTGAGTTACAAGTTTGGTCTACACTTGAAACAATGCGGAATAGTTTCGCAACTCACGCCACCTGGAACACCACAAAGAAATGGTGTGTCCGAACGTCGTAATCGTACTTTACTAGATATGGTGCGATTTATGATGTCTTTACTGATTTACCACTATCGTTTTGGGGTTATGCTTTAGAGACGGCCGCATTCACGTTAAATAGGGCACCATCAAAATCCGTTGAGACGACGCCTTATGAACTGTGGTTTGGCAAGAAACCAAAGTTGTCGTTTCTTAAAGTTTGGGGCTGCGATGCTTATGTGAAGAAACTTCAACCAGATAAGCTCGAACCCAAATCGGAGAAATGTGTCTTCATAGGATACCCAAAAGAGACTATTGGGTACACCTTCTATCACAGATCTGAGGGCAAGATTTTCGTTGCTAAAGTCGGATCCTTTCTAGAGAAGGAGTTTCTCTCAAAAGAAGTGAGTGGGAGGAAAGTAGAACTTGATGAGATAACTGTATCTACTGCCTTATTGGAAAGTAGTTCATCACAAGAACCGGTTCCTGTGACAACTACACCAATTAGTGAGGAAGCTAATGATATTGATCATGAAACTTCAGATCAAGTTTCTACTGAACGTCGTAGGTCTACCAGAGTAAGATCCGCACCAGAGTGGCACGGTAATCCTATTCTGGAAGTCATGTTACTTGACCATGGTGAACCTACAAACTATGAGGAAGCGATGATGAGCCCAGATTCCGCAAAATGGCTAGAGGCCATGAAATCTGAGATGGGATCCATGTATGAAAACAAAGTATGGACTTTGGTTAACTTGCCCGATGATCAGCAAGCCATTGAGAATAAATGGATCTTTAAGAAGAAGACTGACGCTGATGGTAATGTAACTGTCTCTAAAGCTCGACTTGTTGCGAAAGGTTTTCGACAAGTTCAAGGAGTTGACTACGATGAGACTTTCTCACCCGTAGCGATGCTTAAGTCTGTCCGAATCATGTTAGCTATTGCTGCATTTCATGATTATGAAATTTGGCAAATGGATGTCAAAACTGCATTCTTGAATGGATTTCTAGAAGAAGAGTTGTATATGATGCAGCCAGAAGGTTTTGTTGATCCAAAAGGTGCTAACAAAGTATGCAAGCTCCAGCGTTCCATTTATGGACTGGTGCAAGCATCTCGGAGTTGGAATAAACGCTTTGATAGTGTGATCAAAGCATATGGTTTTATACAGACTTTTGGAGAAGCCTGTATTTACAAGAAAGTGAGTGGGAGCTCTGTAGCATTTCTGATATTGTATGTAGATGACACATTATTAATTGGAAATGATATAGAATTTCTGGATAGCATAAAGGGATACTTGAATAAAAGTTTTTCGATGAAAGACCTCGATGAAGCTGCTTACATATTGGGCATCAAGATCTATAGAGATAGATCAAGACGCTTAATAGGACTTTCACAAAGCACATACCTTGACAAAATTTTGAAAAAGTTCAAAATGGATCAGGCAAAGAAAGGTTTCTTGCCTGTGCTACAAGGTGTGAAGTTGAGTCAAACTCAATGCCCGACCACCGCAGAAGATAGAGAGAAAATGAAAGATGTTCCCTATGCTTCAGCCATAGGCTCTATCATGTATGCAATGCTGTGTACCAGACCTGACGTATGCTTAGCAATAAGCTTGGCAGGAAGGTACCAAAGTAATCCAGGAGTGGATCACTGGATAGCGGTCAAGAACATCCTGAAATACCTGAAAAGGACTAAGGATATGTTTCTCGTATATGGAGGTGAAAAAGAGCTAGTCGTAAATGGTTACGTCGATGCAAGCTTTGACACTGATCCGGACGATTCTAAATCGCAAACCGGATACGTGTTTTTATTAAACGGTGGAGCTGTAAGTTGGTGCAGTTCTAAACAAAGCGTCGTGGCGGGATCTACATGTGAAGCGGAGTACATAGCTGCTTCTGAAGCAGCAAATGAAGGAGTCTGGATGAAGGAGTTCATTTCCGATCTAGGTGTCATACCTAGTGCATCGGGACCAATGAAGATCTTCTGTGACAATACTGGTGCAATTGCCTTGGCAAAGGAATCCATATTTCACAAGAGGACCAAGCACATCAAGAGACACTTCAATTCCATTCGGGACCAAGTCCAAGTGGGAGACATAGAGATTTGCAAGATACATACGGACCTGAATGTTGCAGACCCGTTGACTAAGCCTCTCTCACGAGCAAAACATGATCAGCACCAAGACTCCATGGGTGTTAGAATCATTACTATGTAATCTAGATTATTGACTCTAGTGCAAGTGGGAGACTGAAGGAAATATGCCCTAGAGGCAATAATAAAGTTATTATTTATTTCCTCATATCATGATAAATGTTTATTATTCATGCTAGAATTGTATTAACCGGAAACATGATACATGTGTGAATACATAGACAAAACTATAGTCACTAGTATGCCTCTACTTGACTAGCTCATTAATCAAAGATGGTTATGTTTCCTAACCATAGACATGTGTTGTCATTTGATTAGTGGGATCACATCATTAGAAGAATGATGTGATTGACATGACCCATTCCGTTAGCCTAGCACTTGATCATTTAGTATACTGCTATTGCTTTCTTCATGACTTATACATGTTCCTGTAACTATGAGAATTATGCAACTCCCGTTTACCGGAGGAACACTTTGGGTACTACAAAACGTCACAACGTAACTGGGTGATTACAAAGGAGTACTACAGGTGTCTCCGAAGGTACATGTTGAGTTGGCGTATTTCGAGATTAGGTTTTGTCACTCCGATCATCGGAGAGGTATCTCTGGGCCCTCTCGGTAATGCACATCATTATAAGACTTGCAAGCAATGTGACCAATGAGTTGGTTACGGGATGATGCATTACAGAACGAGTAAAGAGACTTGCCGGTAACGAGATTGAACTAGGTATTGGATACCGACGATCAAATCTCGGGCAAGTAACATACTGATGACAAAGGGAACAACGTATGTTGTTATGCGGTTTGACCGATAAAGATCTTCGTAGAATATGTAGGAACCAATATGGGCATCCAGGTCCCGCTATTGGTTATTGACCGAGAATGGTTCTAGGTCATGTCTACATAGTTCTCGAACCCGTAGGGTCCGCACGCTTAACGTTACGATGACCGTTTTATTATGAGTTTATAAGTTTTGATGTACCGAAGTTCGTTCGGAGTCCCGGATGTGATCACGGACATGACGAGGAGTCTCGAAATGGTCGAGACATAAAGATCGATATATTGGAAGCCTATATTTGGACATCGGAATTGTTCCGGGTGAAATCGGCATTTTACCGGAGTACCGGGAGGTTACCGGAACCCCCCGGGGGGTTATTGGGCCTACATGGGCCTCGAGGGAGAAGAGGGAAGGAACCAGGAAGGGGTCGCGCGCCCCTCCCCTTCCTAGTCCGAATAGGACAAGGGAAGGGGGGCGCCCCCCCCCCTTTCCTTCCTCTCTTCCTCCTCTTTCCCCACTTCTCCTACTCCTACTTGGAAAGAAGGGAGTCCTACTCCCGGTGGGAGTAGGACTCCCCCTTAGCGCGCCCTCCTTGGCCGGCCCCCTCCCCCTTGCTCCTTTATATACGGGGGCAGGGGGCACCCCATAACACACAAGTTGATCTACGGATCGTTCCTTAGCCGTGTGCGGTGCCCCCCTCCACCATATTCCACCTCGGTCATATCGTCGCGGAGTTTAGGCGAAGCCCTGCGCCGGTAGGACATCATCATCATCACCACGCCGTCGTGCTGACGGAACTCATCTCCGACGCTTGGCTGGATCGGAGCCCGGGGATCGTCATCGAGCTGAACATGTGCTGAACTCGGAGATGTCGTACATTCGGTACTTGGATCGGTCGGATCGTGAAGACGTACGACTACATCAACCGCGTTGTCATAACGCTTCCGCTTACGGTCTACGAGGGTACGTGGACAACACTCTCCCCTCTCGTTGCTATGCCATCACCATGATCTTGCGTGTGCGTAGGAATTTTTTTGAAATTACTACGTTCCCCAACACTGGGAAAGCGGGTACCCAAACTTGCCTGCCTGCGGCCTGCGGCGTGGCTCAAGGGTGGCCCAGTATGGCCCATCTTCATCAACACATGCTCAAGACCCTCACGAGGGACCAAGCCTCGCGGGGCAGACAACAGGAGGCTTCCTTAGGCGCGGCCTCATCTGGCTAGCTCGCGAGGAGGCGGAGAGATCAAGGCGGGGTACCTCACGGGGTGCCCGTGACGCAAGCCATGACGACCAAGGCCAGGTGGGCGCCAGGCGGGCGCCGGCCTGCGCAGAGTCCTTGTTTCCCGTTTGGTGCAAAGAGGGCAAGCGCAGGCAAGGGTATCAAGCAAAGGCAACCATTTCGGTGCAACAAGACCAAGACCAGCAGGACGGCAGAACGGAGGTCATCGTGGAGCCCAAGCCAGCGTCATCAGTAGGGTCTTTGGCAGGCGAGGACCAACTTTAGTCAGGATAAGTGTACCAAATGTTCCCCTTCAAAATGGCCAATTGTTGGCGCCCTTCCCGCTCAATATTTGGGAAGAGGCCCGGGGCCTTCGCCTATAAATAGGACTAGCCACCCACGGGGTGGGGCATCTGGATCAGATCGGATCCGCACCCAAGACACACAGAGAGAGAGAGGCGACTGAACCCCCTTAGCAGTTCATCGCACTAACCAAGAACAGACCCTCGCGAGGCTGTTCTTCCCTTGTACTGTCCCTCATAAGCCCCAGAGTCAATCCACACACCACAAACTGGAGTAGGGTATTACACCACAATGGTGGCCTGAACCAGTATAAATCTCGTGTCCCCTGTGTTGTTCTTTGTGTAGTTTAGATCCTTACGAGGTGGCGAGACATGGGTAGGCTGGGGGTGTGATCTCCGCGTGCACCCTAGTGTTCGAACCTCAAGGGTCTGCCGGAACCCGAAATCCGACACAGACTATATACTTTGTCCGGGCTGTTGGAGCGTGCAGATACAAGACTCAAGACTCCGTCCCGTGTCCAGATGGGACTCTCCTTTGCATGGAAGACAAGCTTGGTGATCCGGATATTATATTTCCTTCTTTGGAACCGACTCCATGTAAACCCTAGTCCGGTGTCTATATAAACCGGAGAGGTTGGTCCTTAGAGGGACGATCACAATCATAATCATCATAGGCTAGCTTCTAGGGTTTAGCCTCTACGATCTCGTGGTAGATCAACTCTTGTACTACTCATATCATCAATATCAATCAAGCAGGAAGTAGGGTTTTACCTCCATCGAGAGTGCCCGAACCTGGGTGAACATTGTGTCCCTTGTCTCCTGTTACCATTAGCCTAAGACGCACAGATCGGGACCCCCTACCCGAGATCCGCATGTTTTGACATCAACATTGGTGCTTTCATTGAGAGTTCCTCTGTGTCGTCACTATAGGGCTTGATGGCTCCTTCAATCGTTAGCAACATGGTCCAGGGGAGGGTTTTCCCCCCGGACAGATCTTCGTGTTCGGCGGCTTCGCACCGCGGGATAATTCGCTTGGCCAACTATGGCAGATTGGCAGCTACGCCCCTGGCCACCAGGTCAGGTTCGGAAACCTGAACTACACGGCAGATATCCGCGGAGACTTGATCTTCAACGGATTCGGGCCTGTGCCAGGAGCGCCGGACAGTCACGACAAGCACGGCTTAGACCTGTTGTTGGACAATGCTCGGGATATCACCCCCGCAGTAGCCCCGGACCTAAATCCGAAGCAGATTACGTTGCCCAAGGACGGGTGGATGGACCTTGTCCCACAGGCCACACACTCATCGGCGTTAGAGCTAAACACAGGCTTCACCCCAAAAGAAGCCTGTGACACCGGACCCCCGGACTCGTATCCGGCTGTAGGTTCCAGTCCGCGCGCTCCTGTGCCCGCCGAACCTGGATGGGCTCCTATAATGGAGTTCACCGCTGTGGATATCTTCCAACACTCGCCCTTTGGCGACATGCTGAACTCATTAAAGTCTCTCTCTTTGTCAGGTTACTCTTGGCCGAACTATGTCCGGCTCGAGTGGGAAGCAGGCGACGAAGGAATTCATTGCCCACCCACCGCCCACTTCATTGCCACGGTCGATGATTTAACCGACGTGGTTGACTTCGACTCCGAAGACATCGACGGTATGGGCGACGATGCAGGAGAAGAACAGGAACCACCGCTCACGGGGCGGTGGACAGCCACCTCCTCATATGATATATATATGGTGGACACTTCGAAAGAGACCAATGGCGATGAGGCAACGGAAGATAACCCCTTACGGTAGAAAGCAAAGCATGGGCGTCGTCGGTGCCGCTCCAAGCCCCACCATAGCAATACCGGCACAGGAGACGAAAACAATCTGGATGGTGCTGAAGATGAGTACAACCCTGATCAGCCCGCCTTCGAGCAGGCTGAGCAGGAAGACGGGCAGGTCAGCCTAGACGAACAGGCGACAGACGGATATCCGGAGGAGGACAATTACATGCCCCCCTCCGAAGACAAGGTTAGCCTCGGCGACGACGAGTTCGGCGTGTATGAGGACCCCATGGAGCAGGAGCGCTTTAAGCGCTGGCTCATGGCCACTGCGAGGAGCGTGAAAAAGAAGTAGAAGCAGCTCCAAGCTGATCAAGACCTGCTCATAGACAGATGGACTGAAGTCCTGGCAGCTGAGGAATACAGACTCGAGCGCCACACGGCTGACCTGCCACCTCATGGCCGGGATAAAACGACATATCAGCCCGAATACCAGCCCGCACCCCCACGCCAATACACTACGGCCCGGGGCAATAGGCAAGACCTACAAGATATACTGGAAAGCAAAGCAGGACAGCCAAGATTAATCTACGGGTCACGGGGGCGTGCCCCAACACGCGACGATGACCGTCACACCAGACACACTATCAACAAGTCTGGTCGGGCCGAATACAGCCACCCAGACTCATTCGAATTGCGTAGCCACATAGCCCGGCATAGAGGCGCTGCACACCCCCTCTGCTTCACTGACGAAGTGATGGATCATGAATTCCCAGAAGGGTTCAAACCCGTAAACATCGAATCATACGATGGAACAACAGACCCCGTAGTATGGATCGAAGATTTCCTTCTCCACATTCACATGGCCCGCGGAGACGATCTACATGCCATCAAATATCTTCCCCTTAAGCTCAAAGGACCTGCCCGACATTGGCTAAACAGTCTACCGGCAAATTCCATTGGCAGTTGGGAAAACCTGGAAGACGTGTTCCTCGACAACTTCCAGGGCACATACGTGCGACCACCGGACGCCGATGACTTGAGCCACATTACTCAATAGCCCAGAGAGTCAACCAGGAAATTGTGGACTCGGTTCCTAACTAAAAAGAACCAAATAGTCGATTGTCCGGACGCCGAAGCCCTGGCGGCCTTTAAGCATAATATCCGTCATGAGTGGCTCGCTCGACACCTCGGCCAGGAAAACCCAAGTCCATGGCAGCACTCACGACACTAATGACCCGCTTTTGCGCGGGCGAGGACAGCTGGTTGGCTCGCAGTAGCACCACGCCACATTCCGGCACCTCGGATGTCCGCGACAATAATGGCAAGCCACGGCACAACAGACATACGCGACGGAACAACGGCGACAATGCTGAAGACACGACAGTCAACGCCGGATTCAGTGGATCCAAATCCAGTCAACGGAAAAAGCTGTTCGAAAGAAACAATCAGGGACCATCCAGTCTGGACCGCATACTTTAACGCTCGTGCCAAATTCATGGCACCCCAGACAAGCCAGCAAAGCACACTAATAGAGACTGTTGGGTGTTCAAACAGGCCGGTAAAATAAATGCCGAAAACAAGGACAAGGGGCTGCACAGAGATGATGACCAGGAGCCCCGGCGTCCGAACACGGGGGGTGGGGGGGACAGAAGAAATTTCCTCCCCAGGTGAAAACGGTCAACATAATCTATGCCACCCACATTCCCAAACGGGAACGGAAGCGAGCACTATGGGACGTCTATGCGATGGAGCCAGTCGCCCCAAAATTCAATCCATGGCAGCCTGTCCGATCACCATTGATCGTAGGGATCACCCTACCAGCATCCGTCACGGCGGTTCAGCCGCATTGGTCGTAGACCCAATCATCGACGGATTCTACCTCACACGAGTCCTTGTGGACGGCGGCAACAGCCTGAACCTGCTTTATCAGGACACAGTGCGCAAAATGGGCATAGACCCTTCAAGGATCAAGCCCACCAAAACCACCTTTAAAGGTGTAATTCCAGGAGTAGAGGCCCGTTGCATAGGCTCTATGACATTGGAAGTGGTCTTCGGATCTCCGGATAACTTCCGAAGCAAAGAGTTAATCTTCGACATCGTCCCTTTCCGCAGTGGTTACCACGCACTGCTTGGACGAACCACATTTGCTAGATTCAATGCGGTACCACACTATGCATACCTCAAGCTCAAGATGCCAGGCCCGTGCGGGGTCATAATACTCAACGGAAACATGGACCGCTCTCTCCGTACAGAAGAACATACTGCAGCCATCGCGGCGGAAGTACAATGCGGCCTTCTCCAACAAACCACCAATCAGGCGAAAACAACCTCGAACACCGTCAAGCGAGTTCGCAGCACCCCACAACAGGATCGCCAGGCACGCCAAGAGCGCGACTAGTAGTCCGGCCTCCGCTCAAGCCCCATCAAGGAAGCATTCGTGCCACGCGTACACAATTACGCACTCAAAATACCATGGGCATAGGCGGAGGCGTAACAGTGACTCAGTCAACAGTGCGGTATAACCGCAACATACCTTCATAACCCCTCCCCTTTTTTTATCTTTCAGGACACTGCTTTAGGGCAGCCTCTTCGGAAGAGCCGGATTGTCGGACTTACACATGAGAGAAAACCAAGGAGGCAATAGGCTTTGCGCACAAAGGAAATACCCAGGTGGAATCTGTTCACGATCGTTATACCTGTTTTATATACCTATATGCAGCCTGCCCTTGGATAGGACATGTTAAATAGTCCTATTCATTTCTGCTTAAACGCACTCAATGTAAACATACACTTAAATGTATTATTCATCAATGGGAGATAATATATAGCGTCAACTTATTATTCCTATTTTGTGCATTTTTTCTTATAAATGTTCATTTAATATTGCATTCGTACATCTCGGTACATTCAGTTTGCCAGGGGCTTCTTATGGTGCCCCATAATACGGCAAGACAAGTCCTAACACTTCCAACAGTGTGGCACCCCAAACTTATAGCACTATATGCATCAGCTCCGAATCATGTCTTGGGTCAATAGTTGGGTTTGCCCGGCTCCCTTGTTTTGTACATTCCGTTATATCGGCTAAGGTAGCGCAGGGAGAACTACTGCGATTGTGTCCCGGTTCTTCCGGACGAGAACCTCAGTAGAGAAAGCCGAAAACTGAACGGCATGATGCGGCGAGAGCTGGTGGCTATTCGAGAGGTCTTAAAATCCTTAAAGATTTTTTCTGCTTCAGGCGAGGAATCGGCTTCGTCCGATTTAGGCGTATATAGCGCCCCAATTCGGCTTTCCGAATTCTAGGGGCTTCGCCAAAATTTAAAATTGTAGACTTCTATGGCTAAGTGAAAGTTATAAAGCTGCATAGTCCAATTGCCTTGTTCGCTGCGCCAGACACCTCCTTAAGGGACCAAACATTTGGATAAAGAGTGTCCGAGTTTTTCCAGGAACACCTCGGTACTAGTTACGTGGGGGCGGAAGCCGACGACTGGCCTACTTTCAGAATCCTATAAACAGCCGCACAGAAGGTAATATTCTAAATCAAAAAGCAGTATATAGCGCAAGTAACTTCGTCTTTATATTACAACAATGACAGAAGCACATTTACTCAAGGATCGTGTCCTTGGTACATTCAACGAGACGAGCGCCTTTCATCACGCCATCATAATATTTTTCGGGGCAGCGATGCGCCTTGCCCTCCGGCGGCCCGTCCTTCACTAGCCTCTCCGCATCCAGCTTGCCCCAATGCACCTTCGCACGGGAAAAGTCCCGGCGGGCACCCTCAATGCAAACGGATCGCTTGATTACTTCAAGCCGCGGACAGACATTTACCATCTGCTTGATCAGGCCGAAGTAGCTAGTGGGCTGGGGCTCACCAGGCCACATCCGGACTATGAAATCTTTCATAGCCACTTCGGCCACCCTGTGGAGTTCAACCAACTGCTTCAGTTGGTCACTCAGAGGCATTGGGTGTTCGGCTCCAGCATACTTGGACCAGAACAGCTTCTCCGTTGAGCTCCCCTCCTCGGCACGGTAGAACTCCGCGGCATCTGATATGCTGCGTGGCAGATCTGCGAATGCCCGTGGAGAGGTCCGAATTCAGGTAAGTAAAAAGAAACGCCTCCTCCACATGCTTGCTTTGCATAAAGAATGTCTTACCCACCGCTATCTTCTTGGCCGCCTGGATTTCCTGCTGTGCCTTTTCGGCTACGGCCTTGGCGTCTTTCACACTCGCAAGGGCCTTCGCAAGCTCAGTCTCTTTCATCTTAAGGTCATGCTCCAAGGACTCGAACTTCCTGCCGAGCTCCTGGAGCTCTTGCTGTACCTCGCCCACTCGAGCATCTTGCTTTTCGCGCTCCTTGCGCTCCAGGGCCGCCTTGTCTTCGGCCTTGGACAACGCTTTCTTCAGAGATGCCACTTCTGTGGTGGCCCCTATTACAAAGTCACGACGCTTTGTCGTTAGAATAACCAATTTTGTCTATCCTTTATTATATGCGAACGGGGAATCACAAACCTTTGTTCTCTTCGAGCTGCCTCTTCATGAGGTCGAGCTCTCCGTGCGCCTGCTCCAGGTCCCGTTTGAGTCCGGTGACCTCGGCCGTGTGTATAGCAGCGGCAAGAAGCATTGCCTGTTTATCCACAGGCACACCTCATATTAGACTCCTGCGGATTTTAATTGACCCTCCGTTCGGCTCTTCTTTCCGAACACCAAATAGAGTATCGAGGGCTACTACCTATCGGGTGGTAATTTTACATATTTCTTACTAACCTCAAAACCTGTCAGGAGACTGGTGCAGGCTTCGGTTAGTCCTCTCTTGGCAGACAGAACCTTCTGAATCACCACACTCATAAGAGTACGGTGCTCTTCATCCACGGAAGCACCGCGAAGCGCTTCCAGCAGACTATCCGACGCCTCTGGCGTAATGGAAGTCATCGGCACGGACGGCTCGCCCTCCTTAGCGAGGGGCCGCCTGCCCGAATCCGGAACCATCGAAGGTTCCGGCACAGTATCCAGATGAGAGCCCGGCTTGTTGCGGCTCTCATCGGCACAATCCGCAGGGATCCTGTACCCCGTGTGCCCGGTGTCTGGAAATCCCACCTTGGGGCGTCTCCAGTGTCACCTCCCCCTGCTCTGGGAGCCTTTGGGAGAACACCTCTGTGTCATCTGCAGGCCGAGGAGTAGTGGCCGTCGGGAGCGAGTTCATCGCTGAATCACTCAAAGACCCATCCGAAGATGATACCCCGGGATGGACCCTGGTCGGACTGCATATATGTTCGGCGTCATAACAAGACTATGAAGCGAAGTCGCACTAAAATCCAACAGGGTGTGGATACTTACGATCTTGCTAGGGGCTTTCCCCTGGGCAGCCACCCCTCCTCCCTATAGGCGGTAGTGGTGGAGTTATCCAGAAGGGACGCCTTTCCCTTCTTGAACGTCCTAGCCTCCCCCTCCGGGGCGGCTTTCCTCTTCTTCTCCTACCCAGTACGGGGAGGTAGAGTTTCTTCGTGTTTCCCCCCGCCTCCGCGGGAGGAATCTTCCTCGTCGTCTTTGGACGACAAGGGTATCACGGCCTTGCGCTGGGGACCCTTCTCGGTCCCCTGGCCCGCCTTCTCAGGCCCCCCATCCTCTCCGGATGGGGCGTCCTCTTACTCTTCTTCCTCCCCTTTGGGGGAGGAGTGTGCCTCGTTGTCTTCGAACGAGGCTTCCGGTACAACCTTATGCCGGAGACCCTCCCTGGTCCCCGGGGCTTTCTTTTCGGCCTTCTTCTCTGGCGCCTTGTAGGGCGCCGGGACTAGCATCTCCGTTAGGAGAGCATCTGCTGGGCCTTCTGGCAGTGGAGCCGGACAGTCAATCCGCTCCCCCGTCTCCACATACTCCTGACAAAATACACACAATGACTTAAGATTCCCCCATGAGTACATTGGGAAGAACTGAATCCGGTGGTAGTCAGAAAACTCACTGGACGGGGAGCCGCGCGGCGTGAAGTCCGCGATCCTCAGATATGGGAGGAGGTACTTCGGAGGCCTTGAACAGTGCCTTCCAGGCGCCTTTGTGGGTCATGCCGTAGAGCTTTTGGAGCGTCTGGTGTTCGGTCGGGACGAACTCCCACAGATTAAAAGCCTGTCTTTGGCACTGAAGAATCCGGCGGACAAGCATGACCTGGACCACGTTCACAAGGTTGATTTTCTTGTCCTTCATATTCTTGATGCAGTTCTGGAGTCCGGTCAGCTCTACAGGTTCGCCCCAGGCCAGGCCCTTCCTTTACCAGGAGGTGAGCCGCATGGGGGTCCCGGATCGGAATTCGGGGGCCGCCGCCTAGTTGGCGTCGCGCGGCTCGGTGATATAGAACCGCCCCGATTGCCACCCTTTTACAGTCTCCGTGAAGGAGCCGTCAAGCCAGGTGACGTGGGGCATCTTGCCCACAATGGCGCCTCTGCACTCCGCTTGCTGGCCGCTCACGATCTTCGGCTTCACGCAGAAGATTCGTAGCCACAGGCTGAAGTGAGGCCTGATGCGGAGGAAGGCCTCGCACACGACGATAAACGCCGAGATCTTTAGGATAAAATTTGGGGCTAGATCATGGAAATCTAGCCCGTAGTAGAACATGAGCCCGCGGACGAAGGGATGAAGTGGAAATCCCAGTCCACGCATAAAGTGGGTGAGAAATACGACCCTCTCATGGGGTTCCGGAGTTGGAGTGACCTGCCCTTTGTCCGGCAGCCGGCGCGTGATGTCTGCGGCCAAGTACCTGGCCGCTTGAAGCTTCGCAATATGCTCCTCCTTCACGGTGGAGGCCACCCACTTGCCTCCTGCTCCGGACATGTTTGGCTGTGCGGCGAAAGCATGAACAGGGTGCTGGAGCTCGAGGGTGTGGGAATGGATAAGCATAGGAGGAAGAAGGCATGGGTGAAAATGGGGATTCCTTATCCCTTTATAGAGGCGACGAACGCTGCGCCCCCACCTTCCCGTTGAGAATTGCTTATTTCCCAAACACCACGATTGATTACGCGGTGGGTTTACCAATACCTATATTGATGGAAATCCCGTGATAAGGGGACATGATCTCTGATGTGACAAGACGTGCCAAGGAAACCGCCTCGCAATGTGCGCTATGGCTGGTTGTGGGAAACGGTTCGAATAATGACCCGACTGTAGTGTCATGTCACTTTGTCTAAAGTTGTGAGCAGATTATATTTGTGAAATATCATTCTATCTACGGTGGTGTATGAGGATCATCTTGCAGATCCGGAGACGGTCTAAGTGTTCGATAATTATTTTGGAGTATTCGGAGATGGAACCCGCCTTGCAATGCCGAAGACAAAACTATGCGCCGGACTCATCATCATTGAAGCCTGGTTCAGGGGCTACTGAGGGAGTCCTGGATTAGGGGGTATCCGGACAGCCGGACTATATACTTTGTCCGGACTGTTGGAGCGTGAAGATACAAGACTCAAGACTCCATCCCGTGTCCGGATGGGACTCTCCTTTGCGTGGAAGACAAGCTTGGCAATCCGGATATTATATTTCCTTCTTTGTAACCGACTCCATGTAAACCCTAGCCCTCTCCAGTGTCTATATAAACCGGAGAGGTTGGTCCTTAGAGGGACGATCACAATCATAATCATCATAGGCTAGCTTCTAGGGTTTAGCCTCTACGATCTCGTGGTAGATAAACTCTTGTACTACTCATATCATTTATATCAATCAAGCAGGAAGTAGGGTTTTACCTCCATCGAGAGGGCCCGAACCTGGGTAAACATTGTGTCCCTTGTCTCCTGTTACCATTAGCCTAAGACGCACAGATCGGGACCCCCTACCTGAGATCCGCCGGTTTTGACACCGACAAGGACCCCGTTCGTCCTCCCCTCCCCCTGTCCGTCGTCGGGGTCGCCGTTCTCCGCGTGCACACCGGGCCTCCTTGACCGCGAGCCGCATCCTACAGCCCAGCCACCTTCGGCGCGTCACCGCGCCCTCACCCGCGTGCTGCACGGTGCTCTGCCTCGCCCTGGTCCATTCTGCCGTGCTCATCGCGCACCGCCGTCCCCATCCCGTGCCCGCCACGCGCAGCAGCGTGCTGGCCGCGCCGTGGCCGACCTCTACCGTGGCCGGTGTCGCCGCCCCCTGTTGGCCTCGGGCGCACACGGGCGCCCACGCCCGCACCCGTTTCGCACGCATGCCCCCTTGGCCACTGACATTAGGGGCCCACGCCCCTATTAAAAAAACTTTCAAAAAAATTATAACATTAATATCAATTAATTAGTTTAATTAATAACTTAACTTAATTACTTTTGTTTAATTTACCTAATTGACTGGTTTAGTTAATTAACACCTATTAATTAAACTATGACTATGACAGCGGGACCCACATGTAAGTTTGACCCCGTCAATAGCCTTGTTGACTACTGACATCATGCCGATGTCATGATGATGTCATAACCCCATTTTCTATTTCTTTAAATCTTTTATTCCAAAATGATTTTAAAAACTTTAGAAAATCATGTTAATTAAACCGTAACTCGGATCGGAAAATTTTGTACATGGAAGTTGCTCAGAACGATGAGATGAATCCGAATACGCGGTCCATTCATCCGCCACACGTCCCTAGCATAGTGAACATGCAACCTTTCCCCTTCAGTTCATCTGTCTGACAGACGTCTGAAACCTGGAAAACTTTCCCGGATGTTTCCCCCTTCGCCAGTATCGCCTAGCTTTGCATTAGAACACCTCTAGTACAGCTTGTTGTCATGTTATGCATATGTTTGCGTGTAGTTACTGTTTCTTCCCCCTCTTTTCTCCGATAGACCCCGAGACCACTGCTGATGCCACTGAGATCGACTACGTCGACGATGACTCTTCTACCCCTTTCAATGGAGCTTCCAGGCAAGTCCCCCCTTTGATCATCCCGATATCGCCCATTCCATTCTCTCATGCTTGCATTAGATTTTGCTATTGTTATTGTTTGCTCCTATTCTGATGCATAGCCTGCTTTTGTAACCTGCTCATTGTACTGTACCTGCTTATCCTGAACTGCTTAGTATAGGTTGGTTAGTGATCCATCAGTGACCCCCACATTGTCCTTGTTGCCCCTGCTTCATCTCTGATGACTCGATCAACGTGCTCGATGACCAGAGCCCGACACCTCACATCACATCATGCCCCTTTAGTTGCTCGACTCTGCAGAGCTACTATCAAGTGCCGAGGGTGATCCCTCATAACGTACTCCTGAAGATAATTCTGTAGTGTAGCTATTCGGTTGTGGTCAACGAGGGTGGTTCCTCATTCACCATTGCCGATACGGCTCTGTCATGCAACACCTCAAGTGTGAACCTCGAGGATGGATCCTCTTACGTTCACCTTGATGATTACATCGAGTCGAATCCTCCGTGGGTGATTCCTCGGGTTTTCCGCTTGATGTTTGGACACACGGTTACCTTGACTTACTTGAGACCATTGTTGAAGTCGGGTCGGCCCTGAGGGGTACCCGCGAGTTGATGTGAAAGTCGAGTGGGCCCGTAGAGCATCCGCAAGTTTTCCACGTGGCACAGCCGGGAAGTCTAGGCCCTTGCCGTAAGTCCACGAGACGGGGCGACGGGGTCACATTATCGTGAGTCTCTGCTCGTCACCGCGAGCCCCCAATGCACTAACAAGTTTGGGTATTTGTTCTGAGTTGGCTTCTGGCCTTTACGCACTAACCACCACGCGAGAATAGATATGGGCCTCGACGTCGCAGTATCAACCGAAGCTTTGTCAGACATCCAGTTCACCAGTGCGGCACGGTCAGATCGTGCTGGCCATCCGAGGTGGTGCTGGTATTCACCCTGCGCGCAACGACCCGGAGTGCTGTGGGAGATGGGCCCAAGACCCCAGAGCGCTTTGGATGTAGACCGGCGGGGACCTCTCTGCTGAGCCTAGGTAGGGCTGCAATGTGTTGATCTTCTGAGGCTGGGCATTGACCCAAAAAAGTGTATCTGGCCAGAGTGATCGAGCGTGTTGGGTTACGTGGTGCACCCCTGCAGGGAAGATATATATTTGAATACCGTGTCCACGGTAATGGACGTTCAGACTTATATCCAGATCTTATATAACTAGAAATGGATACTTGAGATATGCGATGGATATGTGGCTCCAAGATTGATTTCTCGCAGGGAGTCAAGGAAGGATCTCTGGGCGTTGGTTCTATAACATGTTTGTTAAATATTAAACTGCTATTCTTTACTCTTCTACATGCTGCAAGATGCTCAGAGCTGCTTAAAGATGCTAGTCTTAGATAGGCTAGGCCTTCCCTCTATTCTGGCTTTCTGCAGTTCAGTCCACAGATACAAAACTTCCATTCGATACCATTGCATACTTAGTATAGATCTGATGCTTGCGAGTACTTTGGATGAGTACTCATGGTTGCTTTTCTACTTCTTTTCCCCCTTCTTTCTTCTTTCCAGTTGATGCAACCAGATGATGGACCCCTGGAGCCAGATGCCACCGCCGATGGATGCTACTACATGGAGACCGCCGATGACCAGGAGTAGTTAGGAGGTCCCAGGAAGGAGGCCTTGCCTCTTCGATCATGTTGCTTTTGTGCTAGACTTCTTAAGGCATCCTTGTTTAACTTATGTCTGTACTTAGATATTGTTGCTTCCGCTGACTCTTGTGTATCAAGCTTGTATTCAAGCCCTCGAGGCCCCTGTCTTGTAATATAAAGCTTGTATTATTTTGATTTGTGTCTAGAGTTGTGTTGTGATATCTTCCCGTGAGTCCCTGATCTTGATCATACACATTTGCGTGTATGATTAGTTTACAATTGAATCGGGGGCGTCACAATATCACTCAAACTAGCCCGCCTAACGCGCGGGAAAGCACCGCCCTCATCAATTTGTTCTGTCTTTCTATCGATCGATCGCACGAAAATGTTATGCTTTGCAAGTTCAGAAGGAAAAGGCGGCACACTTACGACTCGTACGGGTCGCACCACCGACAGTCCGCCTCACACACCGCTCACCAGAGGGGACACACGTTGTCTTGCAATTTCACTCACATGTGGGACTGCAATTGAATAAACCATCGATAGCCGAAATCTAATCGCTGAGCGGGCGTCGGCTAAGAAGAGAGAGACGGGGGAGGGAGAAAAGATCGCTGGCCCGCCGCGCATGGACTCTAAGAAATATATGGTGATAATGTGAAGTGGGCCATGTGGGAGTCGGACCGCTTCAAGCCCGCTTCTGACCGCCCTGGCCCACCAAAAACCCCCCAACTTCCCGGCGCGTGCTCCCCCCTCAAATGCCAGCTGCCCGCATTCATAGCAAGTAGTACTGGTAAAATACTGGGCTATAAGCCCGCTTATGTGGAGGAGAGAGAGGCATTGACAAAGTCAAGGAGTGGGCTCTGCAAGAGCCCGTCTCTACACGTGCTCCTAGGTATAGAAAAACTAATTCTAAAAAAAGAGGCTTAAAAAAACAATTGTGTCTAAAAAAGAAAGGTAAAAAACTTTTGTGAGGAAATAGATAGAGAGAAAGTGAGAAAAAGTTGTAACCTTATAGCCAACCTTATAGCCAACACTATGGTAGTATTACATGAGGAAGGAGGGAGTGGTGCACATGCCAAGTTCACTGGGTTGCCGTGTTTCACACTCCTCCGTCGTAACAGTGGAGACAATAGCTTTCATCAAAAATAAAAATGAATACTCATTGCTCGTCCTCTATATCAGAAAGAATACTTTCATTCACTGACATGTGGGACGTCGACCATCCTGGTCCACCTGCCATGCACAAAATTATCCTGGTCCAGCCAGGTCGTAGCGCAGGCCCAACCTTTCCCACTGTAAGTTGTTTGGACGAAGGAACCATCATGACGTCATTGAATTCCACTTCTTCAAGAAAACTTACCGTCCCCGCAATACTGCTACCACACGTGAAGACTGGACGGCACTGTACCACGTCATATCACTGAGACCCACTAGGCCAAACTAGCCTGCATAGGTCATCTATTTTGGAATGGAGGGAGTACGTCTCTGTACTGCTATGATTTTGTGTTGCACGTCTCTATATTGTTGCTACAGTTTTCCTACCCTATGAACCAAATGAGGCCTGAATGTATCTGTATCGACTATTGTCTGATCGATTGCTAAGCCTACAATTTTAGGAGCTTGGGCTATTGGCCGATCGACGACGGATAAGTATAAGCGTACCACGAGCTCATCAGCCCCAACATTTCTCTTCGGTGAGTGTTTTGCAAGTACTATAGCTCGCATAGTGGCTAGCCTAATAACACCAAGAATCATCAAACAAGCCCTGCTGATATGATAAATAGTTAAAACTTACATCTAAGCATGCCATATGTTACATCAAAAGCTGGTGAGGATACATCTGTTTCCATAACTCGGAGAGGGTTCGCGTGATTCACTATCAAACAAAAGTAGCAAGTACCGCCCACACAAGATAGTGCACTATCCCTAAGATGGTTTGCTAGCACACATCATTCTGGTAATTAAACACAGGGCAATGCAAATTACCCTGAAGGATTAGCGCGACCAACTATTTTTGTCATCGATCTCTCGGGCAATGACCACAGCACGGACATCGGCATGGGAATCGATCTCTAGGTGATGTCCATAGGACTGACCGCGACATCAGAATTGATCTCTAGGGCAATGTCCACAGGATGGACAACAGCATCGGAATCGATCTCCGGGACGATGTCAACAGGATGGACCGCGACATCGAAAACGATCTCTGGGGCGTTGTCCACAGGACGGTCCGCGACATCGGAATCATCAAGGACGTCCGCCGGCACCTGCACAACCCTAACATATTAGCAAGCACATTGCAAAAAATCAAAATCCACAACTATGGTAAGCCATTATTTTTTTACCTTGTGCAGCTCACCGGGGGATCCCATCCCTCCGGGGGCCATCTCCTCGTCCTCGATGGGGGCCATCACCTTGCCAGGGGAATACTACTTCTCAATGGCGACTATCTCCTCAAACTCGGCCTTGAGCCTTGCATAGGTGGCCATTAGAGTTTCTGGGGTAGGCACGGTGGGGCCCTTGATGTTCTTCCAACTTTCTTTGAGGAGTTCGTCCGCCAACATCGTCAACTCTTTGGCCAGTGCTTGTTTCTTGGAGTTCTTTGTCTCCATGGGTTGGCCCGCCAACATGGTCAACTCGTTGGTCGGTGCTCGCTTCCTAGAGATCGCTGTCTCCAGTGGGTTATCCGCCGGCAACTCTTTGCCTAGTGCTCCAGGATCCATCAATGAACTGACAAACAAAAAGCAATCGAAAGGAAACCACAATCGCAATGAAAAAGGGAAAAGAATAGGCTGTGAGAATCGGTCGGTGCTTCACAAAAAGAAGATTCGTGGAATGAAAGTATAGCAGCATCACTGATTCGCCCACCTTTTCCGTCGGTACATAAGAAAAATGGCAGAAGTGAGTAGCCTGGAGTGAGGTTTTCTTCAAGAAAGGGGAGAAAGGGCTTCAACGAGCGTTCCAGTGAAATGATGGTTGCTACGTCCAGTCCAACTTCGAGGCCACTTTACCACTGTTGGTAAAGGTGTGGGTTTTGTGATATGACGGGTCATGAAGACCACACCGGGGTGACCGGTGAATCTCGACTGTAGCACCTCGCTGTGATTTGGTGGATGGCACGCGTGCCCGGATGCTTTGATGTCCCACATGTAGATAGAGCGGCTAGTCACTTGTTGAAATCTCTAGAAAGGCAAATACTCCTTTCCGGTTAAAGGGCTATACTAGCAAGTACTAGTACTACAATAGTGGGATCAAATAGCAATTTTGTCTCATGCAAGAGCCTGGCTATATGCATGCTCCAAGGCACCGCACCACGCCCCACCCCTACACAAAGACTTCCACGTGAGCGTTCGCAACTGCCACGTTCGGGTTGCACTTGGCTCTTCGCCTCTTTGAGAAGATGAACAATGATGTTACTACTACTTCTACAGTATCAAATCCACTGCTACATGTCCTTCCATCGCGTGCGGGAGGGATAGCGTGTAGCGAAAGCTTCTCCTAGTCCTCCCAGCCACCACGCTCATGCGCGAGGGAGGGACGCAGCTTCATTGACTTATTGCTCCTGCCTTTATGTCTATGACATGCGGGCCCAACAGGTGGGGCCCACCTGTCATGCAGCCAAAGGCAGTGTAGTTAAGGCACCGGAGCTCAGTCCACGAGGGAGAGGGTGTTGTAGTAATCAAACTTCTCGGTCTTGTACGAGTTGACGCGACACATCAAAGCACTTCTATCGATATATTTCAATAATTTGTGTTTACCGATGCATTAATTACTCCCTCCGTTCCTAAATATAAGTATTTTAGAGTGTAGATTCACTCATTTTGCTTCGTATGTAGTCACTTGTTGCAATCTCTAAAAAGACTTATATTTGGAAACGGAGGGAGTACAACACATGCATGCATGCCATGACTTTCCTTTTGATACTTGCATGTGTTGATTCGATGCACCTTGCCAAATTTTGACTATAAATTTAACTAACCAAATGTTCATGCATGTCACAAAAAATTACGGGGATGTTTGGATTGTGACTATGTTTGTCTTATGTTGCCACATTATTTTTCCCACACTTGCCACCCTTGCCTAACTTGAGTTGCTCAAATTGTTAGACACACTTTGGCTTGCCTAAGGGAATCTTGCCACACTTTTTGTGCCTATTACATGTGGGGTTCAGTGCTAATAAAAAAATTCTTGTCTTAGGTGTGGCTAATAAAAAAGACTTATATTAGGAACCGAGGGAGTAGAAAATATAAATAATAATGCATGTTGGGGCAGCCCACGTTTTCGATAATTTTAGTTGTGGGCTTGTTCACAAATTTTATGAGGGGGTGGTTGTTCATTTAAGGACTTGTACCAGACTTGAATGATACAAAGTGCGCCCAGGCACAACGTAACACCACTTGGAATAAGCGGGTAGCTATCTCAAAAAACAATCAACAACTAAAAAAACGGCGACCTGGCACGTACACAATTTTAAACAATTGTTTTGATGGAGTGAAAAAGGAAAACTACCCCACTATGTATATATAGGCCGGAGCCTCCGCGCTTGCTTGCTAGGGTTGCTCTATTCACACACTCTCATCCTCTCCAGATCTGAACAAGATAGCGGTGGTAACACTTACTTTCTCACTTCAAAAAACACCGTATTTCTATCCTCACCACTGGTTATAGATCCGGACGTATCCCCCTCCGCCGGTGAAGGGGAGGAGGGGCAGCGTTTAGGCCGTCGTCGACAGCGAGGACGAGACCCACTGCCGGCCGCACCGTTATCTCTGGCCGAGCGCTGACACGGGAGGTCCTCTGACCCCTTCGTCATATCCTTAGTGTGGGTGGATCCGGCCTCCTGCTGCCCACCTATCCACATCCCAACGACCTTCAGGTATATCTTCCTTCAAAACCGCCTTAGCTCTACTTCCCCAGCTCGCTACGTTGTTGCATGTGCATCATTTTATACCTCTCAGCCCCTCTCAATCGGATGGTCCAACGTCACCTTTTTTTCTTCTATTGTTAGAGGTAAAGCTACTTCATGGAGTCGAATCTTGTACTTGGTTCAAACAAGAAATAAAGTGGGGGTGGGGGAATTTAGTATGTACATTGAACTTGGTACAAATAGGAAGGAAAGGGGGTGAAAGTAGTACATACTGGTCATCCAACCAGTCTCTTGGTCGAAAAGGGAAATATAGGGGTAACGCTATACACAGTGGTATGACCAGGACTAGATTTGCTATCCTCACATAGGAGTAGGTGGCTAGAGTGAACAAAAATGGGACCAACCCAGATATGTTTCTTGGATGTTTTTTTCTCTGGGCAACAAACTATGAATCACCACTTTATACCCCTGTTTAGGTACATGGTGCTGGACTGCTGGTGCACCCACTGTCCCATGCCCTTATACCAAATATTTAGCTATTATTAATCTAATGCCCCTGGTAAAATGAAGCCATGCCACTTTTATAAGCCCTGACAAGTTTAGCCAAATGTTTTTGCCTGTAATTGTTTGAGACTCTGACTGTTTCCTCTGTAGATTTTTGTGCAAACAAGGATATCCATTTCACCTGGTTGCTATTGTGACCTTTTGGTGCACTGCACAAAACACTTCTTAAAAGAAGTGACTTTTGTGCTGCTTAACTGGAATGTTAGAATGGAACAGTTGGTTCATTTCGCTGGAACTGCACAAAGGGAGATCTGTGTTCCAATCCTCATCATCCCTATTGGCACCATAACCTTCCTTTAGGTAAGAATGATATTTAATGCATGTGTTCATCTCTATTTTGCGACTGCCATGAGAAAATAATGCTATTTTTTACTAGTACACTTGTACTCCCTCACTGACAAAACCAATTATGAAATTGGCGTGGAATTGTCACGGCAGATGTCCTAGTGTGAGGACATAGTCGCGAGGCCAACACATCTAGGTTGTAGCTTGAGAGGGGTTGATTGGGATGAGATACGCAAGGAGGGTCAACACACAAGACAAGGATTTAGACAGCTTCGGGCCCCGAGAAACATCATCCGGTAATAGCCCTACATGCTATTTATGGCTAGGTCTCATTATGCTCATGAGGAAGTTGCCACATAAACCGGCTCTCCTAATTGGGTTAGCCTTAGAGATCACTTCTCCCCTCTTGGGGTGCCCTGCCCCTCCTTATATAAGTTAAAGGGACGGGTTACATGTAGAGTCCTACCAGGATTAGGACTAGTCTATCTTCTAATACAAACCGGATACAAGTCCGGATCTTGATTCCTTGTAAGGGAGATATTCCTCACGCCTTTTGTCTTAAACCGGCCGACCATAACATGAGCCGGCTGTCTGGGCCTTAGGCCTTGTCGTCCGTCTAACCTGCCCGCCTGGTCACCAGTGAGTCACAATATTCAGGCGGGTTGCCCGTAAACCGGCAGGTCCGGGCATGTCACCAATGAATCACCAAGCTCCAGTCGGATCATACATCCGGCGGGTTACACCGCAGGGTATATCCCCGACATTAGGCCCCAGTTTAATTTGGATTTATCCATGTTAAACTAATCCTGCAAAATAAACACAAGGACAAATTTGATAGGTTGTGCTCCGGTTTAAAAGTTTTCCTGAGCCGGCACCTGATCATCCTTAAGTCCTTATCATTTACTCCTAGATGTGTGTCCATCATCTCGTAGCAAATCTCCTTTAGCATATATGTTCAAACTTTGCTAATGCAAAAAATCCGGGCACTTCTTCTGAAAAATCTGGATCAATAGGCCAGCTTCATAGTCAATTTGCTGACATTGGCTCTTGTAAAGAAATATTATAAGAAATAATCCATTTGAGTCAGCCTTCAATGCTCTGACTTGACAGCAATATTGGTCTTGAAATATTCAACTAATACTCAGCTGGCAGAAAGATGTAGATCTTTCTAATTTATGATTGCCAAAATTGTCGGGTTATAAACGAATGATGCCAGGTCATGTAATTTATTTTCGTGAGCTATCCAAGCCAAAAATGAAAATATGATACCTAGTTTGTTTCAAAGAACTGAGAACTTGAAGATGTTCTTCCATTATATTCATAATACCTATAGCCCCCAAGTCTTAAGAAGGGAGCGTAGTAACAGCTTAAGACTTGCTTCAATATAAGCGTTGCAACCTTGAAGAAATCCAAGTTGCTCATCTCACTCACTAGTCAAAACTGAATATTCCACATATGTAGTCCCCAAGTGCCGGGTCATTATGCAATAATGAGCAGGGACTTTGTAGATATGATCGTGTAGACTTGAAAAGCAATGTGTAGCCTCCAAGGGTCAGCTCAGCAAGACAATACTGAGCTGGGACTTAATATATACTTCATTGAAAATAACATCATATGATGTAACCCCCACCATGGGGCTCGAACCCACGTCCATAAGGTTAAGAGCCTTGTGCTCTACCAACTAAGCAATATATCCTTCAATATAATAGATTAAGGCTTGTGTACTTTGAATTTTTGACAGGAGCAATTGGTAGCCCCCAAGGGCCGGCTCATTACGATGTTATGAGTCGGGTATAAGGCAAGTAAAAATGACCTTGCATTAGCCCCCAAGTGTCATGGTGCGTGCTGGCAGTGACGTGGGACTTGCATATTTGATATAATCTCAACTTGAATAATGTAGCCCCCAAGTGCCGGGTCGTAAGCCTGCAGCGACTCGGGACTATTCCTTCCATTGTAGAAATAATCATATCCATTGATAAATAATAGCCATTGCGCTAAAGCGACTTTGAAAACCTTAATCATAATACTCGTTATTGATAACCATAAGAAAAATCCAGTCATGTTGGCTATTTAAGATTTGAATAATATAATCCGGTATGAAAACCTCAATCATTCAATATTATCATGACAATCCAGCTGAGTTTCGCTATTAAAGATTTGAATACCTTATTGGTTGACAAGTAAATCTGGAGTTTAAATACTCTGTAGCTCTTGGCCGATGGAGACTTAATGCGCATCCATTGTAATCCAGGATTTTTGTAACCTGGCGGCTTATAGCCTTTGTGAACATAAATAATTGATAACCTTTTGAAACACCAATTTCAATTTTTGATGGTGGGCTTGAATTTAATCAATTATGTAAGTCATAGCTCTATAAATCCTGCATAGAGTTTAAACAACATATGCCTTGGCGACTGTCGGTGTCAAAACCTGCGGATCTCTGGTAGGGGGTCCCGAACTATGCGTCTAAGGCTAATTGTAATAGGAGGCAGGAGACACGATGTTTTACCCAGGTTCAGGCCCTCTCGATGGAGGTAATACCTTACTTCCTGCTTGATTGATCTTGACGATATGAGTATTACAAGAGTTGATCTACCACGAGATCGTAGAGGCTAAACCCTAGAAGCTAGCCTATGATTATGATTGTTGTTGTCCTATGGACTAAACCCTCCAGTTTATATAGACACCGGAGGGGGCTAGGGTTACAAAGAGTCGGTTACAAAGAAGGAAATCTATATATCCAAATTGCCGAGCTTGCCTTCCATGCAAAGGAGAGTCCCATCCGGACATGGGACGAAGTCTTCAATCTTATATCTTCATAGTCCAACAGTCCGGATAAAGTATATAGTCCGGCTGTCTGAGGACCCCTTAATCCAGGACTACTTCAGTAGCCCCTGAACCAGGCTTCAATGACGATGAGTCCGGCGCGCAGATTGTCTTCGGCATTGCAAGGTGGGTTCCTTCTCTGAATACTCCATAGAATATTTCGAACACAAGAATTGTGTCCGGCTCGGCAAAACAAATTCCACATACCACCGTAAAGAGCACAATATTCCACAATTCTGATCTGTTGACAGCTTTTCATAGCATGACGTCAGACCACGACCCGGTCTTTATTCGAACGGTTTTTCACAACCAGCAACTCCACATAATGCGAGGCGGTTTCCTTGACACGTCTTGTCGAAGTAGAGATCATGTCCCCTTATCGCGGGATTCTCATCAATACGGGCATGGGTAACCCAACTGTGCCATCAATCATGGCGCTTAGGGAATAAGCGATTTTAATCGGCAAGTGGGGAGGCGCGCAGTTTCTACTGCCTTTATAAGGAGATAGGGACTCCCCTTTTTCACCCACGCCTTCTTCTTCCTTTGCTCATCCATCCTCGCACGCTCGAGCTCCACCGCCCCAGTTCTCACCTTCTCCGTACAGCCATTCCAAACATGTCCGGAGTGGGAGGCAAGTGGGTGGCCTCCTCCGTCACGGAGTAGGACCTTACAAAGCTCCGGGAGGCCGGATACTTGGCCGCTGACATCGCGCACCGGCTCCCGGACGTGGGGCAAATCATTCCGACTCCAGAACCCCACGAGAGGGTTGTGTTTCTCCCCCACTTCATCCGCGGACTGGATTCCCCCTCCACCCATTTGTCCGAGGGCTCATGTTTTACTATGGGCTAGATTTTCATGATCTGGTCCCTAATTTCATCCTCAACATCTCGGCGTTCATCGTCGTGTGCGAGGCTTTCCTCCGCATCAAGCCCCACTTCAGCATGTGGCTGAAGATCTTCAACGTGAAGCCGAAGATAGTGGTCGGCTAGCAAGCGGAGTGCGGAGGCGCCATGGTGGGAAGGATGCCCAACGTCACCTGGCTCAAAGGCTCCTATGTGGAGACCGTGAAGGGGTGGCAGTCGGGGTGGTTCTACATCACCGAGCCACGCGACGCCAACTGGGAGGCGGCCCCCGAATTCTGATATTGCATCCCCATGCGGCTCACCTCCTGGAAGAGGAAGGTCTTATCCTGGGGTGCACCCGCGGAGCTGACCGGACTCCAGAACTGCATCAAAAATATGATAAGCAAGAAGATCAAGCTTGTCAATGTGGTCCAGGTCATGCTCTTTCGCCGGATTCTCCCATGCCAAAGACGGGCATTCAACATGTGGGAGTTCGATCCGACCAAACACCAGACACTGCGAGAGCTCTTCGACACGATGCATAAATATGTTTGGAAGGTGTTGTTCAAGGCCGCCGAAGATCCTCCTCCCACCACCGAGGACTGCGGGCTCAGCGCAAGGCGCCCCGCCAATCCGGTAAGCTCTCTATATTTCACGAGATGTGCCCTTCTGTAACGCCCCGCATCCGATGCGTCAGGTGTCTGTCAGTTATTCACCGTAGTAGCCATGTCATTTGCTTGCGTGTTGCATTTTATCATGTCATCATGTGCATCTCATTTCGCATTCGTGTTCGTCTCATGCATCCGAGCATTTTCGCCGTTGTCCGTTTTGCAATCCGACGCTCGTATGTCCCCCTGCGCCCCCTTTTGCCTCTTTTCATGTGCGGGTGTTAAACATTCTCGGAATGTCCTGAGGTTTGCCAAGCGGCCTTGGTATACCACTGGTAGACCGCCTGTCAAGTTTCGTGCCATTTGGAGGTCGTTTGATACTCCAACGGTTAACCGGGGAACCGTAAAAGCCTCTTTTGTGTGCAGCCCAACACCCCTTCATAACAGCCCACTAACCCATCCAAACCACCTCCATGCTCTCGGTCGTTCGATCACGATCGTGTGGGCGAAAACCGCACTCCATTTGGACTCCCCTAGCTCCCTCTACCTATAAAAACAGCTTCCCCTCCGAAATTCGGGCGAAACCCTAGACAAACTCCTCCCCGTCGCCACCGGACACGTCCACTCATTGCCGGACGCGTCAGCCCGCCGCCGCCCGTCCAATCCCACCTCGCCACCTGTCCCGGCGCTCTGCCTCCCGCCGCCGGCCCGCGCGGCCTGCAGCCGGCCCGCGGGGCCCGTCCGCCGTCGACGCCCG
>NC_041385.1:424782304-424821445 GCF_002162155.2 Triticum dicoccoides
GGACGCCGACGCCGCCGTCCTCCTCTGCCGGCGCCGCCCCGCCATCGCCCCTCCTCCAGCTCCGGCCGCCGCGTCCCTCATCTCCGGCGAGATCCGATCGGGCCACCTTGGTTCGCGTGCCCGTGAGGAACCCTAGATCTGGAGGTCCAGATTTCTTCTAAGTCTTTTGCATCTGCTATATTTTCATGCCCTGTTCAACACATCATAACTCAATGCATACTCCTCCGTTTTGTGCGTGTAATATATCAAATTGTTCATCATGAGATGCTCTCCATTTAATTCCATTGTGTCATGTTTGTTTGTGGCAATATTGATGCCCTAATTGTCGTTGCAAGAGTGCTATGTGATGTTAATCTGCTGAAACTGTTATAACTTGATGATTTGTCTTTTTTGTTGCATTGTGTGTGTGCATCTTATGAGCATGAGCTCTACATGTGTTTTGTACTATGCCATGCCATCTTTATAGTGGTGCCATCCATGTATTTTTTGGGTCTTGTAGTGAGTGCATCAAGCTCGTGAAGTAGGGTACTTGCTGTTGCTGTTTTGCTAGTCTGAATCTGCTATGTCATGATGCTATGTTAACCTGCTGCTACATGTCATTCTATGCATAATCTGGAGATGTTCACTAAGGATGTTTTGTTATACATGTCATGATCTATCCATTCATGCCCCTGGTTGCATTTATATCCTGCTGTAGATTGTTGTAATCTTGCTCTCAACTTGCTAAATAATGTTGTTGTCAGCCTATTAACATTAAGTTCAATGTTGCCACGATTGTTGTTAGTGATCCATGCACCCTATGAACTTGCTATTTCCATGCTTAGCTTCATAAACATGTATTATTATTGTTGGTTGCCTTTTCATGCCATGTATTGCTCTGTGGTGAGTGATTCAAGCTCACCAACATGCCTACTTATTGTTGTTCCTGCCATGTATGAATCTGTCATATAACTTGCCATGTTTATATGGGTGCCATCATATCTTCTGTTCCTTTTTAGCTCATGGTCAGTAAGGGACTTTTGTTATATGCAATTAGTAGATTCATTCCATGCCTTAAGTTTCTATGATTCTGTAACATGTTGTTTTATAGCTCTAAACATTGCAACCTGATGTTATTTCTGCCAAGTCTGTAAACTGTCATTATTTGCAATCTTGCCATGTCCTTTTGAGCATGTTCTAGTAGTTTCTGGAGATAGCTCAGTGTTCATGTTTTGTCATGATTTACCTGTACTTCATTCCCATGCCTTTTGTTCTTACGATGGGATGCTGTAGCTTATTGTTTTGATGCTTGCTAGATGCCTAGTTGCTGTTTTGGACAGCTTGTCCTTTAATCTTGTATAGAGTGTATGTGTTGAACCGTTGCTCCATTTTGAGTGTGCTCTATATGTAACTTCCTTGTTTTTGCATGTAGTTTCACATTATCATGTTGCATCCTTGTTTTGAGAGTATTTGCTTGATGTTTGAGTGCATTTTGCATCAATGCCATGTTTAACTTGTTTTGCTCATATCTTCTAGGTCGTAGCTCCAAATCTAATGAACTTTATATGTAACTTGACTAGAATCTCATGTAGATCATCTTGGTGCATCTTAACGTGCTGTTTAACAACTTGAACATAAGGTTTGTTCAGATCTGGACCAACTTCTACATTTGCATATGAGGACTTACCGGAATTGTTATATGTTGTTTCCGGCCTCATTTAAACTTGCCTTGATGTGTTGCTCTTGTTTGCATCATCTCTTGCCATGAGTAGCGTCATGATGTCTTGTCTTGCATCATACTTGGTTGAGCATCATGTCATGTATATGTGTGGTGTGTTTACCGTGTTGTGTGCTTCTCTCGATAGTTCCCGTTTCATTGCGATCGTGAGGATTCGTTCGTCTACGCTTGGTTCGTCTTCGTGGCTTCATCCGTTCGTCTTCTTCATGGACTCATTCTTCTTCCTAGCGGGATTTCAGGAAAGATGACCGTCACCTTGGATCTTACTACTATCATTGCCATGCTAGTTGCTTCGTTCTATCGCTATGCTGCGCTACCTATCTTTTGCTCTTCAAGCCTCCCAATTTGCCATGTTAGCCTCTAACCTTTTCACCCTTCCTAGCAAACCGTTGCTTGGCTATGTTACCGCTTTGCTCAGCCCCTCTTATAGCGTTGTTAGTTGCAGGTGAAGTTGAAGATTGCTCCATGGTGCACAGGGTTATGTTGGGATATCACAATATCTCTTATTTAATTAATGCATCTATATACTTGGTAAAGGGTGGAAGGCTCGGCCTTATGCCTGGTGTTTTGTTCCACTCTTGCTGCCCTAGTTTCCGTCATACCAGTGTTATGTTCCCGGATTTTGCGTTCCTTACGCGGTTGGGTGATTTATGGGACCCCCTTGACAGCTCGCTTTGAATAAAACTCCTCCAGCAAGGCCCAACCTTGGTTTTACCATTTGCCTCACCTACCCTTTTTTCCCTTGGGTTTCCGGAGCCCGAGGGTCATCTTTATTTAACCCCCCCGGTCCAGTGCTCCTTCGAGTGTTGGTCTGAAACGGGCAGACTGCGGGGCCACCTCGGGGCAACTCAAGGGTTGGTTTTACTCGTAGGCTGACCTATCCGGTGTGCCCTGAGAACGAGATATGTGCAGCTCCTATCGGGATTTGTCGGCACATCGGGTGGCTTTGCTGGTCTTGTTTTACCATTGTCGAAATGTCTTGTAAACCGGGATTCTGAGACTGATCGGGTCTTCCTGGGAGAAGGTATATCCTTCGTTGATCGCGAGAGCTTATCATGGGCTAAGTTGGGACACCCCTGCAGGGTATTATCTTTCGAAAGTCGTGCCCGCGGTTATGTGGCAGATGGGAATTTGTTAATGTCCGGTTGTAGATAACTTGACACCAGATCCGAATTAAAACGCATCAACCGCGTGTGTAGCCGTGATGGTCTCTTCTCGGCAGAGTCCGGGAAGTGAACATGGTTTAGGGTTATGTTTGACGTAAGTAGGAGTTCAGGATCACCTCTTGATCATTGCTAGCTTCACGACCGTTCCTTTGCTTCTCTTCTCACTTTTATTTGCGTATGTTAGCCACCATATATGCTTAGTCGCTGCTGCAACCTCACCACTTTACCCCTTCCTTTCCCATTAAGCTTTGCTAGTCTTGATACCCATGCTAATGGGATTACTGAGTCCTCGTGGCTCACAGATTACTACAACAATAGTTGCAGGTATAGGTTATGCGATGACCATGATGCGAGAGAGATGTTTGCTTGTTTTGGAGTTCTTCTTTTTCTTCTTCTTCGATCAGGGGATAGGTTCCAGGTCGGCAGCCTGGGCTAGTAGGGTGGATGTCGTTTGAGTTTCTGTTTGTGTTTCATCCATAGTCGGATGGTACTCTTATGTAAGATGATGTTGTATTCGTGTGGCATTGTATGCCTTTTGTATGTATCCCCATCTATTATGTAATGTTGATGTAATGATATCCATCTTGCAAAAGCGTTTCAATATGCGGGTCTATCCTTGGTGGGACCTTCGAGTTCCTTTTGGATAGGGTCGCATATTGGGCGTGACACCTTCCTCAGTATGTTTGTGGGAGGAGTCTAAGCCATCATACTGATTGAACAGGACTATGTGGCGACAACGGAGCGGATCGACTGTCCAACTCCGTTGCCTGAAGATCCAGCAACCGCTCTCCTGACGGAGATGCTGGTTCCGACGCCCTATGAGGTGCCGGAGAAGAAGGCCAAGAAGGCGGCCACGGGGACCAGGAAAAGTCTTCGACGCAAGGTGGTCTCGGACTCATCATCCGAAGACACCGAAGCGCACTCCTCCAACGACAACGAGGAGGAGGAAGAGGAAAACCCTCTCCCCCAAACCGAGGGGGAAAAGAAGAGGAAGTCCACCCCTTCCGGGGAGGCCAAAGGGTCCAAGAAGGGAAGGACCCTTCCTCCAGACCACTCCAAAACGGCCACCTACAACGAGGAGTAGTGGCTACCCAGGGACAAGCCCCTGGCGAAGTCGTAAGTATCCGGATACCATAATACTTCTTGCATGTTTTAGCTTTATGGCTTCTTATTATGTCAAAATATGTTTGTGCAGTCTGTCCAAAGCCCACATCGACCTATCCTCTTCGGATGGGTCCTTGAGCTCGTCGGAGATGAACAACTATTTGCTCCCGACGGCCTCTACTCCCTGGACCGTGGATGACACCAAGGTGTTATCTCAGAGGATACCGGGCCAGGGAGAGGTAGTTCTGGAGACACCTCAAGGCGAAACCCCCGATGCCGGGCTCATGGGGGGGCGGAGGAAGATCCCCATGGATTTTGATGAGGGGGGCCGCAGCAAGCTTGGCCCCCAGCCGGATACTGCACCGGAACCTCCAGTGGTTCCGGATTCAGGCAGGCAACCCCTCGCCAAGGGGGGCGAGCCGCCTGTGCTGATGACCTCTGTCCATCTAGAGGCATCAGATAACTTGGTGGAAGCGCTTCAGAGCGCTTCCCTTGATGAAGGACACCGTAATCTTATGAGTATGGTGATTGCGAAGGTTCAGTCCGCAAAAAGCGGAGTGACCAAAGCCTGCGCCAGCCTCCTGACAGGCTTTGAGGTAAGTAATTTGAATTATGGGAAAGTATCACAGTATAGACAGTAGCCCCTGATGCTCTGTTTGGTGTTCGGAACGAAAGGCCGAACAGAGGATCAAATATTATTCCCAGGAGTCTAATCATATTATGTCTATGTGAATAAGCAGGCGCGCTGCTGGCCGCTGCTGCTGCTACTGCGGAGGCCTCCGGACTGAGGCAGAACTTGGGACGGGCCGAAGAAGAGCTCGGCCTCGTGAAGAGGCAGCTCGAGGAGAACAAAGGTAAGTAATACCCCGGCTGAATGTTATATAAAGGAAAAATTCGTTGATGCTAATAGAAGCACGATGGATTTTACTAGGGGCCATGACCGAAGTGGCGGCCTTTAAGAAGGCGCTATCCAAGGCCGAGAACAAAGCGGCCAAGGAGCGCACCGAGCGCGAAAAACAAGAGGCTCGGGTTGATCAGGTCCAGCAAGAGCTCCAGGATTTCGTCAAAAAATTCGAGTCCTTGGAGCGTGACTCCAAGACGCAAGAGTTGGAGCTTGCGAAGGCCCGTCAGAGTGCGCAAGACGCCAAGGCCGAAGCCTAGAAGGCCCTCCAGGAAATTGAGGCAACCAAGAAGATAGCTGCGGGTAAGGCTTTCATTATGCAAAGCAGGCATGTGAAGGATACTTTCCTTTTACTTACCCAAATTCGGAGCTCTCCAGGAGCATTCGCAGATCTACCGTGCAGCGTCTGTGATGATGCAGAGTTCTACCGGGCTAAGGAAGGGAGCTCAATGGATAAGCTGTTTTGGTCCCAGTATATTGGGGGCAAACATCAGATGCCCTTGAGCGACCAGCTGAAGCAACCGGTCGAACTTCACAAGGCGGCCGAACTGGCCATGAGGGACTTCATAGTCCGGCTGTGGCCGGGCGAGCCCCTGCCCAGCAGCTACTTCGGCCTTGTCAAGCGGATGGTGAATGCCTGTCCGCGGCTTGAAGTTATTAAGCAGTCTGTCTACATTGAGGGTGCACGCAGAGCCTTGGCCCGTGTGAAAGTGCACTGAGGGAAGATGGACGCCGAGAAGCTGGTCACAGAGGTGCCACCGAAGGGCAAGGAGCATCGCCACCCCAAACAATACTATGATAATGTCATTAAGGGTGCCTGCCTTGTGGCGGATGAATGTCCCAAGGATGTAATATTTGAATGAATGTACTCATGTCATCCTGTAATATGAAAACGAGTTCATGTGCGCTATATGGCGCTTGTTAATTTAAAATATTACCTTCTGCACGACCGTTTATAAAATCTTGAGAGTTGCCAGTCGTCGGCTTCTGCCCCATGTAACTAGTACTGGGGTGTTCCGGATAAATATAAGCACTCTTTATCCAAATTTTTTGCCCTTTTAAGGAGGTGTTTAACGCAGCGAACAAGGCAATCGGACTATACAGCTTTGTCGCTCTCACTTGGCCATAGAAGTCTACAATTTTAAATTTTGGCGAATCCTCTAGTATCCGAGAGGCCGGGCTTGGGGTGCTATACACGCCTAAATCGGATGAGGCCGATTCCTCGCCTGGAGCAGAAAAAATCTTTAAGGATTTGATACCTCTCGAACAGCGACCAGCTCTCGCCTTATAATGACAGTCAGTTTTCGGCTTTCTCTATTGAGGTGTTCGTCCGGAAGAACCGGGACACAATCATAGTAGTTCCCCCTGCGCTACCTTAGCCTCGGAACGTAAGGTACCAAAACATAGGAGCCGGGCAAACCCAACTATTGACCCAAGACATGATTCAGAGCTGATGCATATAATGCTATAAGTTCGGGGTGCCGCACTGTCGAAAGTGTTCGGACTTGTCTTCCCATGTTATGGGGTACACTGAAGCCCCTGGCAAACTGGTCGTGTGAAAATGCACTAGTATAATAAATAAGCAGCAGAGGAAAGGTGTAAATAAACGTAATAGTAAGCTGACGTTGTACACTATTTTCCCTTGTTATTCAAATGATACGTCAAAGCGTACATATACAAGTAGTGCGGTAAGCAAAATAGGACTGTTTGACACATCCTAACCAGGAGCCGGCTGTATTCGGGTATGTAAAACAGGTATAACGATTGTTATTAGAGACCACCTGAGGATTCCCTTGGACGCCACAGCTTCTCGTATTCTTGGTGTGTCCGTCCCGCTATGTGTCCGATAGCCTGTCTATCGGAGGAGCCTCCCGAAGATGAGGACCTGAAAGAAAAAAGGTGCAAAGGTGCGTGGGTCCTGGGGCGGTCGAACCGCATTGTGGACCATGTCATAGTCGTGCCTCCGCCTATGCCCATGGTATTTTAAGTGCGTAATTATCTACGCGCGGCACAAATTTCGTTGCTTGTCTGGGACTAGGACAGAGGCCGAATTGCTAGTCGAGCTTTGAACGTGCTGGATTATCCTGTTGCGGGGTACTCCGGACTCGCTTGACGGTGTCCGGGTTCTTTATCGCCGAATGGGTTGTTTGCCTAAGAAGGCTGCTTTGTACTTCTGTCGCGAGGGCCGCAGTGTGCTCGTCCGTACTGAGCGAGCGCTCTGTGTTTCCATTAACTGTTATAACCCCGCGAGGTCTTGGCATTTTGAGCCTGAGGTATGCATAATGCGATACAACATTGAATCTGGCAAATGCGGTTCATCCAAGCAGTGCGTGATAACCACTGCAGAAGGGGACGATGTCGAAGATTAACTCCTCGCTTTGGAAATTGTCCGGAGATCCGAAGACCACTTCCAGTGCGATTGAGCCCGTGCAACAGGCCTCCACACCGGGTATGACACCTTTGAAGGTGGTTTTTGTGGGTTTGATCCTTGAGGGGTCGATGCTTATTTTGCGCACTGTATCCTAATAGAGCAGGTTCAGGCTGCTGCCACCGTCCATGAGGACTCGTGTGAGATGGAATCCTTTGATGATGGGGTCAAGGACCAATGCGGCCGAACCGCCATGACGAATAATGGTAGGATGGTCCCTGTGATCAAAAGTGATCGGACAAGAGGACCATGGGTTGAACTTTGGGGCGACTAGCTCCATCACATAGACGTCCCTTAGTGCACGCTCCCATTCCCGTTTGGGAATATGGGTTGCGTATATCATATTCACTGTTTTCACCTGAGGAGGGAATTTCTTCTGTCCTCCTGTGTTCGACCGCCGGGGCTCCTCATTGCTATGCAGCCCCTTTTCCTTGTTTTCGGCATTCAACTTGCCGGCCTGTTTAAACACCCAGCATTATCTGTTGGTGTGGTTGGCTAGTTTATCGGGGGTGCCATGAATTTGACATGAGCGATCAAGTATGTGGTCCAAACTGGACGAGCCCGGATTGTTTCTTTTAAATGGCTTTTCCGCTGTTTGGATTTGGAGCCTCTGAATTCGGCATTGACTGTCGTGTCTTCGGCGTTGTCGCCATTGTTGCGACGCTTGTATCTATTGCGTCGTGGCTTGCCGTTGCTATCTCTGGCGTCTGAATCACTAGAGTTTTTGGGTGTGATGTTGCTACGAGCCAGCCAGCTGTCCTCGCCCGCGCAAAAGCGGGTCATGAGTGTCGTGAGGGCTGTCATGGATTTTGGCTTCTCTTGGCCGAGGTGTCGGGCGAGCCATTCGTCACGGATGGTATGCTTGAAGGATGCTAAGGCTTCGGCATCCGGACAGTCGACAATTTGGTTCTTTTTGGTTAGGAACCGAGTCCAAAATTTCTTGGCTGACTCTCCGGGCTGTTGGGTTATGTGACTTAAGTCATCAGCATCCGGTGGTTGCACGTAAATGCCCTGGAAGTTATCAAGGAATGCGGCTTCCAGATCCTGCCAACTGCCAATGGAACTTGCTGGCAGGCTATTCATCCAATGCCGAGCCGGTCCTTTGAGCTTAAGGGGTAGGTACTTTATGGCATGTAAGTCATCGCCGCGGGCCATGTGAATGTGTAGGAGAAAATCTTCAATCCATACTGCGGGGTCTGTTGTGCCATCATATGATTCAATGTTTGCGGGTTTAAACCCTTTTGGGAATTCATGATCCATGACTTCATCAACGAAGCATAGGGGGTGTGCGGCGCCTCTACGCCGAGCTAGATTTCGACGTAGTTCAAATGAATCTGGTATGTTGTATTCGGCCCGGCCGGACTTTGGTTTATTGTATCCGGCGTGACGGTCATCGTCATGTGTTGTGGCACGCCCCCGTGATCCGTAGATCGATCTTGACTGTCCTGCTTTGTTTTCCAATACATCTCGCAGGTCCTTCATGTAGCCCCGGGCCTTAGTATTATCGTTTGATTGGCGACGGGGTGCGGTCTAGACTACGGGCTGGTATGCCACTTTGTCTCGGCCACGGGGGTGGCCGGTCAGCCGCATCATGCGCTGGTAGTGTGGGCTTTAACGCCTCCTCCTCGAGTTGAGGTAGCAACCTGCGCTTTGGGTAACTTTTGGTAGGGCGCTCGAGTCCGTATTCCTGGGCAGCCAGGACCTCGGTCCATCTATCAGTTAGCAGATCTTGATCAGCTTGGAGCTGTTGTTGCTTTTTCGTCAGGCTCTTTGCAGTGGCTATAAGCCGGCGCTTGAAGCGCTCCTGCTCGACGGGATCCTCAGGCACGATGAATTCTTTGTCGCCAAGGCTCACTTCGTCTTCGGAGAGAGGCATGTAGTTATCATCCTCTGATTCTCCATCTGTTGCCTATTCTTTAGGTCTAGCTTGCCCATCCCCTTGCTCGGCCTGCTCGAAGCCTGGCTGGGTAGGATTGTTTTCGTCTTTGGCACCATCCGGATTGTTTTCTCTTGTGCCAGTATCACTATTTTTGCTATGGTGGGGCTTGGAGCGGCGCCTATGACGCCGGTGCCTAGATTGCTTCTCCATGGGGCTATCTTCCGTTTCCTCATCGCCATTGCTTTCTTTGGGGGTGTCCACCATATATATATCGTATGATGAGGTGGCTGTCCAGCGCCCTATAGGTGGTGGTTCCTGTTCTTCTCCTGCATCGTCGTCCGTACCGTTGATGTCTTTGGAGTTGAAGTCAAGCATGTCGGTTAAGTCATCAACAGTGGCTATTAAGTGGGTGGTGGGTGGGGAACGAACTTCTTCATCGTCCGCTTCCCACTAGAGCCGGACATAGTTCGGCCAAGAGTCTCCCAACAAGGAAAGAGACCTTAATGAATTTAGCACATCAGCCAAGGGCGAGTGTTGAAAACTATCCGCGGAGGTGAACTCCATGACTGGTGCCCAATCAGATTCGATAGGCACAGATGTATGCGGTTCGGATCCTGTGGCCGGAGACGAGTCCAAGGGTCCGAGGATACCATCCTCACAGGAGGTGGCTTCAGTGTTTGGCTCCAACGCCGATGAGTGAGCGGCCTTCATGGTGAGGTCCATCCACCCGTCCTCGGAAGGCATGATCTGCTCCGGATTGATTCCCGGCGCCACTGCAGGCGCGATCTCCCGAATGCTGTCCAATGGCAGATCAAAGTCATGCCCATACTGACCGTTTAGCGCACCTGACATGGGCTCGAATCCGTCGAAGATCAAGTCTCCGCGGATGTCGGCAGTATAGTTTAAGCTTCCAAACCTGACCTAATGGCCAGGGGCGTAGCTATCGATCTTCTCCAGATGGCCAAGCGAGTTGGCCCATAGTACTAGCCACCGAATACAAAGATCTGTCCGGGAAGGAAAATCTCCTCCTGGACTGCGTCGTTGAAGATTATTGAAGGAGCCATCGAGCCCGATCGCGACGACACAATGGAACTCCCAATGAAAGCACGAGTGTCGTTGTCAAAACCGGCGGATCTCGGGTAGGCGGTCCCGAACTGTGCGTCTAAGGCTAATGGTAACAGGAGGCAGGAGACACGATGTTTTACCCAGGTTCGGGCCCTCTCGATGGAGGTAATACCCTACTTCCTGCTTGATTGATCTTGGTGATATGAGTATTACAAGAGTTGATCTACCACGAGATCGTAGAGGCTAAACCCTAGAAGCTAGCCTATGATTATGATTGTTGTTGTCCTACAGACTAAACCCTCCGGTTTATATAGACACCGAAGGGGGCTAGGGTACACAGAGTCGGTTACAGAGAAGGAAATCTATATATCCGAATTGCCGAGCTTTCCTTCCATGCAAAGGAGAGTCCCATCCGGACACGGAAGAAGTCTTCCGGCGAAAGTATATAGTCCGGCTATCCGAGGACCCCTTAATCCAGGACTCCCTCAGTGACTTAACATCGAAAGCCAGGGCGGGTAACAACCCAAACACAATATAATCTTATGCAATTATGGAAAAGATTAGAATTAAGGCCATTCAAGCCTAAACACACTTGCGACTTAAAGTCAAATGCCAGGGCGGGTTATCAAACCTCGCATATTTATATAACCGAAAAACATACCTGTAGAATTGGCTCATACCGCCGGCTTATCACGCCATATGCAGCAAGGGGTAATATCCCAAAGCTTAGAGCACAACGCTCTAAGCACATAAAATCATTATACACTGGCGACTTAACGTCCATAGCCAGCTCACAAGGGTAGTAATGCTATGTTCTCTTTGGTGAATACACCTATGTTTGAACAGGAAGCCCCCACGTGCTTTGTAATCATGGCGTATGAGCCGGACCAAAAAGGTTATTTCATAGCTATGCGTCGAATAGGAGCAGGAAGGCCCCAAGTGGTTTGTAATCATGGCGTATGATCCAGACCAAAAGGGTTATTTCGTAGCTATGCTTCGAGTACAAGCAAGAAGCCCCTAAGTGGTTTGTGACATTGAGCCGATCAAGAGGGATATTCACAGCTATGCTTCGAATACGAGCAGGAAGCCCCCAAGTGACCATAAGTTTTGGCATTGTGCCTATCAAGAGGGATATTCACAACTATGTTTCGAATACGAGCAGGAAGCCCCCAAGTGACCATAAGTTTTGGCATTGCACTGATCAAGAGGGATATTCACAGCTATGCTTCGAATATGAGCAGGAAGCCCCCAAGTGACCATAAGTTTTGGCATTGCGCCGATCAAGAGGGATATTCATAGCTATGCTTCAAATATGAGCAGGAAGCCCTCAAGTGACCATTGGAAGTGTGGCATTGAGCCGATCAAGAGGGATATTCATAGCTATGCTTCGAATATGAGCAGGAAGCCCCCAAGTGACCATAATAAAATAAGCGATAAGGCAGGGTACCCATGTTTGAACCGTGCATCATGGCTGCGAGTTCTCTTTGGCAACTTTTAATTTTCTGAGAACTCGAACTTGCGAGAGATAGATTCTTTTTTGAACCAGATGTTAAACCAGATACTGAGAGCTTCAAAGCTTTATGGGAGAGAGATGTCTCTTGAGCTGGATTTTAAACCAGAATCTTCATTTTGAGCTGGAAATTTTTCTGACAACCTTTAAATTTTCATCAATATGGCATCAGCCTCCGGGACCGCGTTATCTTCCTCTTCAACGTCCTGGGGTTCTTGAGATCACTGAGACCATCCAATTCTGTCGAGTCATGTCATGGTAGCCCCCGAGTCTCAAGATGACTCGAGGAGTTGGCTTGAGATTCTTCATACTTGACCGTAATATAAACCGGTATGAGTCATTCATCAACTCAATGATATAATAGTCCCCTTTGCAGTAGACAACTTGTCCTGTATTGGAGAATTTGCAAGCCAGAGTAATTGCTCTTTTAAAGAAAGCAATATGTAGTATAAAAATATACAGGATGGATTTCACCTGATATTTATCCACCGCGGAGTTGATGATCACCACGGTGAAGCTGAAATCAATCACGGTTGAGCCGGCCGCGGCGTTGTAAGCCAGCACGGACGGGCGAGTCAATCATAGGCGTGGTAAGCCGCGCGGACGGGCAATTCAACCACATCATGTTGATGTAAATCAGGCCGTAGAGGCAGCAGTTTGCACATATATTCGTCGAGTATCATGGCACAGTCAGATGCTGGCGCATAATAATGGTAGCGCGAGCTATACATCCATGATACGGCCATCGCTTTTGCGGTGAACAATTGTCCTGCATCGACAAATATCACTTACCAGAGTAATTGTTCTTTGAAAAAAAACAATATGTGCTAATAAGATAAATTTAAATGGATATCACCTGGTTTGCTCGGATGATGGATGGTCCGTTCAACGCGATAGAGGCGGCTCAGGCAGACCGGTGACTCAATATAACCCCAGCAGCTCAACGCGGCTCCAGTGGCTCAACACAGCAGCGAAATGGAAGCATCACCATGGTGGCGGCTCAGAAACTGCAGTGGCATCACGTTCAAGACGACAGAAGCGGCGACTCTCGAAGTAGCAGCGGTAAGCCAAATAAGCCGCGGAGCAAACACGGAGACGGCAGCAACGGCCCGCAGTTGGTGATGTGATGCTGGTGACTCGAAGTTGTACGCGACGACGGTTTGCGACCACGGTTCTACTCCTTCGGGTTGCAGCTGATTTGTAGAACCCACAACCCTGTAGTGTCAAAACAACAATGACAACAGATCACTTTAACAGCAACAAATCTCCTTTGACCACCGGTCCACACCAGCATCTACGGAAGAATACTCAATATCTTTTGCAGCGTACAAGAACATCCTCAACTTGCTAGCATGGCCACGCGGCGGTTTGGACGCGAAGGCAATGACGACCGGTAGCGCGGACGCGAAGCGAGCACGGTGCGGAGGCAGCGCCTCGGAAGCATTGACAACATAAACGGCACAGTAGCCGCAACAGTTTGCATGAACGGAAACAGCAGCTGAAGCAGCTGGACACGGCATGGTCGGAACTCTGGCGGCGTTGGCGGCTCAAAGCCCGGCGAGCTTTGGCGGAGGTGAAACCGCTCATCTAAGGCGCATCATTTGCCTGAGGTAAGACTAGCAAGGTGTAGGCGGCGGCTTGACCAGCTTGAAATGGATGCGAGTCGACCCAAGGGAAGGCTGCAGCCCATCGTGTGACGGCGGTTCTCCGGCGGCGGCTCAATGCGGGGAGGCTCTCCGGTGAAAAATGGATCCAGGCGCGGTGGCGATTTTCTCAAGGCCGGCGCGGCTCACGAGGAAGGGCAGACCATCACGGCGACTTAGAGCATGGCCGAGCGTGGACTTAAGACCGCGGCCACGCACGGTAGAAGCGGAGGGCGGGTTACTGAGGCGGCCTCAGTGCGGAGGTAAAATGGTGGCTCGCAGCAGAGCCCACTTGGAGCAAGGCGAGTCCTGCAGCAGCGGTTCGAAGACGACACCGGTCAAGGTGAAACGGCGCGACGGGATCGCAGCGGCTCGATGGCTGCACCACGATGATGGAGGTAGTGCCACGGTGACGGAGGTAGTGCCACGGTGACAGAAGTAGTGCCACGATGACGATGACTTAGCGGCCGCTGGGACAGAGGCGCTTTTGAAAGCGGCGGACAGCTCAAGCAAGGTGGCGACTTCTGATGCGATGAGACGAGCCACAGGCGTGATCATAGAAACACCGGTAACTCGAGGGCATGCCGTAACCAACCGGTGCAGTGACTCATTTTTGGCACGCTGGTGGCGGGCGGAGCCAGCTGGGCGAGGGCCTCGGAGGCGGCTTGTTGGGCGGCTCGTCGAATGGCTAACGGCAACAACAACTCTGATTGTGGCTAGAGGACCTAGGCATCAGCGGCGGCTCATCACGGTGGTCAACAGGGCGGGTCAACGGAGGTGTCTGAGTCCATGGATAATTCGCTTTAGTGGGATCCTTTTGAATTGATTTGGCCTCCATGCTCAATGTAGTAGGAGCAACCATTGATCCTTCGGGAGTCGTAGCTTAGGATTTCTCTACATGGAGTAGCAACAGCCTAGCCAATTGGACCATTGACACAGTAGCAATCGGATACGGCCATCGATCCCGCAATGGAAACTCCCGACAACTTTAGTTGACTGCCGTAGTAGTTTGGCTTCAGCGGAAAAAATCCCCTCTACCTCGGTGAGATACAACACTTGCACTCTTGCAGCCCTGATTTTCTCTTGATCTTTAAATATTGAATACACCATTTTGATTGTTCGTCGATGACATAAAGTTATGTCCTAGTTCTTTTTCATCCGACAAAATTGCGAGCTTCTCAAACCCTAGGAGAGATCCCTCCAAGAACTCATCACCACCGTGCGCAGGCCCCACGATGGGCGCCAACTGTCGTGGAATTGTCACGGCAAATGTCCTAGTGTGAGGACTTAGTTGTGAGGCCAACGCATCTATGTTGTAGCTTGAGAGGGGTTGATTGGGATGAGAGATGCAAGGCGGGTCAACACACAAGACAAGGATTTAGACAGCTTCGAGCCCCGGGAAACATCATCCGGTAATAGCCCTACATGTTGTTTGTGGCTAGGTCTCATTATGCTCATGAGGAAGTTGCCGCATAAATCAACTCTCCTAATTGGGTCAGCCTTAAAGATCACTTCTCCCCTCTTGGGGTGCCCTACCCCTCCTTATATAAGTTGAAGGGGCGTGTTACATGTGGAGTCCTACCAGGATTAGGACTAGTCTATCTTCTAATACAAACCGGATACAAGTCCGGGTCTTGATTCCTTGTAAGGGAGATATTCCTCATGCCGTTTCTCTTAAACTGGCCCACCATAACATGAGCAAGCCGTCTGGGCCTTAGGCCTTGTCGTCCGTCTGACCCGCCCGCCAGGTCACCAGTGAGTCGCAATATTCAGGCGGGTTGCCCGTAAACCGCCAGGTCCGGGCGGGTTGCCAGTGAGTTACCAAGCTCCTGCCGGGTCATACATCCGGCGGGTTACACCGCGGGGTATATCCCCGATAGAAATAGAAGGCCAATCATGTACTTGGTTTCACCGACTGGTGAGGAGAAAGAGAAACAGAGAATGAAGAGGAATAAGAAGAAGAATAAACAGTGCCAAGGTGATCTTGCTGAAGCCAGAGGGCTTAGTCGAGGCCATTCAAGGGCTCCGACAACGACTACCTTACATGTGAGGCGATCCTCCAGGGAGCCCTTCCACTTCTGCTGTCTCACTTAATTAATTAGGAGTACTTAAGTACCTCTAATTTATTGCTGCCTAATTTTCCCGTCGGAGTTAAACAAATCTTTAGTAGCACCCTATGCTAAATCATATACGTGTGTATGTTTGTCTATCCAGGTGAATCATGTGGTGGAGCAGGGAGGGAATATTATTAGTGTCATGACATAGTAGTGCTATTGTTTTGCATGTCAATTTATTGCCATTGGTTCAATGAGGCAATGTTTTGCATATTGTCCATCATGAATTTGATGCTACTGTTAGAGTAATATGCTAATGTCTTCCTATCCTTTCTCTCTAAGCTAATGAAGGTTTCACCTTGTTCCTACTTCTGCAAATAGGGATCATGTTGTGCCAATCATGCATTTTAGTGGAACTACACAAGACAATACAATGAACTGTTCCCAGCCAGTGCTTTAACTCTGCTGGAAGTTCTTGATAATCTTTCAACATAATCTCACCACTGGTAAACAAGGGTGATTTCAACCATACATTTGAAGTGCACAAAAATATATACTATTGAGTAATTCCAGTGAGTTCTTTATCATCTCTTATGGGACTACATGAATAGGCTTTTTTCTCAGGTCGATACGGGCCTAAGGCCTTCATCCATATTAGTTTGATGTCATCTCTATTTGTATCATGCTACTGTCATGAGAAACTCCTTTATCTTTGCACGTTGAAGTATTGCAACCTATGATACATGGAAATGCTTTGAGTGTTGAGCTAATTGGCACTGATTAAATAAACTAATACCTCTCTTTAAGTAAGACTACTATGTTGCTAACTTTACCCATTAAGATAATGAGGGTGCTTCTATTTGTTAGTGCATGTTTCATCAACTAGTCCCACTATTACAGTAATCACACTCTCAATATATGTTCCAACAGGGATGCTCGATTTTGGTGGAACTGCACAAAAACTTTGGGTGCTTCATTGCCTCGACAGCTTCCGTCCTTTCCTGTCAGTCGCTAATCTGGGCTTGCTTCCTTCCTTTGCTGTCAATCGCTTCGCTTAACTCGGCTTCCAGTCAAAGCAAATAGTAACTGATATGCTACCTCACATAGGTTGGTACTGGTCTTTATCCTGATTATTGTGCTTGTCATGTATTGGTAATTTGGTATTATGCTACTGTTTGCCAATTTTATAAAGGAGTAACTTGGAGCCTGAACTCGCATGCAAATCATTGCATTTGGTGATTTCAGTAGAACTACAGAAAAAGATCAGATGGACAGATACTTATGCTGCTGCTATGTACTCCAAAGTTCACTCAGACAAGCATCGATGTTGACAAGAAGAAGTGCCTATATTCATTCGAGTATCAACCGGCGTCAACTAGTTGTCAAACTCCAAGTATTAGGAGAGTGAACACAGAAAATATTGCTTGGCGCATAGCCCAGAAAACCACACTCCAGATTTTGGTCCCAACTTGTGCCTTTTGGTTATCGGCAGATTTGGTTGCGAACTGTATGGCATGGAGTCTAAAGATTCCAGGCAAGTTGGTTGACGCGTATATTCATCTGGCACTTAATTAGTCTGCAAGCCAGGGATGCTCCATTTCAGTTGAACTGCACAAAAAATTTGGGTGGTTCATTTTCTCAACCGCCTCCTTTCTTGTGTGCAATGTAGAATTTTGGCGAGCTACAGGACCAAGATGAGCCAGTAAACTAGTTGGATGAAAGTAGTGGCCAAGTTGCTCAAATCTCCCTCGGCACGAGGCCACTATTTGAGGATAATGCTACAAGCAAAGTTCAGATTGTCTGTGCTGCCTCTTATGTACTCGAAAGTTTACTCGTACAAGCATTAATTTTAGCAAGAAGTACCTCCGACTGAACACCATTTACCAGTCTGTACCCTAGGTAATTAAAGTTCGTCCATGGATCATATTGGTTGTGATCTCAATCATTTGGATGTATAAACATACTGAACATGTGTATATCTAAATCTTTTTGTGAATTATCTATGAATATTGTCGTGTGATCTATCAATCATTTGGATGCATAGACATGCTGAACTTGTGTATATATGAATATTTTGAGTTGTTGATTGTGAATGTTGGCTATGAATATGAACGTGTCCTGTGAACCTGAGTTTGATACGAATGTTTACCTTTTCTGTTGTACTTGTGTGTGAACTTGTTAGTATGCCTACTGTGGGATATGTGACGTGTGGGTGTCAACGGCACACCTTCTTCCCGAGAAGAATTGCACATGCTTTGTTAGGGTAGCAATGGCGCATCAGTTTTTTTAATCTTTTTGCTCTGTCTTCCCCCCCTCCCCAGCTCAATCCCTGCTGTAATGTTTTCGGTCTCAAAACAAACATATTACTACGTTGTTTTTGGGGCTTGATGAAAAATCGAGTGCTGGTTTCTGTAGGTTGGCCCACCCAGCAAATGGGCCACTGGTCCACCACGGACTGGGAGGCTAAAAATACAAGTTGTATGGTGGAGAGGCAAGTAAAGAAATGCCATCGAGAGCCATCCACTGAAGAGAAAAATCGCTCCTGATGTGCTTCTTCAGTCGTGCCGCCGCCCCCCTCTTTAATCCAGTTCGCTCGGGGATCTAGCTGGTATCATTTTTTCCAGAGGGCGAACATGTATCAGCTAGGCCTAGGTTTTGTTTTTTAACATGTGTAGCCCACGACATATGGTGACAATGGTTTCAACTTATTTTTTGAGGTCCATACCGGCCTATGGGATTTTTCTTAAAGACTGGTAGCCCAATGTACTTTTTTAATAAAACTCAGGTCTCTGTTCTATTTATCTATATATAAGAATAATAATGTTGTGTCCAATTTATGTTTTCCATTCTAACCACATTATATATATTTATATTATTACTATTATTGTATATTTTATAGAGACTTATATATGCATTATAAAAACATCCCACGTGTTATTAAGTTATAAAAGTAAATGTTTAACAGAAGTTGGCAAGGAAAATCCTAGTGATTGCGCACAAAAGCTTGCGAAGAGTTTAAGGACCAATGTAATAATAACGCGCTCATTTTTATTTTGAGCAATAACTCGCTAATTTTTAATTTTATATATAAAAATGTGCCTCCCCGGTTTATTTTTTGATATTAATTGCTCCTTCTAACATAACATTATATATAGAATGATCCTACCTAATTCGTGTATTTCAAAGAAGTGCAAATGGGCTGGGATTTCTTAGAAATATAAATGGGCCGCATTGACATGAAATTATTTGTTCACCCAGCCCAGCAAATGGACTGTACATTCTAGAAAACATGGGTTGAATATATGCCATATTTTTGCAGGCTGACATGTGGGCCAATAGGTCGAAGCCTACGCAGGGCGTTGCCAACTTGGTCAACAAATGATTATGACATCCACAACCATTGGATTTATATCCAACGGCCGACATGCACCTTCAATCTCTCGTCTTCTTCCTCCAGCGTTGCCGGGACTGCCTGGTCTGGCCTCTGGTGGCTAGCGGCTCTGATTAGCACGCATCGCTGGGAAGCGCTACCCCACCACCGACCAGCCTATGCCTCCACCCCTCCACACCTCCTGTTATTCTCCACCGACTACAACCATATGCCACACCAGAATCAGTTATAACCCTTCTCCTCCTCTCAATCTGCGACTCCACTGCCGCGTCTTCCCATCTCCGAGTCGTTCCCGTCCGGGGCCTCGCCGTCGTCCACCGCCTCGCTATGCTCGGTGCAGCGTGGTCAACAAATGAGAGTAATCGGAAGAGGACTGTACGTGGAGAGCCTGACGGATGGGACCCACGAGGTCCATGGTCACACGCAAGGAAAGTTCCTCCTTATTAAGCTGAAAAAATATTTCCTCCCCATGACAGCTGGGACCCACCGGCTATATCTACGCACGGAAGGAAGTGCCTCCTTGTTATGCGAAAAAAATTATTCCTCCCGTTGACAACTGGGACCCGTCAGATTTGGTGGCTGACTTGTGGGCCTACTAAGCGGACATGTACGCAGGGCTTTGTCAACTTAATCAACAAACGATTCTAGCTGCTAGACCATTGGCTGTTAATCCAACAGCCGTGCTCCTTCTTCAACCTCTGTTCTTGCTCCTGTCTCTCGTGGGCGGCACCGCGGCAGTCCTGCCGCGCACCCGAACCAGTCAAGTTTCCCACTCCTCTCCATCTGCGACTCCACTGCCGCGTCTTCCCCATCTTCGGGTCATTCCAGTCTAGGGCCTCGCTCCACCAGCCTTGGTGCGCTCGGCATGGTGTGGTCAACGTGGTCAACAACGAAGAGTCATCGGAAGATGACTGTATGTGAGAGGCTGACAGTGGGGACGCACCACGCCCATGGACGCATGCATGCAACGGAACGCAGCGTGGTCAACATAGTCAAGGAACGACTTCCTTCGGAAGAGTACTGTACGTGGAGAGGCTGACAGCTGGGTCCACGGCCGCAGCAAGGAAGTGCCTCCTTATTATGCAGAAAATAATGATTACTCCACCTGACAGCAGGGACCCACCGGACAGGCCACCGTATTTCACAAAAAAACGTTTCCCCCCTGACTGCTGGGACCCACCAGCTACATCTTTACACGCAAGGAAGTGTGTCCATATTACTGGCAAAAAAATGATTCGCCCCCCTGACTGCTGGGACCCACCAGCTACATCTTCGCACGCAAGGAAGTGCCTGACAGTCGGGACCCACCTGGTCGAAGTGTATGTAGTGTTGTCTTTCTGGTCACGAACGTGTACGTACATACTGGTCGATGTAGAGGCACGCACGTGTCTTAGTAGAGGCACGCACGTAGCATGTACACATATGTACATCGGCTAGGGTGCAAAAAGAAAATACGGCCACGTACGTACATACGGGCGGGGTCACAAATGCCTACTCGCGCATACATACGGCCAAGGCTCGTGTACATGGCTGGGTCGGAATGAAGAAACTGCATCGTCGTCGTGTTCATGGGGAGCCAACCGGCTGGGTCAGAACGGAATGTGTTGTCGTGTTCATCGGGAGGGCTTGGACGGAACAACCGATGGAAACGAGGCCTGGCGTACCGCAGAACGGAGGAAACGTCCTTGTATTCGACCGGCCATGGTCAAAACGGGATCTTGTTCACCGGGAGGGGGTCTGGCGTACCGCAAAACAGAGGAAACGGACTTCTGTTGGACCTCTTACGGTCGAAACGGGGTCCTGTTGATCGGGAGGGGTGTGGCGTACCGGAAAACAGAGGAAACAGACTTGTGTTGGAACGCTACGGTTGAAACGGGGGTCCTGTTCATTAGGAGGGTGTGGCGTACCGCAAAACGGGACTCCATGGGATACTGTTCATCTCCATCGTCGACCTCCTCCAGCCTCCATGTAACAGCCTGATTTTTGGCCCTTTCTTTTTCTTTTGATTTTCTGAGGTTTTTGCCCGAGTTTTCTTTTTCCGTGGCTTTGTAGTCTGGAAGAAGATGCCCTCTTCTTTGCTTCCAGAGTGGCTTGTCATTCCCCTATCCAACCCTAGACCCTGTCATATTCATCCTAGCCCAAATCCCAATATTCTTTTTATTGGGAATATTCCTTTTTCTGTTAAAGGAATTATCTTTTTGCCCTAGGTTGTGAAGCAACCTATATTTCCATCACTCCTAAAATTCCCAAATAATTCTCATAATTTTTTTGGGTCATATCTTCCTCAAATATGGCAAAATATTTAATTTGCCATGTTTAGCATCCTGCTCAAATAATTCATTTCCTATTCTGCCCTAAATGGCACATTATGAAGCAAGTGCTATTTTCCTTTGCCCAATTGACCTCAAACTCCTTGGACATATTTCTTGTCCATATCATTGCCACATGCCAAAATGCAACCTCATTTGCCAAGTAGTCATTTAATTATGATTTTCCAAAGTTTCTGTCCAGAAAGAAGCTTTGTGAAGGAGGTACAAGCTAGGCATATCCAAATGAGTTGCAATTTTGCATGGTCCTTCATATCATCAAATCATATCCCTCCACCAAAGTAGAGCTCATGTAATGCCTCCATGTGAGCACAACTTCAAATCTTTGATTCTGTCCAAAATTTCAGTTTGTGAAGCAAGTATATTTTATCTTCCCCATTATTGTTGTAAATTTTCCTAGGCTTTCTCTTATCCATATAACTTATCTCCACCCAATTTGGCCATATTTCATCTAGCCATTTTCCCTCTAGAAGTTCTGCAAGTTTCTGGTCAATGGGGATGTTTGTGAAGGAAGTACCATTTTGGTTTATCCAAATGGTGTGAAACTTTTTCAGCATCTTCCTATGACCAAATAACTCAGCCTTGCCCAAGTTGAGCTCAAGTGGGTACCCCATGTGAGAGCATCATCATGATCTTGATTCTGGACCCTTTTGGTGAGTTGCAAAGCAACTATATTAAGCTTTGATCTTTTTGCCTCCAAAACCACCAGGATTATAGTCCTCCCGTAGTTAAACATCCCAAACAACCTCATCTGACCCAATCAAGTTGCTGTTGATCACCAGTGCTCATCCAAAACTGATACAACAAACTTCAGAGGAAAAATCCCATCGATCCAGTGCACCTCTTCCTGATCTATCGCTTCCCTCAGCCTCAGTGATGAAGGGGCACATCACTAGATAGCTCGCTGCAGCCTCTCGCGTCCCCTCCCTGCCGGTCATAGTGGTGACCACCGTCCTGGCATGCCATCAACACACTCTGGCACCTCTATCTCCTCCTCCCCGTCTATGCACTCATCCCCTCGGAGCCTAGCCATGTCCAGCGTGTTACCCGCATTGTCGCCGTCCCTCTGGAGCGCTTGCCCCTCCGTCTTCTTCTCGGGTGAGCCGTCCCTCTCGCCGCTCTATGCGCGTGCTGTAGCCGACCGTCGTCTTCTCCTCTGTTGGCTTCTTCCTCCCTTGTCCTCGAGCTCCGCTCGTCTCCGTGACCCTTGGCGCTTGTCTGTTCCCTCCCCGTTGTCTTCCCTGAGCTCATGCGCGAGCACACACATCCGCGGCACCGTCCACGTGTCCGCGGCAACACCAGCTCGGCCATGACCTCGCACGGCTATAAGTAGCCCCTCCCCGCGCAGCCCGAGCACTCCAGCAGCCTCACCACCCTCCTCTGGTCCTGCACAGCCTCCCAAACAAGCTCGAGGAGCTCCCGTTGCCCTCCATTGCCGACATGGCCGCCGCCTCGGCCATCTTAAATTCGGCCGAGCTCCTGCCTCCCCCTCCTCCTCTCAACGGCCAAAGCATCCTATAGATCCCGAGGAACATCCCTGTAGCCTCACCCCTCTTCTTCCCCACTAGGCGTGAACCGGCCTGCTTGGGCCGGGATAACTTCATTAGTGGTATAAACAGATGAAGGCCCAAGGCCTGTAGCCGGTTTAGAACCTGTAGCCATAAACCGGCCTGATGTGTAACTTGTATTGTAAGTTAGGAATAGAGAGATACCAACCGGGATATGAGTATGGACCGGTTGGGACTCTATGGACCGACGGGCGTCACCCGTGTATATAAGGGGACGACCCGGCGGTGGTTCAGGGACAACGACAACAACCACTTGAGTCTAGGCGAAGCTTGTTTGCTCCCTAGCCATCGAGACCACATCAATTCCATCACAACTAGACGTAGGCTTTTACCTTCATCGAAGGGGCCGAACTAGTATAAAACCCTCGTGTCTTTGTGTCCACTTTAACCCCTTCAAGTAAACCCGTAGCGATGGCTCCACGACTAAGTCCTTTTGCTAGGACATCTGCCGTGACAAATCCACGACAGTTGGCGCCCACCGTGGGGCTATCGCGCGATGGTTTGACGATCTTGGAGGGCAAGCTCAAAGGACTCGAAGGCTATGCTGTGGGCCAGATGACCAAGAGTCGTCGTGGCAAGATCTACATCGACGATGCAGGATGGGGTCCCGAGGCCGATTTGATTGAGTACGGGTACTGGGTCCCCTTCGGTGGCGTACATGTTTTCATCGGCAAGATCGGTGAGCCGGGGCCTGAGCCGGACATCTGCATCGACCTCGTCGAGACGGCTCAGCGTGCGAGATCTACTCAGGCTAAACCGGCCATGAAGCGTGCCTTCATTGGAGTCATCCACGGAGGAGATCATGAGGACGAGTCAGAACACGGTAGCGAGACCATCGTCTATTCCGGCGACGAGTCCTCGATCGGGGAGACCGAATCACTATACCAGTTACAAGACGACCAGATTAGGGACTGTTCCGATGGCGACAGTATTCCGGACCCCCCAGGCCAGGTCAACCGGGTTGGAATATTCATGGCCGGCACACAGGCGGCGAATCACTCTTCGACCGCTGCAGCGATGCTCTCCGGATCAGCAGCGGCAGCAGCAGCAGGGGCAGGAGGCCTTGTGCGCCCGCCGGTTCAGGTTTTATCTGATCTGTTTGATGCACTAGCCGTGCTTATGGCAAAGGACAATCCGGCGGATCAGGAGGCCCATAATGCAGAAATTGCAAAGGTGAGAGAGCAGATCGTGCAAGCTAAAGCGGATCTGGCAGCAGAAAAAGATAGGATGGCCGCAGAGCAGGCCGCTTTGGACGCCCAAGCTTATAAGCTCATGCTTGACCAGAACGCATCATAGGAGGTCTTAAAGCGGAAGCACAGATCACGCCTGCCATTAGGGTTTGATCCCTGGAATCTCTTTGACACTCCAGGGGCGGGACCCAGTAATCCGCCGCAGCTCCTGGAGACAAACCGGATCGAGGCACCAGGACCAGGGGGACGGTCCAACCTCGCCTGATGGAACCTCCTCAGCAGAACATTATGATTCCTCCACCGATCCAGACGCCCCCAGGTCATTATTCTAATCCGGTGGACAACCTTGTTGCAGCTGCCGCGCGATTAGAGGCTATCCCAGTTGAAGGGGACTCTCCGCAAGCGATAGAGACGCGACGGGTTAAGGAGCTTCTCCGGACCGCGCTGATTCAGCAGGAAGCATATTCATACAGCCGTGATCGGATTCACTCTACGCCCCATCCAAGCCGGAGTCATAGCAGGCGCATGGATGAACCGGCTATATCAAGCAATGCGCGAGGCCGTGAAGCGGCCCGTGGCAATAATCCGGCAGGTGGTGTTCGCGATGCTCAGGATGTGGTGGACCGGGCCCGGGCACGAAGGGAGGCCGAGTTAGCAGCACAGGATGATGCGGGTCAACTTACACCGGTTCGCCCTACCACCTTCGTCGGCCCAGGAGTCGCATCCGCTTTGGGAGTGCCTTGTTTAATCCCCGCTTTACGCAATGTGAGACTGCCCAAAGATTTCAAGGGTCCACGCAACGTGCCGAATTACACCGCTGATTTATCACCTGAAGCGTGGATAGAGAGTTATGAGATGGCCATGGAGATGTTAGACGTGGATGAGGCCGCGTGTGCAAAATACTTCACCATGATGCTTGAAGGCACGGCTCGTACCTGGTTGAAGAGCCTACCGCCCAATTCTGTCGGCTCATGGGCCCAGTTGCGGGCCCGATTTATCCAGAATTTCAAGGATACGTGTAAGCAGCCCAAGTCCATAGTAGACCTGGCGGCTTGTGTCCAGGGGGAAGGAGAATCAATGACCCATTGGGTGCGCCGCGTTTCGGAAATTTTGCACTCGTCTAACAGGATTAATGCTGACTCTGCGATCTTAACCCTGGAAGGCAACTGCCGGTTTGAGCCTTTAAAATTGAAATTGGGACGCATGAAGCGGTTCTGTAATGACACGGGAACCCTCATGGCCGCTCTAGTGAAGTATGCTGATTCGGACAGCACCAAGGATCCCGAGACTGATGATGATGAAGCAGGGAAGGGAAGGAAGAATAGCAACTCCAAACAGCAGTAGTACAAACCGGCGGGTCATGGAAACGGAGGCAAGCGCAAGGCGGATGGCAGCATGGACTTTGTGGCCAACGCTAATGCACAGGATAGGGGGCAGCGGCGCAGAGGTAAAGCGGCAAATCGTAATGGGGCTCCCAATCCTAACGCAAGCCGCTTGAATTATTTGCTGAATCAGCCTTGCCCGAAGCACGGGACGAAGGAGGCGCCGGCTAACCATCTTTGGAAGGATTGTTATATCATGCAGGAGTTTAAAAACTCTAATGCTTTCCGGTATGATCACGGGTCAGGTGGCGGTTCAGGATCCGGTTTTCATGGGCCGGACCACGATGGAGCTTCCGGTTCAGGTCGCAATCAGGGCGGTCACAATCACCAGAATAATCAGAACGGCCAGCAGCAGCAGCAGCAGCAGTAGTCAGGTTATCAGAGCTAGCCAAAATAGTTGAACAATGGGCAATATCATGTTTTCACAACTAGCTTGGATAAACGCGACCGAAAACTCCACAAACGAGCGGTGAATTCTGTTGAACCGGCCTTACCACGTTACTTGCGCTGGTCGAAGCAGCCTATCGTGTGGAGCAGAGAGGATCACCCGCCCCGGATTGATAATCCGAGCCAGCTAGTATTAGTGGTAGACCCTCAGGTGGGGGGTTATAAATTCACCAAGGTACTCATGGATGGAGGAAGCAGTATTAACATACTGTACTATGAGACATTCCACCGCATGGGTTTAACAGACAAAGATCTCAGACCGTCTAATACGGTGTTCCATGGTGTGGTGCCTGGCAAATCTGCATACCCTGTTGGTAAGATAGCCCTGGATGTGGCTTTTGGGGACGAGCACGACTCCCGGTCGGAAAAACTGACATTTGAGGTGGTGAAGATCCGGAGCCCGTATCATGCCTTGTTTGGACGGCCGGCTTACGCCAAGTTCATGGCGCGGCCTTGTTATATCTACTTGCAGCTCAAGATGCCGGGTTACAAGGGGACAATAACGGTTCATGGGAGCCGTAGGGTCGCTTTGGAATGTGAGGAAGGTGATGCGGCTTATGCAGAGTCGGTCTGTGCCACGGAGGAGTTGAAGTACTATAAGGACAATGTTGATCCGGCGGATATGACTCCTTTGAAGAAGCCAACGACAGAGCATGATTCAGATCTGAAGTTCAAATCGGCAGCTGAGACAAAGCTTGTTGACTTCATGCCCGGCGATTCATCCAAGCAGTTCACTATCAGTGCCAATTTGGATCCCAAATAGGAAAGCGCGCTCATCGAGTTCATCCGTGAGAATCGGGACATCTTCGCATGAAACCATCCGACATGCCAGGTGTACCGAGGGAACTCGCTGAGCACACTCTTAATGTGGACCCTAAGTATAAACCGGTGAAACAATTCCTCCGCCGGTTTAACGAAGAAAGGCAAAAGGCCATTGGAGAGGAAGTGGCCAGGCTTTTGGCAGCTGGCTTTATCATTGAAGTATTCCATCCAGAGTGGCTTGCTAATCCGGTGCTGGTTCTTAAGAAAAATGGCACTTGGCATATGTGTGTGGATTACACAGATCTTAACAGGGCCTGTCCAGTGGATCCTTTTGCTCTCCCCCGCATTGACCAGATCATTGATGCCACGGCGGGTTGTGAGCGTTTGAGTTTTTTGGATGCATACTCTGGATATCATCAGATCAAAATGGCGGTTAAGGACCAGGAGAAAACAGCGTTTATTACTCCCTTTGGAGCCTTCTGCTATGTATCTATGCCCTTCGGACTCAAGAGTGCCCAAGCCACCTATCAACGGTGTGTACAGAATTGCCTGCATAAACAGATCGACCGCAATGTGCACGCCTATGTGGATGATATTGTGGTAAAGTCAAGGCAGAAGGAGACGCTGGTGGATGACTTGAAGGAAACCTTTGACAACTTGCGGGTTTACAAGATGATGCTTAATCCGGCCAAGTGTGTCTTTGGTGTTCCGGCACGCAAGTTACTGGGTTTCCTGGTGTCTAATAGAGGAATTGAGGCCAATCCGGAGAAGATTACAGCTATCACCTCCCTGGCTAAACCGAAGTGCATCAATGATGTTCAACGTTTGGCAGGCCGAATCGCCGCACTAAGCCGGTTTATCAGCCGCCTCGGAGAGAAGGCCATTCCTTTGTACCAAATGCTGAGGAAGACAGACCATTTCATTTGGAGTCCGGCTGCTGATGAAGCCTTTGAGGACTTGAAACGGCAGTTAGCCAATCCGACTGTTCTTGCAGCTCCGGTCGACAAGGAGCCACTATTATTATACATAGCAGCCAATGCTCAGGCTGTTAGTGTGGCTATTGTGGTGGAACGTAAGGAGGCAGGCAAGGAATATCCGGTTCAGCGGCCGGTTTATTATATCAGCGAGGTGCTTATTGAATCCACGCAAAGGTATCCGCATTGGCAGAAGCTGGTCTATGGTGTTTTCATGGCCAGTCGGAAGTTGAAGCAGTATTTTCAAGGGCACCCCATCACAGTGGTCAGTTCAGCTCCCTTGGGTGATATCATACAGAACCGGGAAGCGACTGGCCGGATTGCCAAGTGGGCTATAGAGCTTGGGCCACACGGATTGAAGTACGTACCTCGGACGGCGGTGAAATCTCAAGCGCTTGTTGATTTCATCAATGACTGGACGGAGTTACAAGCACCAAAGGAGAAGCCGGATCACACATATTGGACTATTCATTTTGACGGATCTAGGCAATTGGAAGGCTCGGGGGCTGGAGTCGTATTAACTTACCCACGAGGTGATAAGTTTTGTTATGTTCTCCGCTTAATGTTCCCTTGTACTAATAATGCAGCTGAGTACGAAGCCTTGCTCCATGGTCTCCGGATGGCTAAAGAGATGAATTTAAGCCGGGTTAAGTGCTTTGGTGACTCGGACCTAGTGGCTCAACAGGTGTCTGGCACTTGGGATTCTAAGGACCCACTCATGGCTGCATATCGTCGGGAAGTGGATAACATTGCGGGTTGTTTCAAGGGTTATCAAGTGGATCATGTGGACCGTGGAAGAATGAAGCGGCGGATGCTTTAAGCCGGTTGGGCTCTCAGCGCAAACCGGTCCCACCTAATGTCTTTCTGGACGTGTTGCACAACCCGTCAGTCAAGCTCCCAGGTGAAGTGGATTTGGCTATTCCTGATCCGGAGGCTCAATTGGTGGCAGCCCTGCATGTTATTCCGGATTGGACAGTTCCTTATCTTGCATACATGAACCGGGGGGAGTTACCAGAGGATGAGATTCTAGCCAGGCAGATAGTCCGGCGATCCAAGTCTATGACGATTGTCAATGGTGAATTGCATCATTGCAGTGTATCAGGGGCGTTTCAACGTTGTGTTTCTCCTAAGGAAGGCTGTGAAATATTAAGAGAAATCCATGAAGGGGATTGTGGACACCATGCCGGTTCAAAGTCTCTGGTGGCAAAGGCGTTTCGTCACGGGTTCTACTGGTTGACAGCGCATGCTGACGCGGAGGACTTGGTTAAACGGTGTGATGGATGTCAGAAATTTTCAAGGCGTGCTCATGTGCCGGCTCAAGAATTGAGGATGATCCCAATAACGTGGCCGTTTGCAACTTGGGGGCTGGATATGGTCGGACCTTTTAAAAGATCCAAGGATAAGAAAACCCACCTTTTGGTGGCAGTTGACAAATTTACCAAGTGGATTGAAGCGGAGCCTGTCAGCAAGTGTGATGCAGCAACAGCGGTGCAGTTCATCAAAAAGGTGATTTTCCGGTTTGGCTTTCCACACAGTATCATTACTGACAATGGTACCAATTTATCTAAGGGCGCTATGAAGGAGTTCTGTGAACGTGAGCATATCCGGCTTGACGTGTCGTCAATGGCACACCCCCAGTCCAATGGACAGGCAGAACGAGCTAATCAAGAGATCTTGCGAGGCATCAAACCCCGGCTTATGGTCCCATTGCAAAGAACACCAGGATGTTGGGTTGAAGAGCTACCATCTGTGCTATGGAGTATCAATACTACGCCAAACCGATCCACAGGATACACGCCATTTTTCATGGTTTACGGAGCGGAGGCAGTTCTCCCTAGTGATATCCGGCATGATTCGCCTCGGGTGGCAGCTTATGTCGAAGCGGACAACGAGACAGCCCGGCAAGACGCTTTGGACCTATTGGACGAGGAGCGTGATGTAGCAGCTGCCCGTTCGGCGATTTACCAACAAGATCTTCGTCGCTACCACAGTCGCCGAGTTAGAACCAGAACTTTTCAAGAAGGAGATTTGGTGCTTCGGCTCATCCAAGACCAAACAGATATGCATAAGTTATCCCCACCTTGGGAGGGACCTTTCGTGGTCAGCAAGAATCTGCACAATGGGTCATACTATCTGATTGATATTCGAGAGCATAAAGACTCACGTACATCAGACGAGGAGACCAACAGGCCGTGGAATATAGCTCATCTTCGGCCTTACTACACTTGAGCCATCAGCTCTATTTATGTACATATCATGACAGTGTATATATTATCTTTGATATAATAAAACCGGAGCCTCAGCTAAAGCGGGGTCTCTGTCTTTCTTATCATGCGTGGTTACATGGAGTGGCTCTGTTTTTTAAAAACGGACTCCGGTTTACCCCTTGACATTTGCTTTTTATATATCACTGGGGGCCTTGGTCGTGTCCGAACCAACGCGACACCTTTTGATAGGCGACAGCCACCAGATCACTTGGGGACATGGTCAAGTCTGAACCAGTCACGCCTCTTGGTTGGCCTAAGGCCATAAAATCACTTGGGGGCTTGGTCGAACCCGGACCATTGCCACACCTCTTGATCTGGCATATATGCCACGAATCATTTGGGGACCTGGCTGACTTGAACCATTGTCACTCCTATTGGGGGCTTGGTCATGTCCGACCATGGTAATACCATCTGATCAGCTCAGTATAGCATATTTTTGCAAACGGGTTTTATCATTGCCTTGGTTTCCATGGTATTTTCATGGCTTGTTTGTTCTTAGTTTTTTGTTGGATTCCTTTTATGTCAACAAACACCTTTTTCTTCCGGTTCAGCCTATGGATATGATTCCCCTTTAATCCGGAGAAGTATGCCCGGTTTATTTTGACCCAGTACGGTCTATAAGGGAGCTGTTTTCTCCCCCCTTGTTGACGGTAATGGTTTATAAAACCTCCGCTTCAAAGCTTGGCTAAGCCAGCTTCATGCCAAGACATGGCAGGTATTTTGTGTCACCTACTTGTTACATTACTAATACACATATCAAGATCATAAACCGGCTGGCGGTATAACCGCCACCAAAGTTCAAATTTTTCTGACTGCAGGAAATATGAATGGAGGTTTTTTCGAACAAAAGCTTCAGTACTTATGCACGAAGGCATATTCAAGATAGAAGTATTAACTATCCTGTTACAAGGCAACACGGTGCCCGAATAAAGATCATTTGTTATTTTGGAAAGATTTCAAGGACAGCTATACAAACCGGCTCCCGGTTTAGGCCTGCTCCTCGTCATCATCCGCTTCAGCTTCTTCGTCCCTACCCATTGGCTGGAAATCAGCAGTGGTCCAGTCGATTCCCATTAGAGCTTGGAAAACAGCCTCTTCATGGATCAGGGAAGACGGTTCAATATCAGGAGCGTAAGTGTGCTTACGGATTGGAGGGATCAGATTCTCCGCTTCAAGAGTTGGGGCAGGCACTCGCTTGTTCTGGTCATTATATTGTGCTTGATAATGCGTCAAGTCTGCCTCTTCAGCTAGCTGACAAGCCAGAGGGCGCACTGCACGGTTTATTGCCCTTAAATCCTCTTCATTGAATTCAGAGCCATCTTCCTTCAGGCTGGGATAGCCTTGAGATGCTTCCACAGGGTCGAAATCTGGCACCCATGCCTTTGCCCGGATCAAGGCATTAATAGCTCCGGTTCGAGCAGCAGATTTCTTCAGCTCTTCCATCCGGGCCGGAAGCATCGACAACATGTTAAGAGTGTCCTGGATTAAAGAAGGTGCCGGGTTGTTATGAGAGGCTGTGGTGATGATCCGCCGAGCTCCGGTATATAATTGTTCCACTAAGGTGTAGGCAGCCTTCAGTTTCTTCCGCACATCGTTTCCTAAGTGCCCAATGCGTGTGCCTACAACAATATAGGGACGGTTTCAAACCGGATTTACGCTGCAGCAGGTTCAAATTATCACAAAAGTTAAAAGGAGCTTACCAAAGATCGCAGCGGTCATGGAGTGTATTTGCCGCTTTACGGACGTCAGTTCATCCGCCACCGGTATAAGGGCAGCTTCAGCATTTTCCGCTCTTTTGGTTAAAGCGGCCTTCTTAGTGGCCCAATCAGCCCGCTCTTTCTTGAAGCCTTCCTTCAGCTGTTCAGCGGTGCTCAAGGCGCTGGTTAATTCTTCCTTTGCCTTGTTTGTTTCAGCTTGTTGAGTTTTCAAGGCCTCCCGCAAATTAGCAATCCGGTCCTCCTTGATTCTCACCTCAGCCTGCATACAGACATCATTTAGCTTTAAACAAGCGGTCCAAGAAATTGAAGTATCAACCACATAACAAAGTTATACGCCTAATATTTGGGGACTAATGAACCTTCAGTTTTCAAACGTTACTAGATTGCAAAGTCCCAAGCTCAATACAGGTATTCAACTTGGCACTTGGGGGCTAATGGCTATTTGCTCAAATTATGTTCTACGAGTAGTTTTCTGTTGGAGCCCCGGTCTAATTCTGCTAAGTTAAACCGGCCCTTGGGGGCTATATTAATGGATTTCAAAAGTGTTGAGGATCATATTCAAGTCCCGGTTTGACGAAGGCTACAAACCGACCCTTGGGGGCTAGGAGGATTAATGCAAAGGCAGTCAGTAAAGAAGTAAGTTACCTCAAATTTATCCCTCATCATTTTTACCAGACCAGCTTCACAGTCACGGCTAGTATAAAGCCGGTTTAGATAGCCGGAATGAAGATCTTGGGCACTCAGAGCAGCATATGTCTCCAGTTCAACATCCCATTTTTCTTTATTCAGAGCGGAAAGATCCTCTTTTATGGTATGCTTGGTTAAGGAGACAGGATTCCCGGGTTCAAAGCGGCCTACACCGGTAATCACAACATCATCATCTTTGGACTCGCCGGTTTGTGTTGGGGCGATCGGTTTGTCAGCAGGACTGTGGGATTTCTCAAGCCGGACGGAGCTGACAGGCGGGTCAGCAGAGACTGAAGTATTAATAGGCCTCTCTTCGGGAATAGCATCGTCTTGTAAAGGAGGGTCATTGGGAATATCCTCAGTAGCAAATGCTTCAAGATCTAGCATTTTGTCATGTTCTGGGGCTACATCTTCTTTAGCCGCTTTATCCAGGCGGGCTTTCTTGCTCGGTTTAGGCTTGGCCCTGAAAGAAAATCAAAGAGTCAAGGAAAAGCATAAGCCATTACATAGTGTACTAGAAGCATATGTTCAGCTTAGCTTACCCAAGAACCGTTTTTAACGGTGGCAGCTGAGTGGCCGACGATTCACCAGAAGATGAATGAGAAGTAACCTGATAATCGGAGTCGGATGGGTTAAGAGGTTGACGGAAGAAACCCGCTTTGGGATTTAAATCAATAAAAAGGTCAGAAACCTCGGAGCGGCGTTTTCGAACCGGACTGTTTGGTAAACCGGTGGAGGTAACTACCTAGCCACTGTGCCGGGTTGTGCGGCGAGCTTCATGTTGCTGAGTCTTCATAAGAAATTTAGGATCCAAATAAGCAAGAGGATGAGAAAATTTAACTTTCCGGTTTGCCTGTCGAAATTTTGGCAAAGGCAAGATTTCTGAATCGGAAGAGAAAATAGTTACCTCAACAAATTCCGCATTGCTGGCTTCAGCGTCGTCCTGACAAGCATCATCATCAATAAGGCGTGTAAAAAATAAGCCAAGCGAGTCAAGTTCTACCTCAAGGTCCGGGTTACCCACATCATCATCAATTGCTGGATCAGATGAAGCGGTGGTTTTTCTCTTGTGAGCTGGCTTCTTGATAACCTTGGTCTTGGGCCGGATTGGCCGCCCTGCCTTCTCCGGTTTGTCTTGCGAAAGCTTCTTGCTCCAAAACGGATTATCGCCCTGGATCAGCAGTAATTAAATGTCAAACAGATAAAGCAGTAACCGGTTCAACAATAGAGCAATTAAAATCTTACCGCTGGCGGTTTGTTGGTGGTGCAGTAAGGAGGCAGACCGGTTTGAGCACAGAGGTGCTCCGGTTCATTCAGCATCTTTTTTATAGATTATGTGACTTCATCATCAGGGAGTTGGATTTTAGTGTGTCGGAGTGGGTCATCGACACTACCAGTATACTTGCACATCAAACTGGAGCGCCGGCTCAGAGGCAGTATGCTCCATGATATCCAACAGCGTGCAAGATCTATTCCCGTTAAGCCGTTGGCCATAAAATCTCGGAGCTTGGACAGTTGCGGAGCGTATTTAATTCTTTCCTTGGCGCTTAGTCTTTGTGGAAAAGGATGCATGTTGCTGAGCCGTTCCGGACGGAAGCCAGGCAAGGGATTTTCATTGTCAGGGGAGGTATCCTTGCAATAAAACCAAGTGGCATTCCACTCCTTGGGGTGACTATGGAGTTTGACGTGGGGATAAGTGATCTCCTTCCTCTTTTGAATGGCCATACCGCCCAATTCAGTGTTGGGGCCATTGGTGAATTCAGTGCGACGGTTTAAATGGAAGAGGTCTCTAAACAACTCAACTGAAGGCTCCTCTTGAAGGTATGCCTCAGAGAGCACTTGAAAGTGGCATAGATTGGTAACAGAGTTGGGGCCAATATCCTGTGGACGGAGCTGAAAATTGGCTAACACATCACGGTAAAATTTAGAGCCGGGCGGTTTGAAGCCCCGGGCCAAGTGATCTGCGAAGACCACAACCTCTCCTTCCTGGGGGGTGGGAGGACATTCATTTCCAGGAACCCTCTAGTGGATCGTATCTTTACTGTCTAAAGCACCGATCAAAACTAGATCGTCCAACTGAGATTCCGTGACGCGAGAAGGAACCCAATTGCACTCATACACTTGTTTGGCCATGGCGAGATCTACAAGAAATAGGTGATCCGGTTCAAGAACATGCTGGGTAAAAGAAGGTGTTGATCTAAACTACGGTAGACCAGAGGCAGTACGTATAAACCGGTCTTCCACAATACGGCATCATGTGGATTCTGGCGGTTCAACCAGGGGACTAATGGTATATACCGGTTTAGTAACTTTTTTCTATGATAGGTTAAACCGCCTGATCTAAGCATCAGAAGAAATTGAATCTATGGATAACTAGGTATGCAGAAACAAGTTTCACAGGATCTTATCACAGCCGCGGATCTACAGCGAGCTCACAAAAACAGAAAATATTCCGAAGAGTAAGGCAGAAACAGAAGTAAACCATTGAGCGGGTATGTACGAGAGATATATGGACTTAGATGAGAAACTACAGGTGGAGGCTTAAAGGCTACTACTAAATGCAGCAGGGATTCACAGATTCATTCAAGGTCAGGAAACAAGTATGAGCATACAACGAACACAGCGTGAACATGGAACCCTAAGAACAGATCTAGGTCAAGAGGAGGAGAAAGCTTACCGGAAACGGAGAAGATGCGGAAAGATGCCGCAATGCTCTGGTACGTTCAGGTTGATGCAGCGGCCCAAGACGAGGCAGAGGATGACGGCGGTGGCGGAGCTCCAAGGCTGGCGACGCGAGGAAGACGAAGAAGAAGGGACGAAGGGAAAGGGAAAGAAATGACCCTTCGGTCTTATTTATAAGGCAACAGAGCTAGGTCAAGCGCGCGGATCCAGGAGCTATTATTAAAAGAGGGCGTTATAAATGATAAAATTTCATGATGATGTCATGCCGGCTTACAGCAACCAGAAATGATGACGACACGGCGGTTTACCAATCACCCGAAGATGTCCAAGACACCAGATTTTGTGAGGGATTGACATGAACCAGTTCAAATCAATCTGGGGCCTAATGTTGGGAATATTACCACTAGGCGTGAACCGGCCTGCTTGGGCCGGGATAACTTCATTAGTGGTATAAACAGATGAAGGCCCAAGGCCTGTAGCCGGTTTAGAACCTGTAGCCATAAACCGGCCTGATGTGTAACTTGTATTGTAAGTTAGGAACAGAGAGATACCAACCGGGATACGAGTATGGACCGGTTGGGACTCTATGGACCGACGGGCGTCACCCGTGTATATAAGGGGACGACCCGGCGGTGGTTCAGGGACAACGACAACAACCACTTGAGTCTAGGCGAAGCTTGTTTGCTCCCTAGCCATCGAGACCACATCAATTCCATCACAACTAGACGTAGGCTTTTACCTTCATCGAAGGGGCCGAACTAGTATAAAACCCTCGTGTCTTTGTGTCCGCTTTAACCCCTTCAAGTAAACCCGTAGCGATGGCTCCACGACTAAGTCCTTTCGCTAGGACATCTGCCGTGACAAATCCACGACAATAGCCCTAGTTCCACCGGAGCCCAAAGCCCTCCTCCGCCACAGCCAATTCCTCGTCCCACCATTTGCTCCTAGGTGGCGTAGAGCACCACCATCCGATGCGGCATGGTCCCCTGATCATTTGGGTAGGTGGCACACCGTGGGAAATGGTCGGACGCGCCCGCAGTCGCCGTCGAGGTGGCCGGCCTCGCCGTTGTTTTCGTCCAGGCGCGGGAGGAAGAAGAAGGGAGCGGGAGGAGAGAGAAAGAGATGCGGTGGGACCCACCAGTTGGTGGCCCATGTGTTGACTCCGCCCGGTGACGTGGATAAGTTGCTGGCCCCGCCACCCCAGGGACCTATTTGTAGTAATTTTTATAGATTAGTCCCTCAATTTCAACCCCTCCTAACTTCTTGTCCATAACTCCGATTGAGGTCAACCCAACGCTCACGTCTTCGTCTCGTCGAGCCCGTTCTGTTCCCTCCATTTTATCTATGTTTCAACACTCTAAAAATAACCATTTTGCCCTTATGTTAAATCAGCACCCTCCAAGAGAATACCCTTTTCGGCGATTCTTTCCGCGGTCGTTCCACACTTCTCCCCGGAGCCTTCTTCATCCCCAGGCAAGCCACAACCACCCTTTGCATGATAGCCATGCAAAAGCATTGGTTTCCAACTTGAATCTTTAATAACTGTTTGATTGTTTTGCTTCTGTTGTCGTTATTTCAGTTATGATTATGGATCGGTGTTTACCGTCATGTTTTCTTGCACTTTGTTATTATGTTCTTCATGCTAGTATTATGTTAATATTGGCAATGCTTGGTAATAGTACTTGTTGGTGATGGTCTTCCGTGCATGACTATCGTTGGTTCCGAGTACCGCCATTGTGCATGTTTCTTTGCATCCAGTTGATTAAATACTTGCATGGTAGTTTTATCGTTATGTTATTGCATGGTATTTATTATCGATGCTAGTAGTCATGTCATGCTATGGGTAGTGTGCTAGTTGTGATATTCATGCTCGTCAGTATGCCATGCTCATCCGGATAATTGATTAAATGTGGTTGTTATGATCGTTAATTATGTTGCACCTCCATGCTTATTTTGATATCATGTTCATGCATCATGTTATTTTATCATGGCTCAGCATATTGCATTCAAGTTTAACCGGATTAAATTGAACTTGAACAACTGTTGGCTGAGTCATGGTGCCACCATATCAATCTTACCAGTGCAACCACGCTTACCCTATGGGGGATCCTAACTGGGTCTATTGTCATGCCTCTCACTGGTGCCTCCCGCGAGGGAAGGTTATGCGCGGGCGCTACCCTGATCAGGTAGGACGGCATAAGCCTTGTGTGCCTGTTGTTGAGTATGGATCCTTGTCCCTGCTTGGGACCGTTTTGCCACGACGGTGGCTGTTGGTGCCTTTGGTAGGCACGGGGCCACCCAGGACTTAGCCCAAAGGGGAGTTGGTCGGAGTGGCCGGGAGAGTGTCATGGCAGTAGGACGGTTTTGTCGGAATGCTATGGTCCACCCGAATGGGAGTGTGAGGCCAGGGTTCCGTGGTGTGGGTACAGTGTGCTAACCTCTGCAGAGTGTGTGTGTTAAATCTATCAATAGCCGCTCCCGCGGATAAGGGCCCAGTTCGTAGTTGGTCACACTATGGGTCAACAATAATAATAATGATGTGCTTAATAACAACCCCGGTTTGATGATGAAAGAAGTTGGTTGATATTTATGTGATCGTAAGAGGATCACTGTGGTATCATGAATACCGACTCGTTGGATATTTGTGGTGTTATGCGAGAGTCAAGGGTAAAAGTCAAGCTCCTTGTGGTCATAAATGATTACTATGGTATTGTTAATACCAAGCTTGATTGTCTCTTGAGATGATCGTGTGATGTCCATGATGGTAAGTTTGTGTAGGTGATGGTTATGAGATAACCCGAGCCGAGTAAGTTGGTGCATGAAAGTTTCATCATGTTGCATGCTAGTCTCATCATGTTCATATGTTTATGCCATGCTCGCATTGTTCTAGCTGTATCATGTTGTTAATGCCATGTTGTTCTGATAGTATCGTGTTCCTCGTTGCTTAATAATTTGTAATTGCCATGCTATTGTTTGTCTTGATTGCTTTGGTTGCTGTGAGCTTGCAAGTACATTCATTGTACTGATCTGGCGTGTCATGCCAGTTTGCAGGTCATGCCAGATTTGATTGCTTGTTTGCCGTGGATTCCTTGTTTGCGAGCTAGGATAAGCGTTCCAGCCAGAGTCCCTGTGGAGTGGAGTTCATCACCATCATCGCTGTTCCGCTGCCAGTAGTCATTCCGCTGCTTCATGATGTTCTGCTGCTTGCATGGAGCAACCGTGGCACGCATAGTTTTGTTGTGCCGATGTAACCCCCTTGTACCCATATAGATAGTAATAAAGAGCTGATTTGTTCTATGCTAAGCAGTGCTGTATTCCAGAAGACTTCTCCTCGGTCTCTGGGCTGGTATACGGGGCGTTCTGGTTTCTCTGAGCCAGGGTGCCACAGGCTTGGTATCAGAGCAGGTCTGGCTGTAGGACTCCTAGCCCACGTGAACATTAGAAAACGGTAGTATAGAACCCAGTTGGTTTGTTGCACTTGATTGCTGCATTTGTTTGTTGCATAGCATGCATATAGATTATTATCTTGTCGCTAATGGTTTATCTTGCGTGTGTAGGTGGTATCGGTTTCGATCCACTACCTGCAACCTCTTTCTTTGCATGCCTACCTGTAACGCCCCGGATCTGATGCATCAGGTGTCCGCCAGTTATTCGTCGGTGTTGCAATGTCATTTGCTTGCATGTTGCATTTTGCCATGTCATCTTGTGCATCTCATTTTGCATACATGTTAATCTCATGCATCCGAGCATTTTCCCCTTCGTCCATTTTGCAATCCGGCACTGCTATGTCATCCGGCGTCCCCTTCTTGTCTCTTTTTGTGTGCGGGTGTTAAACGTTCTCGGAATGGACCGAGGTTTGCCAAGTGGCCTTAGTACACCACCGGTATACCGCCTGTCAAGTTTCGTGCCACTTGGAGGTCGTTTGATACTCCAATGGTTAACCGGGATACCGTAAAAGCCTCTTTTGTTGTAGCCCAACACCCCTTAATAACAGCCCGTTAGCCCATCCAAACCCCATCCATGCTCTCGGTCGTTCGATCGTGATCGTGTGGGCGAAAACCGCTCCTCATTTGGACACTCCTAGCTCCCTCCCCTTCCATTTTTCGCAGTCCAAACCCTAGCCCCGCTCCCCTCGCGCCGCCGGACATGTTGGCTCCCTCGCCGGACATGTCCACCGCCGCCAGCCACGTCGCCCGGCCAATCCCCGCGCGCCACCTCACCCCAGCGGCCGCTCCCAACCAACCGGAGCGCGCCACGTCAGCTCCTCCGCCGCCAGCCA
>NC_041385.1:424821967-424828595 GCF_002162155.2 Triticum dicoccoides
CCACCGCGCCGGACCCGCGGGGCCCAGATCCGGCCCGCCCGGGCCCGGATTCCTGCCGCCGCCAGGCCGAGCGCCCGCTCCGCGCCCGAGCCTCCCGCTCCCATGCTCGAGCTCACCCGAGGGGAGGAGTCCCTCGAGCAGCCCCGATCCAGGAGCTTGCCGCCAGCAGCCGCCGCCGGCGACTCTCCTCCTCGCCGTCATCAAGCCCTGTGGAGGACCTCCCAGGCCGGCCCCGTGTCCCGCTCTCCTTCTCCCATCTGTTCTCTCTCTTCCTCGTTCTCTCTCTCCCTCACGCAGCTCTCTCTCTCTCTCCCTGTGCCAGGAGCATCCATGGCTGCCCCGATCTCCGCGCTCGTGCCGCCCCAAGCCTCCTCTCTGTCAAAAATGGATCCGTCGTGGCCAACTCCGTCGGATTCCGGCCGGGCCCCGCCGGATCAGGCTGTCCCCTCGCCCCCATGTCGCCAGAACTGCCGCTGCCATGGCGTTCTTCTTCCTCCAGGGACCTGGATCCCGTTTTCGCGGAGGTGATTCTCTGCGAAGTCCTGAAATTCTTGCATTCTAGTGCTAACTTTGACTTGTTGTAACTCCATGTGTACTGCTCCGTTTTGAGCATATAATATGTCAAAGTGTTCATCATGAGACGCTCTACATTTCATTCCATTGTGCCATGTTTGTTTGAGTCCATCTTGATGCCCTAATCATCGTTGCAAGAGTGATATATGATGTTAACCTGCTGAAACAGTTATAACTTGGTGTTTTGTCTTTTTCTTTGCATTTTGTGTGTGCATCTTATGAGCATGAGCTCTACATGTGTTTTGTGCTACATCATGACATCTTTACAGTGGTGCAATCCATGTGTTTTTGTGGGTCTTGTAGTGAGTGCATCAAGCTTGTTAAGTAGGGTACTTGCTGTTGCTGTTTTGCTAGTCTGAATCTGCTATATCATGTTGCTATGTAAACCTGCTGCTACAAGTATTTCTATGCATAATCTGGAGATGTTCACTAAGGATGTTTTGTTATACATATCATGCACTATCCATTCATGCCCCTGGTTGAATTTATAGCCTGATGTAACTTGTTGTTATCTTGCTCCAAAATTGCTAAATATTGTTGTTGTCAGCCTGTTAACATTAAGTTCAATGTTGCCATGATTGTTGTTAGTGATCCAATCATGCTATGGACTTGCTCTTGCCATGTTTAGCTTCATAAATATGTCTTCTTACTGTTGGTTACCTTGCCATGCCATGTATTGCTCTGTCGTGAGTGGTTCAAGCTCACCAACATGCCTACTTATTGTTGTTCCTGCCATGTATGAATCTGTCATATCATTTGCCATGTTTACATGGGTGCCATTGTAATTTTTGTGCCCTTTTGGCTCATGGTCATTAAGGGACTTTTGTTATCTGCAATTAGTAGATTCATTCCATGCCTTTGTTTGCCATGATAAGTTTCTGTAACATGTTGTTTGATAGCTCTAGACATTGCAACCTGATGTTATTTTCTGATAAGTGTGTAACTGTTATTATTTGCCATCTTGCCATGTGTTTTGGAGCATGTTCTAGTTGTTTCTGGAGATAGCTCAGTGTTCATGTTTTGTCATGCTTTACCTGTACTTCATGCCCATTCCTTTTGTTATTATGTGGAGGTGCTGTAGCATATTGTTTTGATGCTTGGTAGATGCCTAGTTGCTATTTTGGGCAGCTTGTCCTTTGACCTGTATAGAGTGTATGTGTTGATCCGTTGCTCCGTTTTGAGTATGCTCTATATGAAACTTGCTTAGAATTGCATGAAGTTTCATATTATCACCTTGCATCCATGTTTTGAGAGTGTTTGCTTGATGTTTGTATGTATTTTGCATCGATGCCATGTTTAACTTGTTTTGCTCATATCTTCTAGGTCGTAGCCCCAAACTAAATGAACTTTATATGTAACTTGACTAAAATTTCGTGTAGATCCTCTTGGTGCTCTTTAACTTGCTGTTCAACAACTTCAACTTAAGGTTTATTCAGTTCTGGACCAATTTCTAATTTTGCATATGAGGACTTACCGAAATTGTTATATGTTGTTTCCGGCCTCATTTAAACTTGCCTTGATGTGTTGTTCTTGTTTGCATCATCTCTTGCCATGAGTGGCCCATCTAGCTTTGTCATGCACCATGCTTGGTTGTGCATCATGTCTTGTATATGTGTGGTGTATTTACCATGTTGTGTGCTTCTTCTCGATAGTTCCTGTTTCGTTGCGATCGTGAGGATTCGTTCGTCTGCGCTTGGTTCGGCTTCATCCATTCGTCTTCTTCATGGACTCGTTCTTTTTCCTAGAGGGATTTCAGGTAAGATGACCGCTGCCCTGGATCTCACTACTATCATTGCTATGCTAGTTGCTTCGTTCTATCGCTATGCTGCGCTACCTATCCCTTGCTTATCAAGCCTCCCAAAATGCCATGAACCTCTAACCTTGTCACCCTTCCTAGCAAACCGTTGTTTGGCTATGTTACCGCTTTTGCTCAGCCCCTCTTATAGCGTTGCTAGTTGCAAGTGAAGTTGAAGATTGCTCCATGGTGGACAGGATTATGTTGGGATATCACAAATATCTCTTATATTATTAATGCATCTATATATTTGGTAAAGGGTGGAAGGCTCGGCCTTATGCCTGGTGTTTTGTTCCACTCTTGCCGTCCTAGTTTCCGTCATATCAGTATTATGTTCTCGGATTTTGCGTCCCTAACGCGGTTGGGTGATTTATGGGACCCCCTTGACAGTTCGCTTTGAATAAAACTCCTCCAGCAAGGCCCAACCTTGGTTTTACCATTTGCCTCACCACCACCTACCTTTCCCTTGGGAGTAATTAACCCAAGGGTCATCTTTATTTTAGCCCCCCCCCCAGGCCAGTGCTTCTCTAAGTGCTGGTCCGAACCGAGTAGACTGTGGGGCCCCCTCGGGGAAACTTGAGGTCTGGTTTTAGTTGTACATAGTGTTCATCCGGTGTTGCCCTGAGAACGAGATATGTGCAGCTCCTATCGGGATTGTCGGCGCATCGGGCGGTCTTGCTAGACTTGTTTTACCATTGTCGAAATGTCTTGTAAACCGGGATTCCGAGACTGATCGGGTCTTCTTGGGAGAAGGAATATCCTTCGTTGATCGCGAGAGCTTATCATGGGCTAAGTTGGGACACCCCTGCATGGTATAAACTTTCGAAAGCCATGCCCACAGTTATGTGGTAGATGGGAATTTGTTAACATCCGGTTGTAGATAACTCGACACCAGGTACGAATTAAAACACATCAACCGTGCGAGTAGCCGTGATGGTCTCTTCTCGGCGGAGTCCGGGAAGTGAACACGGTTTTGGGTTATGTTTGACGTAAGTAGGAGTTCAGGATCACCTCTTGATCATTGCTAGCTTCATGACCGTTCCGTTTGCTCTCTTCTCGCTCTTATTTGCGTATGTTAGCCTCCATATATGCTTAGTCGCTACTGCAACCTCACCACTTTACCCCTTCATTTCCCATTAAGCTTTGCTAGTCTTGATACCCATGGTAATGGGATTGCTGAGTCCTCGTGGCTCATAGATTACTACAACAACAATTGCAAGTATAGGTTATGCGATGATCATGACGCGAGAGCGATGTTTGCTTGTTTTGGAGTTCTTCTTCTACTTCTTTTTCGATCAGGGGACAGGTTCCAGGTCAGCAGCCTGGGCTAGCTGGGTGGATGTCGTTTGAGTTTCTGTTTGTGTTTCCTCCGTAGTCGGATGGTGCTCTTTTGTAAGATGATGTTGTATTCGTGTGGCATTGTATGCCTTTTGTATGTATCCCCATCTATTATGTAATGTTGATGTAATGATATCCACCTTGCAAAAGCGTCTTCAAGATGCGCTTCTATCCTTGGTGGGACCTTCGAGTTCCTTTAGGATAGGGTCGCATCTTGGGCGTGACACTGCCCTTCGGTGTTCGGCGTCATCTTTGTCCCAGCAGAGTGATGCCCTGGTACCAAGTGTTCCAGACACCATTTGCAGGAGTTATGCTCAGGTATAGCGTCAATATCCTTCCTCCACCCACCCAAATTGTTTTGGTGGTAGACGTATCTCTATCCCAAATCGTGCCCTCCATCTCGTCCCTTTTGGCAACCCTTACTGATGTTTGTTGTCAGAAGAGGGCAATGCCAGCAGCCTTGCTTTTCCTCCCCTAGTTTGCCCTGTCATCTTGTTCTTTGGACGTGTACGATTCCCTTTCGTACGCTTGATGATGATATGGTCTTAACCTCCATGTCTTGCTACATGATCGCCAAGTCGTTCCTCGCCTCTGTATCCATCCGGATCCAGCCAGTGTTCAGCCAGCGCTTGGTGTAGCCTTGGTTACGCCAACTATTTCAACACGCAGACTCACTTTCGTGCACACCGCCACAACATATTAGACCATAGTACCAGAGCTTCAACGACAATTGCGTGCTTAGGCGTGCATGCATATTATTGTGTGAGTAGCAGTAATATGTGCTGATTGCTTTATATTATGTGTGTGCTTGTGTGCTTTTGTTTTTGTCGTTTCTTTTGTTTCTTTCTTTGGGCCTTCGGTGTTACAAATTTTTACCCTTATTAAAGTTGCTCGTCAACCGACACCGGACCTGAAGAGTCAGCAAGGAATGCATATATTTGGAAACTCAGCTAAACAGAATGGAATTATCAGCAGACTGCAGTGAAATTGGAATATCTTGTCGGAATGCAAAAGAAATCCTGGATGGACTGTCAGTATCAAGTTTGCATTAGTATGGAATTCTCCACCGACTGCATTGGATCTGGGGATATCTGATCGTGATATGGAAAATCAGGTTTGCCTCAGTGTGCACATTTCATAGCAGAAATGATCAAGAAGATAAGCTTGATAGTATATGGAAGTACATCCCAAGAATTAGATCCGCAATAGTTTGGTCAGAAGCAAGAATCGGTCAGAAAATAAGTCTGCCTCGGGATTCAAATGCTCATATATATGCGGTTAGCATACCACCAAGATATTACAAGTCAATCGAACATAGATAGGACAGTCACATGAGGATTATTAAAAGGAAGCCATCTATACACCATAGTGTGACAAAGAATTATGAAGATTGACGACAACAGTGAGCTGAGTACAAGTACCAGTGAACCTGGAAGATGATCCTGATGAGCCCTTGTCTCCAGTAACGGAACCATGCCTGTGATCTGAGCCGTTTTTAGCTATCCGGGGTGGATGCCGATTTTTATTTCTCTCTTCAATGACTGTCATGAGTTCTGAGCTGCTTTTCAACCATCTCATATAGCTGTTGAGTTTCTTTTTGTGACAGTAGCCCTATAGCTGCTTTTGGCTATTTTAGGGAGCTGCCACTTTCTTCTTATCGACCCGGTCTCATGCACTGAGCTGCTTTTCAGACGTCTTGAGCCGTGGTTGAGTTATCTCAGTAATGTCCCAGATCTGAGTTGTAAAGACCGTTCTGGTGGCTATTGATTTATTTGCCGATTTCTTGCAAGGGTTCATTTTCCTACGATCAGAACTTGAGAGGTGATGAACCTGTCATTTCATGGGTTACCATGTCAGAAGATGCGGGTAAGAGTATGCCTGTCAGAATATTGCACCCGACAGAAGCTATGGTCACACAGAGAAACAATATGACCCTGCTCCTTCACCCAAGGATCCAGTTAAGAAAGTAGTAATGAAGGAGCAAGACTAGTGATGCAGGTGTGAAAATTGTTGCAAGACCCACACGGTGCAGATGCACCCACTACAAAAAAGACACATCCGTGACATTTTGGGCCGAACGAATTTTTTTCTGTCATACATATGACACTTCTATGACGATAATTGTGACAAAACCCGGTATCATCATAGATGTGGTGGGCTCCTACTTCTATGACAAAAAATCATGACAGAAAATGAGCTTTTTGTCCTGGGCGGGCCGGAGACGCAACTGCATGACATTCTTTGGGCCGTCCATGACGGAAAAGACCATGGTAGAAGCGAGGGGGAGGAAAATTTCGGGGAGTTGCCGGTTACGGTGGGAGGTCGGGGGCGGAGCGATGCGCGTTTCTCTTGTACGTACGTGCGTGTGTGCGAGGCGTTGGGTCTAACTAAACCCGAGCGAGGCGTTGGGCTCTAACTAAACCCGAGCGATTGCACTACAGGCTACGCGTTACTGAACCCGAGCGATCGATCGATGGCTATTAACTGAACCCAATGGAGCGATTCCTTCGCTACTGCTGCTGACTGAAGCCGATCGATGCTGCCTCTGGGATGAACAGTGAGTGTTCTAGGGGGGTTTGGATGAACAGTGAGCGGTGGCGTTGCCTCTGGATGAACAGGAACCCGTGGTGTGGAGGGTTGGATGAACAGTAGACGGTGGAGGGGTTGCCATGGAGGGGTGGTCGAACAGGACCCCGTGGTGTGGAGGGCTGGATGAACAGTAGACGGTGGAGGGGTGCCCGTGGAGGGGTGGTTGAACAGTAGCCGGTGGAGTAGCGCACGGTGGAGGCTGGATGAACAGGAGCCTGTGGAGGCTGGAGGAGGTCGACGGTAGCCCGTGGAGGCTGGAGGAGGTCGATGGTGGAGATGAACAGTATCCCGTGGAGTCCCATTTTGTGGTACGCCACACCCCTCACCCCCCCC
>NC_041385.1:424828832-424838388 GCF_002162155.2 Triticum dicoccoides
GATCAACAGGACCCCCGTTTCGACCGTAGGAGGTCTGTTTCCTCCGTTTTGCTGTACGCCACACCCCTCCCGATCAACAGGACCCCCGTTTCGATCGTAGGAGGTCCGTTTCCTCCATTTTGTGGTACGCCACACCCCTCCCGATCAACAGGACCCCCGTTTCGACCGTAGGAGGTCCGTTTCCTCCATTCTACGGTACGCCAGGCCTCGTTTTCATCGCCTGTTCCATCCAAGCTCTCCCGATGAACACGACCACGCGTTCCGTTCTGACCCAGCCGGTTGGCTCCCACACGTTCCGTTGCCTCCCGATGAACACGACGCATTCCGTTGCCTCCCCATGAACACGACGACGACGCTGTTTCTCCGTTCTGACCCAACCATGTACGTATGCGCGAGTAGGCGTTCGAGACCCTGCCCGTATGTACGTATGTGGCCGTATTTTCTTTCTTGCACCCTCGCCGCTGTACGTGCATGTACGTGCGAGCCTCTACTACGACCAGTATGTACGTACACGTTCGCGACCAGAATGACAATGCTACGTACGCTTCGACCAGGTGGGTCCCGACTGTCAGGCACTTCCTTGCGTGCGAAGATGTAGCTGGTGGGTCCCAGCAGTCAGGGGGGCGAATCGATTTGGTTTTTTTTGCCCGGACGCACTTCCTTGCGTGCGAAGATGTAGCTGGTGGGTCCCAGCAGTCAGGGGGGTGAATCGTTTTTTTGCCCGGACGCACTACCTTGCGTGCGAAGGTGTCCCTGTTGGGTCCCAGCGGTCAGGGGGGCGAATCGTTTTATTTTTTTGCCCGGACGCACTTCCTTGCGTGCGAAGATGTAGCTGGTGGGTCCCAGCAGTCAGGGGAAACGTTTTTTCGCGAAAGTGGCCCGTCCGGTGGGTCCCAGCTGTCAGGTGGATGAATCATTATTTTCCGCGTAATAAGGAAGCACTTCCTTGTTGCGGCCATGGACCCAGCTGTCAGCCTCTCCACGTACAGTCCACATTCGATGGAAGTTGTTCCTTGACCATGTTGACCACACTGTGCCGAGAGCACCAGGGCGGTGGACGACGGCGAGGCCTAGGAAGGGGACGACGGGGAGCCGGGGAAGACGCGGCAGTGGAAGCCCGCGCGGAGAGGAGTACGAGGGTTCACTGGTTCGGCTGCGGTGTGAGGCTGCCGTCGCCGCAGGGCCTGGCCAGCGGTGGGAATAGTAGCGGGCGGTGAGGCCACCACGGCAGCACAGCCGTCCACGGGAGGTAGGAGCATGCGGCACGACCGGCGCTGCTTTGGGAGGCTGGAGCAAGAAGACCAGAGGTTGAAGAAGCACTACAGCCGTTGGATGGACATCGTACGGTCACCGGAGCTAGAATCGTTCATATTGAAAAAGTTGACAAAGGCCCCCGTCCCAGTCAATTTAGTAGGCCCACAAGTCAGCCTCCCACCATGGTGGGTCCCAGCTAGCAAGGGGAGTATTCATTTTTTTGTGCGTAATAAGGAGGCACTTCCGGTGGGTCTGAGCTGACAGCGCGGGGAACGTTTTTTTTGCGAAATACACTCGCCCGTCCGGTGGGTCCCAGCAGTCAGGGGGGAAACGTTTTTTTCGCAAAATAAGGTGGCCCGTCCGATGGGTCCCTCCTGTCAGGTGGAGGAATAATTATTTTGCGCGTAATAAGGAGGCACTTCTTTGCGGCCACCTGGACCCAGCCGTCAGCCTCTCCACGTACATTACTCTTCCGATGGAAGTCGGTCGTTGACCATGTTGACCATGCCGCGCCAAGAGCACCAGGGTGGTGGTCTGGATGACGGCGAGGCCTAGGAAGGGGACGACGCGGAGCCGGGGAAGGTGCAATAGTGGTAGCCCGCGCGGAGAGGAGTACGAGGGTTCACTGGTTCGGCTGCGGCGTGAGGCTGCCGTCGCCGCAGAATAACAGGGGGTGTGGGTGAGTAGAGGGATACCCTGGGCCAGCGGTGGGAGTAGTAGGGGGCGGCGAGGCCTCCACGGCATCAGAGCCAGCCACGAGAGGCAGGAGCACGCGGCACGACCGGCGCTGCTTTGGGCGGCTGGAGCAAGAAGACCAGAGGTTGAAGAAGCACTATGGCCGTTGGGTGGACACCGTATGGTCACTGGAGCTAGAATCGTTCATATTGACTAAGTTGACAAAGCCCTCCGTCCCCGTCAACTTAGTTGGCCCACAAGTCATCCTCCCACTATGGTGGGTCCCATCTAGCAGGGTGGGTATTCATTTTTTTGTGCATAATAAGGAGGCACTTCCTTGCGTGCGAAGATATAGCTGGTGGGTCCGACATGTCAGCGGGGGGCACATTTTTTCGCGAAATACAGAGGTTGTTCCGGTGGTTCCCAGCTGTCAGGTGGAGGAATCATTATTTTGCGCGTACAGTCCATGGCCGATGGATGTTGTTCGTTGACCACGTTGACCAGGCCGCGCCGAGAGCACCATGGCGGTGGACGACGGCGAGGCCTAGGAAGGGAATGACACGGAGCCGGGGAAGACTCGGCAATGGTTGCCCACGCGGTGGGGAGTACAAGGGTTTACTGGTCCGGCTGCCATCGTCGGAAAATAACAGGAGGTGTGGGTGAGTAGAGGAATGGCCTGGCCAGCACTGAAGTAGGGTGGGGCGGCGCAGCCTGTGCGGCAGCACAGCCGGCCACGGGAGGCGGGAGAAGGCAGTCCCACCGGAGCTGGTTTGGGCGGCTGGAGCAAGAAGTTCATATATTGAAGAAGCAGCACGGCCGTTGGATTAACATCCAACGGTCACTGCTGCTAGAATCGTTTGTGGACTAAGTTGACAAAGCCAAAGTACACGTCAACCTAGTAGACCCACAAGTCAGCCTCCAAATCTGTCCCAAATAGCATACAGCCCGAAATTTCTAGCCGGATTCAAATTAATTTTAAATCTAAATATACCTTAATTTAAATTCAATGAAATTTTACCCACACAAAAACAATGAAATTTAAAATATCAAAATCCGAAAGAAAACAGTATTTGGGAACTAATTGCCTGTTTGCTGTATTTTTTCATTTTACAGCCCATTTATTATTACTTATAGCCCATTTATTATTACTTATAGCCCATTTCTTATTACTTATAGCCCATTTTCTGGGCAAAATACATCCCTCCTCGTCTTGAAAGATTTCCGGCCCAGCAGGGCGTAGAAAAGCAAGTAGGCCTATGTTGGTTATTCTGCAAAAAATAAAATAGCTGGCTAGCCATTTTTCAGAAAGGAAAAAAACAAATTGGGCTGGTCATGTGCTAAACATATGAAATAAAAGCCTGGGCTAGACAGGCCACGGGTCCCGCACAACCCAGTTGATACCCTTCTCCGTCCCGAAAAAACAAAATTACTGCGCGCGCTGCTGGGTCCCTACTGTCATCCTCTCCATGTACAGTCATCTCCTTATTCCTCTCGGTTGTTGACCATGTTGACAACACCGGAGGGCGGCGCCGCGGCGAGCGCGGAGGACGATGGTGAGGCCTCGTACGGGAACGAACAGGAGCCGGGGAAGATCACAGCCAGCCATGGGAGGCGGGAGCAGGCGGTCCCGCCGGCGCTGGTTTGGCTTTGTCGGCTCGAGGAAGAAGAGACTGAAGAAACGCGACAGACGTTGAATGTCAATCGAACGGTCAAGGTTGGCACAATCGTTTTTTGACTAAGCGGACACCAAGTAGCATACTTTTTTATATATAGGAAGGAAACTACGAGGAAAATGCGTTCGTCTGTCGTCCTCCTCACAGGGAATGTTCGCCATATAAGTGACTAGCACCCTTGGTTTTCAACCGAGAGGTCTTGGGTTCGAGTCCGAGGAACTCTCAATTTTGTCCTCCTTCCTTCCTCGCAAAAAAGGGAAAGAAAATCAAAGACTTGGGAAGGCGTACAGAACAAGCTAGTGTACTAGTAAAGAGACGTTGCCGAGTTTTAGAAAAAAGAAAGACGTGCTCCTATAGCTGGTTCGAATCCAAACCTAGACTATGACTATATATGGTGCTATGCTACTCTGCAAGTAATGAAACTGACATATCCAATGTTCGCTTCTCCTCTTCTCTACTTACTCTGCCTAGCATCAGAAGCTCTGGCCGCAACAACCATGTCCGCTGGCTGCTCGTCCACCTGCTCTTCAGCATGCAACAACCAGATATGCGCCAAGTCGCCACCCGTACCATCGCCTGTGGGTCTCATCACACCCCCGCTGGCACGCGCACCGCAACCGATTGCTCATTGCAACCTGCTGCCGTTGGTGTGGTGCCACTGCTGCAAATCACGCAGAGTCATCCGTCGCATCTCAACCACAATCCGCAACCCTGGCTGACTCTTCTACAAATGCTCGAATCATGGGGTAATAATATGTTTAAGTGTTGTTCTACTGCTTTCAGTTGCTGATTTTTAATAGCTTGGTTGATGATCTTCCAATTTGATTCGTGCAGAAAAGGGAAGATTCGTGTAATTTGTATTTCTGGGAAGTTGCTGATGTGGGGGAATGCAACTACGCTGATTATTTGGTTAGCCGAGGAATCCCAATACCAGCAGGTTGGGGTGTTGGACAAGTAACTGAAGGAACGACAGAAGAGGAAGATGCAGAGCAGAAGGTTAAAGACGCAGTTCCTCTGATCATGGCCAAGCAACAGCTGCTGAATGGCCTTGACAGCAATGAGGAGATGAAAGAGCTTGTGAAGATAATGGGAAAAATCAATGTGCTCTGTAGGATGATTGTCTCTTTATTTGCAGTGTATGTAGCACTCGTAATGTATTCAGTGGCTACGGCATGAGCACTTTGCTGAAAGTAGTAATGAATGAAACCTGTGTAGCAGGCTGGGCGTAGTGTTGTGAACATCTAATGATTTCTATTAACGGAAATCAGGGGGTATCCCCTTTTGCTCATATAAATAAATAGATAGCGGAGGCCATGTCTGGTCAGCTTTGTTCTCATTCGAAGACGTCGAGCAAATTGCAGTCCAATAGCAAACTATGTCATCAAATTCAAGTTTCACATCCAAATATGAGTACAACTAAACAACAATGTCATCATGTTTTAGTTGTCATACAATCACCAAACACAAATTAGCATACATAACAAGTGATGTTCTCACAGCAAAATACTAAACAACATGTTCATCAGGTTTCAGTTGTCATAGCAAACACAATTTCACATAGTAGATAAAAAACATCTTCTGACAGGCAAATACGACAAAAGCAATGTAATCATCATCCGCAGCAGCGGCGTCAACATCTTCACCATGTGTACCAGTCTGAATCGTAATTCCCCACGGTGTCATCATCTTCTTCGTCCTCAACATCCTCGAACGTTGGCTTCTTCTTGATCAACTCTTGTACGTCCACAGCACGACAGGCAATCTTTTCGCCGGCATCATTGACGTGATGGTTCTCAAAGATATTAGGAACATCTGTGTTATCTTGTACATCAGGAGCAGTGTAAGCATCATCTTGTTGTGCAACTTCATTAAACGAATTCCTCTGCTCAAACCTTTGCAATACTCTCCAGTCATCGCTACGTGCAAATGTGTCTTCCAAGAAAAATATCTATGTTGCTTGATTTGCCAAAATAAAAGGCTCGTTGGTCTGGTATGCCGCCTTGACATTGATGGATTTGAAATAATCATCAGCTCTGGGTTTTGCGATCCTGGAAAACAGGTTATACCAACGACAGCACAACAGAACCACACACCGATAATCCTTGAAACTGGAGATATACTGCAACTAAACAATGTCTGTTATGTTAGCATACATTTCAGTTGTTTCTTTGTTATACGTATCCGTGCTCATGATGGCACTGTTTTGTGTCTTCCTGCCTTCGTCTCGTGCAAGAGTGTTGTAGCGCACATCTCCAACAACGCAAGATTCATGATGTCTTACCCGAGTATCAGGACCCATTGCTAGTGAGTAAAGGGCATCACCAACTGCCTGCCCATCCTCCCGCATCTTCTTAACCTATGGTTAGAAAATAGACAAGCTGATCATCTTATGTACTCAATATATTAAAAAACTGACAGTGCACTTCAAAAGCTTACATGGTTCTTGAACCATTTCACAAATCCTGCCATAACCAGTTTGTCAGTGTTTCTTGGATTTTGCAGCAGTAACTCCTCTTTGTACATGCTGCACAACATAGTGATCGCGTCAAACATCTAAATATATAAGAATGTGCTGCAAGTTTAGTAGATTACGATGTATAAGGTGCAGTACTGCACTTACTTGATATAAGGTAGTATCTTAGGACAGTTATTCAACACATACCAAACCATTTTGTCCAAATCTTTAGGTTTGTCCTCTTGTCGACTCTTCCCTGTAACTCGAATAGAATAATCGAAAAAATTGAGCCCGGGATTGTCTTCACCCACCTCTTTGCTAAGATGATCAGTTGTTTCAATGTATTTTGAGCAGAATGTCAACGCTTCTGTAGCAATGTAGGCCTCTGCAATGGAACCCTTGGGTCTAGCTCTGTTCCTAACATAGCCCTTGAAAGTTCCTAGCCGCCTTTCAATAGGGTACATCCAGCCATACTGTACAGGACCTCTAAGTAGTGCCTCATCAGGTAGATGAACAACCAAATGCACCATCACATCAAAGAAGGCTGGAGGATATATCTTCTCAAGGTCGCATAGGAAAGTTGGTATCTTGTCTCTAAGACGCTCCAAAGCATCTATCCTGATATTTCTACTGCAGAGTTCCCTGAAGAATTGTCCCAACTCTGCAACTGCTCTGTATAAGTCAGGGCGGCCCAATCCTCCAAGGATAACAGGTAAAACCCTTTGAAGTAGGACGTGGAAGTCATGAGTTTTCAACCCTTGTACCTTGTTACCATCTGCACTGACTCTCCTTTCAGGGTTGGAAGCAAATCCATGTCGGAATCTCACACGTGACAGGACCTCACAGAATTATTTTCTTTTTACCTTGTCCAAGACGTACACAGCTGGTACCATATCTCGTGGTTTACCTTCATCTTGTACCTGCAAATCCTTTCTGATACCCAGGTGTGTCAAATCAATCCTAGATTTTAAGGTATCTTTCGTCTTGCCTTCAATGTTAAGAAGTGTGCCGATAATGCTGTCACATATATTTTTCTCGATGTGCATCACACCAAGATTATGCCGCAGATCCAAATCTTTCCAATACTCCAAGTCCCACAAAGTGGACCTGCGGGTAAACAATAATCTCTCTTCTACCGTGCCACGCTTCCTTTTCCCGCTACCATTACCAGGATGGTTTCCTGGTGTAATATGCCTGATCTTCTCTAATTCCACTTGCAACTCATCGGTGGTGAGCCTCTTTGGCGCATCACGGTTTTCATGCTTTGCATTGAACACATGTCTTCGGTATTTTCTAGGATGCGGCTTGTCCTTGGCAAGTAAACGGCGGTGTCCAATGTAACAGATCTTGCTAAGTATTGCGTATGAGAGCAGATTCCTGTCACAGCAAACACATGCATTGTAACCATGTGTCTTTCGCCCTGACATAGTGCCCAAAGCCGGATTATCATGGATGCACCAAATTACAATAGCACGTAGAAAGAAATCAGCTGGTGGGGTGCTATATAGGTCTCGAGTGAGAACACCCTTCCATAGTTGTTGAAGTTCCTCCACAAGAGGCTCCATGAACAAATCAAAATCCTTTCCAGGACTTTTTGGACCTGGGATGAGCAAGGCCATCATGTAGTTTGATTCTTCGGTGCAGACATTTGGAGGCATGTTGTAAGGGATAACAAGCACTGACCACATGCTATATGTGGCGCTCTGGTGGCCAAATGGGTTAAATCCATCTGAAGCTAAGCCAAGTCTAATGTTTCTCGGGTCAGCAGCAAACTCTTTGTGTTTATCATTGAAGCTTTTCCACTCACTACCATGAGATGGATGGCTCATTACATTCTGATCTCTGTACTCCTGCTTCCTAGAATGCCACAGTACATCCTCTCTTGTTTCAGCATTATGAAACAACCTCTGCAATCTTGGTGTAATTGGAAAATGTTTCAGAACATTATGAGGAACCCTCTTCACAACATCGCCATCTTTCCATCTTGATGATTTGCATTTCGGGCATTCACTTAAGTTGGCATAATCCTTCCGGAACAAAACACAATTATTCTTACAAACATGGATCATATCATATCCAATTCCAACTGCATGAAGGAAATTCTTCATTTTACTGTAGGTGTGTGGCAGCTCAGACGCATCTGGGAAAGATTTGCGGAAAGCAGCCAACATCGCATCGAATGATTTGTTGGTCATCCGCTCAGATGTTTTCACCTGAAGGAAGGTGACCATAGCTGAGAATACTGACAGCTTATTTCCTGGGGTGACAGCAACGTTGCATTGTTCCAACATGCGGGCCCATCGTTTTTCCTCTGTAGGTGAAAGTTCACGGAATGCACGAGCATTTAGTAGCATTGTTTCAATGTTCGTCAAACTCACTAGCTCCGCCATCACCACCTCCTCCTCCTCTTCCACCTGAGCATCAGGCAGATCAAGATGGTGATATGCTGCTTCCATGTAGTCAATAACATTGACGTTCACAGCTTCACCATGATGAACCCACCTAGTATATGTGACTGACATCCCATACAAGTGTAGATGATTTTGCACAGTTGACTGGGGTCTCGTAACTAAATTCATACAACTGCTACACGGGCAGAGCACATCTGATTTCGGACCACCGTACTCAGCTCTGATAAAGTTCATGAAGTTTTCAACCCCCTCGACATATGCAACGGAGAATCTTCGAGCACAAGTTATCCAAGTCATGCCCATCTGTTAGACATACAAATTAGTTCTTCTACTAGATATTACAGGAAAAACATATATGCTTTTTTATGAAGTCCAGAAAAAAATACCTAGGTCGATGTCTAAAGCTATGGCAAGATATTTGGACGAGCAGATCTAAGTAACGAAATATATGTAAAGCTAATTCAGCAAACAGATTTCAGTGCTAAATTATGGCAGGCTGTTTCAGCAGTCAATGAGCCCGAGCACACAGCCATCGAACTATCGAAGGCCATCGCAGCAACAAAGAACAAGTATAAAACGGTGTAGAGCTATTTCACCTAACAGATTGGCTACTAGACCATGGCAATCTACGTCACAATAAATATATGGCAGGATATTTTAGCAACTAACCGGCCTTGGCATGCCATCTCAGCTAAGCAGATTGACTGCAGAACAGGGCAAGGAAGCTTCTTAAGCAGAGCATATTGACAGTAAACTACTTCGGCAAACAGTGAGATTAACAGCGTCTATCAGCTAACATTCAGCGCTACACCGACATGAACGGGGCCTCAGTCTAGAATGCACGTACCGTGGGAGAAGCTAACCGCCGTGCATCTCCACACAAACGTTGCAAGCGGTGGCGGGGCTGACCGCCGTGTGCCTCCACAAGAACGTAGCCAGAGGTGGCGGCGTGGCTAGAGGACGGCAGTCTATGAGAGAGAACTGTGGGAGCGCGAGGATTGCCGTGCATCCCCTCGACAAACCGCGGCACCGACGTATCGGTGCGGCGGGGAGGGCGGCTTTGGCGAAGCGAATGGAGTGGAGAGGGG
>NC_041385.1:424838603-424881827 GCF_002162155.2 Triticum dicoccoides
GTGGGTGGGGGGAGTTTGGCGCATGGTCGGTTTCTCCAAGTGCAGTCCCACGTGTTAGTGAAGAGGCAAGCCGAAGCGCGTTCCGTTTGCGTGAGCCGTGTGCAGGACCGAACGTGTGTGGGGTGCAATGCGACCACGACAGGAGTGCTGTGAGTGTACCGCCTTTTTTCCTTTTAAACTAGGTGCTTTGCCCCTCTCAAAAGAAAATGTTGCTTCGCGCGATCCATTGATACTACTACTAGTAATCCGGTAATCCCGACTAATAAAATGGCGCGGCCGGGTCTTTTCCCGCGCGATATGCTGGGAGGTTGGCTTAGTTGGGTTTTTTAGATTTGTCTCGGTTCAATAAAAAGGAGAGTTGGTGATGATGGTGTGCCTGTCATCCTGCAATATAGGCCGTCCGATCTATATCTAACGGATAGGAAGGAAACTATGACAATTTACCCGCACTCCTCTCCACATTTGCAGATAAGGCTTTCCCTCATTCATCCTTTTCTCCCACAAGATCTTGATCTTCCGTGCACTAGTACTCCTACAATATGTATATTATTGTGAAAGTTCATATACACCGGTCGAGATTAATGCAAACACGGCAGATTTTCATTACATTTCGAACTTTTATAAGACAAAAAAAATAAAAGAAACCCGACCCTAAACCTATTCTACGGCGGCGACCGATGTCCTCCATCTGCGATCTCTATGTACGGGGGCGGGGTTCAAGACCCGTGAAGTGAAGGTGCGGTCTCCGGCGAGGAAGAGTAGAACACGGGATACGGACCGGCCAGTTGGCACACCATGCCCTGCCGCCTCCCATGCCCTACTCATCCTCGGAGGAGTCCCCGACCTCGGCGGCGCCGGACGTTGGACGGCGGCAAGTAGGACGCGTGGTTGACGGTGCTCCCGTCGTCGGCCGCCAGCGTGGCCACCGGTTGTGCGGTCGCGTCCGTGTCCGGCTAGCTTCATCCCCGAAGACAAGCTCTCCCGCAGAGCGTTCGCACTTGCGGTCATGGCGGATGTGGTGTCAGGTAGGAGGACGATGCGCTATGGTCTGGAGGTTAGCTGGGCGTTGCCTCTTTAAGTAGCGCATTCCGGTGAGGCCAAGCGTCCGCGTGCGTCATTAAGTCGCCGGAGTTGGTTCCTCGGGCATCGAGCCTCTTAACGACGACATACGAACGGACGACATGAATGCGGGCAGCTGGCGCGGGCTGGGAACGCACCGTGCGATGGCGTGATGGATCGGTGTTTACCGTCATGTTTTCTTGCACTCTGTCATTATGTTCTTCATGCTAGTATTATGTTATTATTGGCAATGCTTGGTAATAGTACATGTTGGTGATGGTCTTCGGTGCATGACTTCGTCGGTTCCGAGTACCGCCGTTGTGCATGTTTCTTTGCACCCAGATGATTATATACTTGCATGGTAGTTTTATCGTTACGTTATTGCATGGTATTTATTATTGATGCTAGTAGTAATGTCATGCTATGGGTAGTGTGCTAGTTGTGATATTCATGCTCGTTAGTATGCCATGCTCATCTGGATAAATGATTAAATGTGGCTGTTATGCTCGATAATTATGTTGCACCTCCATGCTTATTTTGATATCATGTTCATGCATCATATTATTTTATCATGGCTCAGCATATTGCATTCAAGTTTAACTGGATTAAATTGAACTTGAACAACTGTTGGCTGAGTCATGGTGCCACCATGTCGATCTGACCAGTGCAACCACGCTTACCCTATGGGGGGGTCGTAACTGGGTCTATTGTCATGCCTCTCACTGGTGCCTCCCGCGAGGGAAGGTTATGTGCGGGGCGCTACCCTGATCAGGTAGGATGGCATAAGCCTTGTGTGCCTATTGTTGAGTATGGATCCTTGTCCCCGTTTGGGACCGTTTTGCCACAATGGTGGCCGTTGGTGCCTTTTGTAGGCACGGGGCCACCCAGGACTTAGCCCAAAGGGGAGTTGGTCGGAGTGGCCGGGAAAGTGTCATGGCAGTAGGATGGTTTTGTCGGAATGCTTTGGTCCACCCGAATGGGAGTGCGAGGACAGGGTTCCATGGTGTGGGTACATTGTGCTAACCTCTGCAGAGCGTGTGTGTTAAATCTATTGATAGCCGCGCCCGTGAATAAGGGCCCAGTTTGTAGTTGGTCACACTTTGGGTCAACAGTAATAATAATGATGTGCTTAATAACAACCCTGGTTCGATGATGAAAGAAGTTGGTTGATATTTATGTGATTGTAAGAGGATCACTGTGGTATCGTGAATACCGACTCGTTGAATATTTGTGGTGTTATGCGAGAGTCAAGGGTAAAAGTCAAGCTCCTTGTGGTCATAAATGATTACTACGGTATTGTTAATACGAAGCTTGATTGGCTCCTAAGATGATCGTGTGATGTCCGTGATGGTAAGTTTAGGCAGGTGATGGTTACGAGATAACCCGAGCAGAGTAAGTTGGTGCATGAAAGTTTCATCATGTTGCATGCTAGTCTCATCATGTTCATATGTTTATGCCATGCTCGTATTGTTCTAGATGTATCATGTTGTTCATGCCATGTTGTTCTGATAGTATCGTGTTCCTCATTGCTTAATAATCTGTAATTGCCATGCTATTGTTTTTCTTGATTGCTTTGGTTGCTGTGAGCTTGCAAGTACATTCAATGTACTGACCTGGCGTGTCATGACAGTTTGCAGGTCATGCCAGATTTGATTGCTTGTTTGCTGTGGATTCCTGTTTGCGAGCTAGGATAAGCGTTCCAGCCAGAGTCCCTCCGGAGTGGAGTTCATCACCGTCGTCGTTGTTCCGCTGCCAGTAGTCATTCCGCTGCTTCGTGATGTTCTGCTGCTTGCATGGAGCAACCGTGGCATGCGTAGTTTCGCCGTGCCGATGTAACCCCCTTGTACCCATATAGATTGTAATAAAGAGCTGATTTGTTCTATGCTAAGCAGTGTCGTATTCCAGAAGACTTCTCCTCGATCTCTGGGCTGGAATATGGGGTGTTCTTGTTTCTCTAAGCCGGGGTGCCACACTCCACGGGCTACTGTTCATCCACCGTCGACCTCCTCCAGCCTCCACCTGCGACTGTTCATCCACGGGCACCTGTTCATCCAGCCTCCACCGCGCGCTCATCCACTGGGGTCCTGTTCAACCACCACTCCATGGGCTACTGTTCAACCAGCCCTCCACCTGTTACTGTTCAACCTTCCCTCCGTGGGGTCCTGTTCATCCAGCCCTCCACGGGGTCCTGATCATCCACGCCCAACCGGCTCGGTCGATCGGGGTCCTGTTCATCCAGCGGCAACACCACAGGGCCCTGTTCATCCAACCCCCACCGGGAGCAATTCATCCAAACCCCCCAGCAACACTCACTATAAATCCAGAGGCGGCATCGATCGGCTTCAGTTAGCAGCAGTAGCGAAGGAATCGCTCGATCACTCGGGTTCAGTAACACGTAGCCTACAGTGCAATCCCTCGGGTTTAGTTAGGCGACGCCTCGCTCGGGTTCAGTTAGAGCCCAACGCCTCGCACCCACGCACATACGTGTACGAGAAAAACGCGCATCGCTCGGCCCCCGACCACCCACCGTAACCAAGAACTCCCCGAAATTTTCCTCGCCCTCGCTTCTACCATGGTTTTTTCCGTCATGGACGGCCTAAGGAATGTCATGCAGCTGCGTCTCTGGCCCGCCCAGGATGAAAAGCCCATTTTTTGTCATGATTTTTTGTTATAGAAGTAGGAGCTCACCACATGTATGATGATACTGGGTTTTGTCACAATTATCGTCATAGAAGTGTCATAAGTATGACAGAATTTTTTTCGTTCGGCCCAAAATGTCACGGATGTGTCTTTTTTGTAGTGCCCATCTGGACGAGCACGAATGCCGAGGATCTTGGAGATGGGCGAGGCACTAGCCGCAGTGGGAGGAGGCTTCGACTGTTGATGGAGACGATGCCATAGGGGTCTTGACGCAGAGGGAAGGAGATGGGGAGGTTTGCCGGAGTCTGGTGGGTCGCCTAGAGGTGGAAGGAGGTAGGGAATGGCTCGGCTTCTAGCGAATTTAAGTGGGAGACCGAGGCGGCCATGGCAGCCATGGAGGTTGAGGAGGGGCTCCGGTGCTCGGGGAAGAGGCTTGGGAGGACTAGGGGAACGAGGTGAGGTTGATGGCAAAGGGAAACAGCACCGGGGTGGCCTTATATAGGCAGGGGAGGAGGGGATCGAGCTGGCGTCGCCGCGAACGGGTGGCCGGCGCCGCGCATGAGATCGGAGGTAGACGATAGGGAGGCACATGGGAGAGTCTCACGGGGCAGAGGAGGCCAACGGAGCACGGGGAGGATGACGACGGTGACGAATAGAGCCAAATTGCCACTGTTCGCCCGTGGACACATGGCAGCGAGTATTGGTGAGGAAGCGAACGGAGGTGGAGGGGGGTCCAGGGGAACGACGACGATGAGATGAAGACGCTGGACATGCTCACGCGCACGAAGACGATGAGAGGGATAGGGGGTCGAGCATAAACGACCACTGGACGCGGCCACTGCGCACACAGCGCGTGAAACTGCATGCCAGCTACGCGGTCACCACGCGACATGGCATGGGTAGGGCTGTAGGGGATGGCAAACCTTGTCTAGTGGTTAGTCCTTCCAGGGTGGAGCATTTATGAGTCATTGTCTTGATCTGAGGTGCTGTGGTTAAATGGTAGTTGTCGGTGTCAAAACCGGCGGATCTCGGGTAGGGGGTCCCGAACTGTGCGTCTAGGCAGATGGTAACAGGAGACAAGGGACACGATATTTTACCCAGGTTCGGGCCCTCTCGATGGAGGTAAAACCCTACGTCCTGCTTGATTAATATTGATGATATGGGTAGTACAAGAGTGGATCTACCACGAGATCAAGGAGGCTAAACCCTAAAGCTAGCCTATGGTATGATTGTCATACATTACAACAATCAAGCAGGACGTAGGCTAGCTTTAGGGTTTAGCCTCCTTGATCTCGTGGTAGATCCACTCTTGTACTACCCATATCATCAATATTAATCAAGCAGGACGTAGGGTTTTACCTCCATCGAGAGGGCCCGAACCTGGGTAAAATATCGTGTCCCTTGTCTCCTGTTACCATCCGCCTAGACGCACAGTTTGGGACCCCCTACCCGAGATCCGCCGGTTTTGACACCGACATTGGTGCTTTCATTGAGAGTTCCTCTGTGTCGTCGCCGATAGGCTCGATGGCATCTTCAACCAACGATGCTGTCCTGGGTGAGACTTTTCTCCCCGGACAGATCTTCGTATTCGGCGACTTCGCACTGCGGGCTAATTCACTTGGTCATCTAGAGCAGATCGAAAGCTACGCCCCTGGCCATCAGGTCAGATTCGGAAGCCTAAACTTCACGGCCGACGTCCGCGGAGACTTGATCTTCGACGGACTCGAGCCGCAGCCAAGCGCGCCGCACTGTTACGATGGGCATGATCTAGCTCTGCCGCCGAACAGTGCCTTGGTAGCCGCACACGAGTCCGCTCCGGCTCTTAGCTCGGAGCCGATCGCCCAGATCGAGGACCGGTGGTTGGACACCGCCTCGGGGGCTTCAACTTCCACGGCGATGGAGCCGAACACTACCCTTGTCCCTCACGAAACTCGTGAATCCGAGGTGCCGGACTCCTTGCCGGACTCCGGACCTCCCGCGCCCCTGCCAATCGAATCTGATTGGGCGCCGGTTATGGAATTCACCGCCGCGGACATCTTCCAACATTCACCCTTTGGCGACATCCTAAATTCGCTAAAGCATCTCTCCCTATCTGGAGAGTCCTGGCCGGATTACGGCCAGGATGGTTGGGATACGGACGACGAAGGAATTCAAAGCCCGCCCACCACCCACTGTGTAGCCACTGTCAACGACCTCTTAAGGATGACAGCGATGAGCTATCCAACTTAAACAAGATTTTGGGTCGGATATGTCAAATCCACAGTACCCCCGGAAGGCCTACAAACCACACCCATCGAGATTGTTGGGTTTTCAAACAGTCCGGCCGACTAAACGCCGAACACAAGGGGCTCGACGTGTCAAGCGAAGATGACAAACCCCACCAGCAGAGCACCGGAAAACAAAAGAATTTCCCACAAGAGGTCAAAACAGTAAATTCACTTCATGTGATAATACGGAAAAACAGTGCGGCACCCGTTAAAATGGGTCTCGCACGGTCCAACCCAGCGGAACATAGAGATTGGACATCAAAACCAATCACTTTCGACCACCTGGATTATTCCAGAAGCGTTCGAAATGCAGGATGGACTGCCCTGACATTGGATCCTATAATCAACGGACTACAATTTACTCAAGTCCTGATGGACGGAGGCAGCGACTTAAACCTGCTGTATCCAAACACAATCCACAAGTTGGGGATAGACCCTACTAAAATTCGACACAGCCGCACTTCCTTCAAAGGAGTGACGCCAGGCCCTTACGCCAAGTGCACAGGCTCCCTATTACTAGAAGTTGTGTTCGGATCACCGAACAACTTTCGACGCGAAAAACTAATCTTTCATACCGTCCCATTTAAAAGTGGATATCAAGCACTCTTGGGACGAGAGGCTTTCGTACGTTTCAATGCCATACCACATTACGCGTCTCTTACACTCAAGATGCCCGGTCCACGTGGCATCATTTCAGTGCGAGGGTCACTTAAAGACCCCGGACACGGTTAGACGAGTCCGGCATAAGTAAGCTAGGGGCTCCCTAGCTGCACATCCCTTTACAAGGGGCTGCGCGCACAAACAACAGCGAGTTCATACAGACCCCGCTTTACTTATTTATATTTCTTCTTTCACATATACCTTTTTTTTTGCATGAGTTCTTTTCAAACTAAGTTCCTCTCTTTTTACAGATGAACAACGTGCACAGCCGTCCAGGATAACGGCACAACAGAGACACAGGCGCAGACGTGCAGTAGGGAACCGTCACAAGGATTCTTTTCAGATTAAGACCCTGCGTAAACCTTTTTATTGTCTCTTGTTGTTATTCTCCCTTGGTTTCTTCTTATAACCAAAGCGGAGCCTGACGTTTTGGCATCGGCCGCGTCAGAGGACCATGCCCGTACCTGGACACTAGGGGCTTAGGGCATTGTTCTGCCCATTATTATAAAGACCAAACACCTTAGGGAGTGTTCGGCGTCTCGAGTTAGGCATTATATGCGTCAGCTCCGAATCATGTCTTTGGTCAAATGTTGGGTTTGCCCGGCTCCTGTGTTTTGCTGCCTTACGTTCTGTATCATCGGCTAACGTGGCACCAGGAGAACTACTGCGATTGTGCCCCAGTTCGGCTGGGCGAGCACCTCAGTAGAGAAAGCCGAAAACTGACTGTAATGATATAGCGAGAGACTGGTCAACCACTCGATCGACTACTGGAATGTTTAGAATTCCCCGCTTTGACGAAGGACCATTTCCCGGTCAGGCACACATGCGCCCCGAATTTGGAAAAGCGCGGTGCCCCAAGGGGCTATATCGTAGCCCCACCCTCGAACTCCACTGGCTAAGTGAAAGTGATAAAGCATCATAGTCTGGATTGCCTCGTTTGCTACGCTACCACCTCCTTAACAGGACCGAAACGTCAGATTAAGTGTGAAAACGCGCTATTTTTGCGAACACCCCCGCACCTTGTGCGTGGGGGCTGAAGCCGAAGACTGCAATCTTTCAGGTTATACAAATGTATACATAAACGGTCGCATAGGAGATATTTTAATACTTGGGACACACAAGTATAAAAAGTGGTTACATTATAATCATTGTCTTACAAGATAAAAACGTTCATTTGAACGTAACATTTTTTGAGCACTGCGACTCTATTACACGAGCGCCACGCATGACTTCCCCAAAATAGTGCTTGGCGGGTAACCGGCTTTCGTCCGAACCCTGGGCGGCAATAGCGGTGGCATCCATCTCTGTCCAATGTGTCTTCACACGAGCAAGGGCCATCCACGCGCCTTCTATGCAGGCCGACCGCTTCATCTCCTTGATATGCGGCACCGCTCCAAGAAATTGTTGCAATAAGCCGAAATAGCTCGTCGCCTTGGGCCTCTCTAGCCAGACATGAGCCACGATATCAGTCATGGCAAGTCCGGACAATCTATTTAGCTCAGCCCATTTGGCCAACCGGTCGGTCAACGGAAATGAACGATCCGGACTATGGAATTGAGACCAAAATAGCTCTTCCGTCTTGTGATCCTTCTGGCTCCGGAAGTGCTCAACGGCATCAGCCGCACTCGCCGCTAAGTCCATATATGGATCCTCCGGACCCCACAGCTGGCCAAGTTGAGCATACTTTTGATCCGTAAACCGGCGACACAACAGAAAAGGCTTGCCAGCCACAATATCTCCGGCCTGGCGTAGCTCCTCCTTCATAGCCCGCATTGCAGAACGGGCATCCTTGGCCTCGGTGGTGGCCTTCCCCAGGTCTTCCCGCTCCGATAAGCGCTCCTTTTCAAGAGCCTCATCACGGTCGGCAGCATCTTTTAATTTCACGGCCAATTCGGCCATCTTTTCCCTGCTTAGGCAGTGTGCAGCCTTTTCGGCTTTCAACTCCTCAGCCGCCCTCGAGGCAGCCGCATCACTCCTTCGGGCTTGCTCCTTAGCTTGAGCAAGTTCGGCCCGAAGGCTCTCCACAGCAGCAACACCGTCTGTATCACAGCATATACATTATCAGAGGCGGGCTTTGACCCCCTTAAATAAGCGATTGTGGAGAATTCATTTACCTTGCGACTCGTCAAGTCGCCGGTTGACAAGTGCGATGTCCGCATCCGCCACGTCAAGTTGCCGCATTAACTCAGCAACTCCACTAGTCCGACTGGCCCTCGGACTATCCGCCACCTGCATAGGAACGGCGACATTCATTACATGAGATTTTGATCCTCGGCACGCTATCGCTTTCGACAACCTACCGAGTCTCAGGGGCTACTATCTATACAGGGCGCACTTTTATGTGCAAAACTATCAAAAAGGTGCATCATTCTTGCGTACCTCAAATCCCGCCAGCAAACTCCTGGCGGCATTATGCAATCCGCTCTCGACGGACGAAATCCTTCCAATCACCATACGCATCAAAGCACGGTGATCTTCTGAGATGGACGCCCTCTCAAGCAGATTCTTCAGCTCTCCCGGCCGGATACTAGTGGGCGCCGAACTCTCCGGCCCCTCCAGACTCGGGGACACCCTCCGTGACGATACTTCAGGCTCGTCTGCCCTGTCCGGCGACGCAGCAGTCGAAGGCGTTTCGCTCTCCATCATCTCCGGACGAAGATCCCCCGAAGACGAACTCATCTGAGAAGTCCGCAAATCCGAACTGTAAAGCAAAACTTCGGTTATCCACAGAAGCACAAATGGAGGTATTTTCTTATTAATGAACTCCCCCTTCTCTACTCACGGCTCGCTGGAGAGCTAATCCTTTAGAGACGATTGTACGTCCGGGTTCTCCCCGGACGCAGGACCCTCCGGTGGAGATTTCTTCTCCCGCTTAGAGGCTTTGATCTCCAGGTCTTCGGAGGCGGTCCTCTTCTCCCCCTGGCAGGAGGGATTTTCGATCCCCCCCTCTTCAGGCGCCCCCTTGGGCGAGGTATTAACTCTATTTTCCCCATCGCCCCTTTCTTCAGGCGCGACCTCCAACATTCTGACCAGCACGGGCTCCAGTGCCGTCTCTGGGAGGGGGGCCGGACACCTTATCAACTTCGATCGCGCTACCCACTCCTGATGAGTAATGGGTCAGGAAGCGAATTCTAGAAAAGCAGATAAACAAAACGTCTGGACTCTGAGCTATTTACCTGAGTATCCGGGCGATTGCAGCTTAGGCCTGCGTCCTCGGTCGATTTCGGACACGCCACCTGCGGTCCGAAGAACAACTTGTACATCTCCACGGGTGTCGTACCCATGAAGTGTTGGAGAATTCGTGGTCCCTCTGGATTGAACTCCCATAACCGGAGAGGACATCGTTTGCAGGGCAGAAGACGCCTGATTAGCATAACCTGCATCACCACCACCAGATTGATCTCCCTCGCCTGGAGGTCTCGAATCCGGCCCTTCAATGAAGGCACGTCTTCAGACGGCCCCCAATTGAGCCCTTGGTTGACCCACGACATCAGTCGGCGTGGGGGTCCCGGGCGGAATGAAGGTGGCGGCTTTTGCTTGCTGCCCTTCGGAGCGGTGATATAAAACCACTCCTGCTGCCACAAGCCGAGCTCCTCTTGGAAGGAGCCCTTGGGCCATGGGGCATCGGCCCTTCTGCTTATGGCCTCCCTGCCGCACTCCGCTTGACGCCCCCCGATCATCTTTGGCTCCACATTAAAGGTCTTCAGCCACAGGCCGAAGTGGGGAGTGACGCGGAGGAAGGCTTCGCAGACGATAATGAATGCGGAGATATGGAGGATGGACTCCAGAGCCAAGTCGTGAAAATCCAACCCGTAGTAGAACATGAGCCCTCTCACGAAGGGGTCCGTCGGGAAGCCTAAACCCCGACGGAGGTGGGATACGAAGACAACATACTCACCAGGCTCGGGAGCGGGCACGACCTACCCTTGGGCAGGCAACCTGTGCGAAATCTCGTAGGACAGGTACTTGGCCTCACGCAACTTTAACACGTCCTCCTCCGTGACGGAGGAGGGCATCCACCGGCCCTGAAGGTCGGAGCCGGACATTGTTGAAGATCCGAAGTGCTCGAATCTGGGGCTCTGGGTGTTGGAACTTGGAGCAAAGAGAGGATTCGAGGGAAGATTGAGAAAAAGAAACGAGCCTCGGTCCCCTTATAAAGGGGGAAAATACCAAGAGCCGTCTCCGTGACCGTTCAGGATTCACCTTCGATAGAGGAGGCGTGGCGACGGGCACGGTTGGGTTACCCACGCTCGTATTGATGAGAATCCCGGAATAAGGGGAGCACGATCTCTGCTTTGACAAGACGTGCCAAGGAAACCGCTTCGCTAAACGTGTTGAGGTGGTATAATAAAAAACGATTCAAATAAAGGCTTGGTAGCGGTGTGACGTCATGCCGCATAATACGTCAGCAGACTGAACTTGTGTACATTTTATTCTCTCTACGGTGGAATGTGGAATTTATTTTGCAGAGCCGGACACTATTCTAGTGTCCTTGATCTTCTCGGGATTATTCAAGGGAGGAACCCACCTTGCAATGCCAAACATTATGCGCGCCGGACTTATCGTCATTGAAGCCTGGTTCAGGGTCTACTGAGGGAGTCCTGGACTAGGGGGTGTCCGGACAGCCAGACTATCATCGTCCGCCGGACTCCAAGACTACGAAGATACGAGATTGAAGACTCCGTCCCGTGTCCGGATGGGACTTTCCTTGGCGTGGAAGGCAAGCTTGGCGCGACGGATATGTAGATCTCCTACCATTGTAACCGACTCTGTGTAACCCTAGCCTTCTCCGGTGTCTATATAAACCGGAGGGCTTTAGTCCGTAGGACACAACATACATTACAACAATCATACCATAGGCTAGCTTTAGGGTTTAGCCTCCTTGATCTCGTGGTAGATCCACTCTTGTACTACCCATATCATCAATATTAATCAAGCAGGACGTAGGGTTTTACCTCCATCGAGAGGGCCCGAACCTGGGTAAAATATCGTGTCCCTTGTCTCCTATTACCATCCGCCTAGACGCACAGTTCGGGACCTCCTACCCGAGATCCGCCGGTTTTGACACCGACAGTAGTGATCGCCTGAAGTTTACTGTAGTAAACTTGGTCGTGCACTCGTGATCATCAGAAAATAGATTGGAGCCAAAGTTGTTGTCTGGGGTGATTAACTAAAGAAGAACTACAGTCCTGGGGAGTTTGAGGAGAAATGGACTAATAATTACTAGGATTGCTTTGTAAGTGCAAATTTGGTCCAAAAACTTGATTTGGATGATGCACTCACATAGAGAAGCAACTTGGGCTCAAATGTGGCAAGGCAGGGTTATTTGGTCATATGAAGATGCTGTAAAAGTTTCATACCAAATGGACTTGCCAAAATGGTACTTGCTTCACAAACATCCCCACTAACCAGAAACTTGGAATAATTTTGGTGATCTAATGGCTCAATGAAATGATCCCAAATTTGGTGGAGAGATGTTTTATGGGTAGGAGCATGATTTGGTAATTTATCAGAATTATTGAAGCAATATAAAATACACTTGCTTCACAAAGTGTCATTCAAGGCAGAATAGGAAAATGAGTATTGGAGGATTATTTTTGAACTGGCCAAGGAAAGTTTTGGGCATATTTGAGCAATATATTACCCAAAGGAATTATGAGAATTATTTGGGAATTTTTGGATGGACAAAAATATAGGTTGCTTCACAACCTAGGGCAGATAGGGTTATTCCTTTAATGAAAAAGGAATTTTCCCCAAGAAAAAGAATATCGGGATTTGGGCTAGGATGGAAATGTGCATGGTCTTGGGATAGGTTTGAGGGTGATGAGCCACTTGGGAGAGCAAATGAGGATGATTTCCCAGTTGGCAAGGCCACAGAACCACTCCAAAAAGAAAAACAGAGCAAAAGCCAAATAAATAAAAGGAAAAAGAAAAGGGCCAAAAGCCAGGCTATCACAAACCTCCCCCCTTAAAGAAATCTCGTCCTCGATATTTGGTTGCTCAGGAAACAAGTATGCTTATATCTTAAGGAAACCGTTTCCAACTCGGGTATCCTTTTTCCTTTGTTTATTGTTCCCTTGAGAATTTTAGATGATCAACTTACCTTGCTTTGGGGTGGTTTGCTTCACCTTTCCCCAAATTCTAACGGGTTTTTGCTCATATACCGAAACCTTTTGCTAACGTAAATTCTCATATCTACGGTGATATCCATGGGACTTGAGCACAAATTTCCTTTCATCATGAAAACTTTTTACTTCTGCCAAGGGGTTTGTTCAAACAAATGCATGCCTTCTGGGTTCAATAAATGCTGAGAATCATGGCCATTCTCTGACGGAATCTGACTGCTCATAGGTGGTACTGATTTATCTTGATTTATTTCTTTGGCTCGAGCATGAGATATGTACCAAAGATTCGACCACCTTCTGTTGTGAGTGATATAACGGTGTATGGAGTTATAGATGTGTCATACCTCAAATATTTACATCTTGAGACTGGCTCGACAGGGGGGCTGGCGAACAAATGCTTTTTCTTGACAGACTGACCGTGTACTTGATTCTGTCGGTGAGTATACTGGGCCTGAGCTGATTGTTCGGATTTTGGATTTTCTCATGTGGTCGGTATACCCATCTGTGGCAATAGGCTGTGATATGCTTTAACACTGCCACTGAGGTCAAACTGCTGAGGTTGCAAAGGAATTTTGGATTAGACAGACATACTTGGATATTCCATACTAACCATTTTAAGCGGGTCAGCGGGATATGAAATCCTTGTAGAACAGTGTAGGCCCTTGAGGGTATGCCTTTGTGGATCCATATGGAATTATGGACTCCAACTGATTTGCGTATCCGGACCCTAATGGTCGTGCAAAATCATCATACCTTTGCGGTCAGTCTCATCCTTTGACAGTCATGATTTTCTTTGTCAGGCTACCGTATTGAAACATCTTGGCCACATATGTCCTTGATTCTTCGTACGACCATAGATTTTATGAGTGTAATATTTTTGGCCTTATTCCTTGTGCTTGTTCTTTTGTCTTGATTTCGTGCACATATATATTCGGGGCATGTAGTTGTACGGAGCTCATTGCTGAGGTCAATCATACAAGAAGGTGACAAGGTTTTATGATATCTCCTTGTCAGTTGCGGGAATAATGACCTTGATGACCATTTTCAAGACTGTTGATTTTGTGATGTCATCACCAGATCTTGTCGATCCTTGTAATTCATGAGATGTATCTCTGCTCATCTTCCTTTGCCTGACTCGTGAGGTTGTTAAATCCTTACCTTCCTTAGGTATATCTGTTGGATCCGTGCCACATCTCGTAGGAGTTACTAATATGAATGGGGATGCATGCTCACCATATATAATAAGAATATGCTATCGAACACTTGATCCTTGCGGTAGGCATATGTTTTGACTGCATTGTACCTCTGACGAAATCATTGCAAATCTGATCCTTGAACTGCACTGTCATATACTGCCAACTCACTGCATAATCTCTGATGATGGTGTAATAGTGTGATACTGACGCGGACTGAGTGCTTACAAGAGAAGTCATCCGAATAGCTTGTTGAGGAAGACTTGTTAGCTTCTGCTCGAAGATTCGTTCTGGGTAGTGTGCAGAAGAAGTCTCGATAGCTTACACATGAAGCTTGACCTGGGTACTGTGCCGGAGAAGCCTAGGTTCCGTACTTGAGAAGCTTCTCCTCGGGTTTTCTTGTTGGGAAAGATTCAATTCCTTCTGTCAGAAGCCTTTACTGAGGTATCTTGCTGTGGAAGACTGGGTATCTTGGACCGGAAACGGTTCGTATATCATGCTGAGGAAAATTGAGGAGCCTTGCATCATAAATTTCTTCCGATAGTGTGTGGAGGAAGACTGCGTTTCTTATATCCAAAACTTCATACTGATATGCAGACTAAAATCCATACACATGCCCATAATATTCTACGGTTGATTATTTGCATGAGAATTTTTTTTGATTGTCTTCCTAGAGCATATCACATTCTGAGTTTATTTTGGATGATAACAAATTTCAAGCATCATTCATTCCTGAGCCAAAACTTTGTATATGATCCATACCTCTGTCCGAAAATATACCGTTGATCTTGCAACTGACTTGTCTTTCTGCTGGCTGGATCATAACTTCTGTGAGGATTAAGTGCTGCTGTATACTTGATGCTGATATTGAATCCAAGACACCATTGGTATTCTGAGCAGTTATTAATGCTATAATGTAGCAAACTGGGTAGACCATAATGTTTAGCTGAGCTTCTTCCAAATATTTGGAATCCTTATTGCTTCTTCAAGTTCGGTGTCGGTTGATGAGCAACTCTTTATAGGGGGAAAATAATGTAACACCGGGGCCCAAAAATAATGAAGCAAAAGAAAACTCTACTAAGCAAAACCACACACAGACAAAGTCAAATATTACTGCTAGTCACACAATATGCATTCCTACTTAAGCACACCAATCTTGCGGGATCCCCGGTTCTATGATCTAACATGTTGTGACGGTGTCCACGAGGACGAATCAATGTGTGGAAGAGTTGGTGTAAACATTGCTACACCAAGTGCTAGCTTAGCCAGGTAGCAAGCTGGACTAGCTCGGAAGGGAGGACATACTTGATAACTAGGTAGCGGGACATGAATGTTGCGACCACATTATTATCAAGCAGACGGAAAAGATTTGTAGTCGCCCAAGGAATAGGATAGCAGGGAAAACTGAGTCGGCTGACATTGCCCTTTTTTTTATGATGACTGAGACCATGAAGGGTTGCCAACACGACAAGATAAAAAGGATGATCCAGGATAGAAGCATGTCTATCACTGAAATGATAAGCGAGGCTGAAAGAAGGATATCGGCATGACACCCGAGCACCACTTTCTGCAAATAGTGTTGGGATCACCTGGCAGCACTCTGCTGGGACAGAAATGACACCAAACACACTACAAAAAAAACACTTCTATGATGGTACATGTTTGTCACAGTAGGTCACGTTTTCTGCCATGCATGTACATCCATGATGATTTTATGACAGAATCAAGATAGTCATACCTATGCTGTCGTAGAAGTGTTCCATGACATTACCAAAATTATCATCACGGAAGTGTCCACTTCCATGACAATAAATCACACGCCATAGAAGTGCTTTCATCAAGGGTGACCGACATGTGGCATCCATCGTAATGGCTCGCCATTAAGCTATCGGGTCTGGTTTTGGATCTGATAACCCATTAAGAGCCCCGAACAATGGGGATTTTCCACATGTAAAAACATCATTGGTTGGAGGAAACACGTGTCGGCTCACCGTTGGGACAGACTTCATCCACTCATTGGACCGAAGGCGCCTATGATACGTTGACACGTGGCACGGCCCAACAGAGGCCCATTCATGTGAAAAGGCTGGCCCGTTTGGCTTGGTCAAAAGGTGGCGGACTGGCCCAGGGAAAGCCTGTTAAGGGTATGTTCGCATATAGCCCATTTACAGCCCGCTAACCCAGGGCCCATTACGACCTATCGAATTAGGCCCAGTAGCGTCATCTGGGCCGTCCAATATGATTCCAGACCGTTTTAACTTCTGGCCCATGTATGGCGCGTGACGTCTTTCGGCCCATATGAGGCCCTTTGTAACTCTAGGCCCATTAACGGCCCGTGGTGAAACTGGCCCGTAATGAACAATGTATCACTTTATACCCATTAATGGCCCATGGTAAAACTGGCCCGTAATGAATAGTGTATCACTTTATACCCATTAACGACCCATTATTCCATTGGGCCATTTCCATCCCATGTTATCTTTCGGACTTCTCATGGCCCATTTCTTGTTGGGCTCATTTCTAGCATTCGGTTAATTACGGCCCGTTACTGTAATTGTCTGCTTGTGGACCAAATTCATCCCGTGGCTACAGTCGACCCGTTTTTGGCCCGTTAATACGTTGGGCCGTTTTCATAGCGTCATCAAATACGGCCGATTAACGACGGCCCATTATGGTCAGCCCATGAACGGACGATTCCAACTCTAGCCTGTTTACGGCCATAATGCGGTCTGTTATTGGCCCTTTTTTGGCCAATCGATCATACGACCCGTAGAAGGCCCATTGATGATACGACCCATAGAAGGCCCATTGTGTCTATGGCCCGTAGAAGGCTCATTGTTTTTTATAGCCCGTAGAAGGCCCATTGTTTCTATGGCCCGTAGAAGGCCCATTGTTTCGATGGCCCGTAGGAGGCCCAGTGTCACTATTGTAAATATGTAGCCCATGGTTATTGTGACCTAGTTATAAAAAATAGGTTATTGCGGCCACTAGCAAACCGCGGAAAAAGAACTGCACTCACTACAAGCAAACAAATAAACAAGACAATAAGGAAATAAATAAGCAAGCAACTTATGCTAGGCTATCACGGCTATTACACATATTACATCCACTGGGCATCAAAGTTCACCACCAGTGCAAATATAGGGAACAAAGCAGCATATCATATACACTGGTTGTCAAAGTTGGCGACCAGTGCAAATAAACACCGTAGCAAAACAAGTACAGATCTAAAACCACTTCAGAAGATCTCAAGAAACAATATCCTGGGTAGCCATAATGCTGGCAAGATGCTTAGCAAGCTTATTAACTTTCTCTCGTTTGGCGCTTAAATCCTCCAGCGCTTGTTGTTGCACCAGAAAGTATGCATCTGAATTCTCCTGGGACTTCCTTAGTCCTTCAGCTTCCTATGGCAGCACATCTGATCGATGTCTTTCAAATTGAAGTTCAGACTCAAGAAGACGAACTGATTTGGGCAGCTAGTTCAAAGAGCTTGTGCCAACAGTAGTGGCCAGTAACTCGAACACTACATCAAGACAGGACTTTTGGGTTCTCTCACTATCATCAAGATAGTTTTTATCAGCTTTCTTGGAGACCAACAGGGATGTCTCACTATCTTGAACCTTATCTGCATTTCTTCCTTTACCATTGCATAATGGGGTACTATTCTCCAATATTTTGTCCGCATTCTAAAAGAGAAACAAGCAGACACATCACAGGTTTAGCATGTTGTATATGAAACTCATTTTGGTAAATCAGTTCACTAGTAAAGTGGACAGGATAACAACATGAAACAACCATATATATATGTACCATGGTCACTTTATGGTCTATATCATTCGAGTTTTTGTTGCCAAATCAAGATAGAGACACAGTTCAAATAATATTTGTTCAAGACAAAGTAGAATAGACAAAATATAAGTGTGGGAAACTATAGAGCAATGACAACACTTGTAATGTGCATGACATGAGAACATAACTGTTTATTCAATTGAAACTAAAATCAACATAGAGCAAGTTACAACAGTAAACTAGTTAAAGAAACAGGTTTAAAACATACCTGTTGCGCCATTGGAGTTTCAATTCCATACTTCAATTTTGAAAATAGTTGCTATGAGTAAATACAGTGATGCAAGAGCAAAGGAGTATGAACCATAGCTAAAGAACCTGACGTGAGAACAAATCTTCTTCTCCTTTAAGCGTTAAGTTTAGATTCGGAGTGGTGGTCCTCGTGCTTTGGGCATTGCAGTTCCCTTACTAACTGCTCGTGTTTGGGTGCTCTATGGTGGAGACGATGCCGTTTCAACTGGAACTGGGTTACTATCTGCTTGGGTTGGGGTTAGAAGGGGTGTAGCTGGTTCTCTATCCGACTGGGTAGGGGTACAATCTACGAGAGTCTAGGTTATGTGTGGTGGGGCTGGTTCTTGGGCAAGTACAACCATGGTTCAATCTGCATCAACTGGTAGCACTATTGTCGGTGTCAAAACTGGCGGATCTCGGGTAGGGGGTCCCGAACTGTGCGTCTAGGCGGATGGTAACAGGAGACAAGGGACACAATGTTTTTACCCAGGTTTGGGCCCTCTCGATGGAGGTAAAACCCTACTCCTGCTTGATTGATATTGATGATATGGGTAGTACAAGAGTGGATCTACCACGAGATCAAGGAGGCTAAACCCTAGAAGCTAGCCTATGGTATGATTGTTGTAATGGTTGTTGTGTCCTACGGACTAAAACCCTCCAGTTTATATAGACATCGGGGAGGGCTAGGGTTACACAGAGTCGGTTACAATGGTAGGAGATCTACATATCCGTATCGCCAAGCTTGCCTTCCACGCCAAGGAAAGTCCCATCCGGACACGAGATGAAGTCTTCAATCTTGTATCTTCATAGTCTTGGAGTCCGGCTGACGATGATAGTCCGGCTATGCGGACACCCCCTAGTCCAGGACTCCCTCAGTAGCCCCTGAACCAGGCTTCAATGACGATGAGTCCGGCGCGCATATTGTTCGGCATTGCAAGGCGGGTTCCTCCTCCAAATAATTCATAGAATATTATGAACACCAGGATAGTGTCCGGCTCTGCACAATAATTTCCACATTCCACCGTAGAGAGAATAATATGTACACAAATTCGATCTGCTGACATATTTTGTGGCATGACGTCACACCACTACCAAGCCTTTACTTGAATCGTCTTTTAATATACCACATCAGCGCGTTTAGCGAAGCGGTTTCCTTGGCACGTCTTGTTGAAGCAGAGGTCGTGTTCCCCTTATTCCGGGATTCTCATCAATACGGACGTGGGTAACCCAACCGCGCCATTGGTGGTGGCGCTTGGGAGATAAGCGAGTTTTACCAGGCCGGTGGGGACGCATAGTTTTCGCCCGCCCATATATAAGGGGATAAGGATCCACCTTTTCACCTACGCCTTCTTCCTCCTTTGCTTATCCATCTCCGTGCACTCGAGCTCTAGCGCCCAAGTCCGCGCATCTCGCCTCGACCTTCTCCGACCATGTCCGGAGCAGGAGGCAAATGGTTGGCCTCCTCCGTTATGGAGGAGCACATCGCAAAACTGCGCAGCGCCAGATATCTTTCCGGCGACATCGCGCACCGGCTGCCCGACAAGGGGAAGCTCATCCCCACCCCCAGGCCCCATGAGAGGGTCGTATTCCTTCCCCACTTCCTCTGCGGACTGGGCTTTCCACTTCACCCCTTTGTCCGGGGGCTCATGTTCTACTACGGTATGGATTTCCATGATCTGGCGCCGAACTTCATCCTCAACATCTCGGCATTTATCATCGTGTGCGAGGCCTTCCTCTGCATCCAGCCCCACTTCGGCCTGTGGCTCAAGACCTTCAACGTCAAGCCGAAGGTGGTGAAGGGCTCCCAAGCGGAGTGCGGAGGCGCCATGTTGGGCAAGATGCCCAACGTCATCTGGCTCGAAGGGGCCTTCGTGGAGTCCGTCAAGGGGTGGAAATCGGGGTGGTTCTACATCACCGAGCCGCGCGACCCTAAGTGGGCGGCGGCCCCCGAGTTCAGATCTGAAATCCCCATGCAGCTCACCTCCTGGAAAGAGAAGGGCTTGCTATGGGGTAATTCGGAGGAGCTGACAGGACTCCAAGCCTGCATCCAGTAGTAGCCGAGCAAGAAGCTCAGGCTTGTCAATGTGGTCCAAGTCATGCTCATCCGCCGGATTCTCCCGTGCCAAGAATGGGCATTTAAGTTGTGGGTGTTCAATCCGGCACAGCACCAGGCATTGAGCGGGCTCTTTGACATGACATACGAAGGCGCCTGGAGGGTGCTGTTCAAGGGTGCCGAAGCTCCCGCATCCGCCACTGAAGATCGCGGATTTCGCTCGCAGCGTCCAGCTGACGAGGTAAGTGATTCTACCCCTTTACGGGACACTTATTTTTAATAATTTGACCCTACGCGGGTTTCAATCTCCCTTTTCCTTTGACAGGACTGGATGAAGAAGGCCGAGCAGATCATCTGTCTGGCTCCCATGCCAGAAAACCCAGTAGACGCCCGCCTAGCGGGCTGCTAGTTCCGGCACCGCACGTGGTGCCGTAGAAGAAGGCCAAAAAGGTGGCCACGGGCACTCGAAAGAGTTCCCGTTTTCAGGTGTCCGATGACTCCAAGGCGGACTCCTCCCCCGAAGGCGAGGAGGAGGAAGAAGACTCTCTCCCAGAGGAAGGAGAGAGGAAAAGGAAGGCTTCCCCAAAAGGGGAGGCCGAAGGGTCCAAGAGGGGAAGGACTATTCCCCCGGACAGCTCCGCCAACGCCAACGTTGGCGACGAAGAGTGGCCCTCAAGGGCCAGGCCTCCGGCAAGATTGTAAGTATCCGGATTCCTGAATGATTTGTAATTTCTTTAGTGTCACACAGTGTCCTTCTAATGCCGCACACTGCCTGCAGTCCGGCCGATGAGGATCTCCCCGCTTCATCGAGCGGGTCGTTGGCTCCGTCGGATGTGGATTCCATCCCGACTGCCTCCACCCCTCACGACGCCGAGGACGCCGAGGTGGGGTCCCAGGAAGGGGCCCATCAGGAGGAGGCTCCAGAGGCGCCGCAAGGCAGCCTCCCGGACTTTGCGCCGGACTCCACGCCGGAACCCGCAGTGGTTCCGGAGTTCGGCAGGCGGCCCCTTCGCAAGAAGGGCAAGACCGTGATGCCGGCGGCCCCCGTCCAACCGGAGGCGCCGGACAACTTGTTGGAGGCGCTTAAAGGCGCTTCCATCGAGGAAGAACACCGCACTATTATGAGTGCGGTGATTCAGAAGGTTCAGCTCGCCAAGAGCGGGCTGACCGAAGCCTGCAGTAGCCTTCTAACAGGCTTTGAGGTAAGAAGTTAAAAATATGCAATGTAATACCGCATAGACAGTAGCCCCTGATGCTCGGTTCGGTGTTCGGAAGGAAAAGCCGGACTGAGGATCTAAAAAAGATATACGTAGGGTTGCTAAAAATTATGTCAATATGGGTTTGCAGGCTGCGCTGCTGACCTCTGCCGCACTGACTGCGGAGGTCGGTGCTTTGAAGCAGGACCTCGAGCGGTCCGAGCAAGAGCTCGGCCATGCCAAGAAGCAACTCGAGGACAAAGAAGGTGAGTACACCACTTTGAATAGTTACCTTACAGAAAAGGATTTAGGTTGCAATGAAAATAACAGGGATAACGTGGGTACTGCAGGGGCCACGAACGAGGTGGCAACCCTGAAGGAGGCTGTGTCCGTGGCCGAACGCAATGCGGCCGCAGAACGGGCGGAGCGAGAGAAGCAGGAGGCGCGGGTGGCGGAGGTGCGGCAAGAGCTCCAGGCTCTCATGGAAAAGCATGAGAGTTTGGAGCGTGACTCAAAGACTCGAGAGTCCGAGCTTGCCTCGGCTCTCGAAAGTGCCAAAGCCGCCAAGGCCGAGGCCCATAAGGCCCTTCAGGAGGTTGAGGATGTGAAGAAAATAGCGGCGGGTAAGGCATTTTTCATGCAAAGCAAGCATGTTAATGTAAACTTCCTGATACTTACCCGAATTCGGAGTTCTCCAGGGGCGTTTGCAGATCTGCCTCGCATCGTGTCCGAGGCCGCCGCATTCTACCGAGCCGAGGAGGGGAGCTCAACGGAGAAGGTCTTCTAGTCTCAGTACGCTGAGGCCGGCCATCCGGTTCCCCCTAGCGACCAGCTGAAGCAGCTGGTCGAGCTCCACAAGGTAGCCGAGCAGGCCATGAAGGGCCTCATAGTCCGGCTGTGGCCTGGAGAGGCCATGCCTGGGAGCTACTTCGGCCTCGTGCGGCGGCTGGTGGATGCGTGCCCCTGGGTGGAGGTCATCAAGCGCTCCGCCTGTATTGAAGGTGCTCGTCGGGCCCTTGCCCGTGCAAAGGTGCACTGGGGCAGGCTAGATGTGGAGAGGCTTATCACTGACGCGTCGCCAGCGGGCAAGGAGTATCGTACGCCCGAGATGTACTATAAGACTGTCCTGAAGGGTGCCCGCAAGATTGCGGATGAGTGCCCCAGAGATGTAATTATTGAGTAAACTCGCAATGCGTTATCTTGTGCGCTGAAAACTTTGTTCATATGCGCTAAGCAACACTTATTGATTTAAAATATTACCTTCTGTGCGGCCGTTTATAAAATCTGAGAGATGGCAAGTCATCGGCTTCAGCCCCCATGCCACGAGTGCTGGGGTGTTCGGGATAAACTTGAGCACTCTTGTTCCCATTCTTGGGTCCATCTAGGGAGGCGCTCAACACAACGAACGAGGCAAACGGACTTATAATGCTACAACACTCTCACTTAGCCATAGAATTCTATAATTTTAAATTTCGGCGAAGCCCCTAGTATTCGGAAGACCGAGTTCGGGGCGCTATCCACGCCTTTGCCGGACATTATCCGGTTCTTCGCTCGAAGCGGCATAAGTCTTTAGGGACTCGAAAAGACCTCTCGAACAGCGACCAGTCTCTCGCCTTATCATGCCAGTCAGTTTTAGCTTTCTCCACTGAGGCGCTCGCCCAGCTCAACTGGGGCGCAATCGCAGTGGTTCTCCCAGTGCTACCTTAGCCGACAGAACGAAACGTAAGGTACCAAAACATGGGAGCCGGGCAAACCCAACTATTGACCCAAGACATGATTCGGAGCCGATTCATATAATGCTATAAGTTCGGGGTGCCGCACTTGTGAAAGTGTTCGAACTTATCACACCATAATGCGGGGAACATAAGCCCCTGCTGTATTCGGCCGTACCAAAATATACGGGTGCAAGATGTCGTTAATGAACATATATGTAAAGTAATGCAATTATAGGCAAAAAGTGTTGCGTTATTCAAGGAATTCTGCTATGAGTGCGGAATGATACAAATAGTGCGGTAAGCAAGGGATTGGACTAATTAAACATGGCCCCCTCCAGGGGTGGGCAGCGGACTGGTGTATATAATCAAATTTAATGCTCGTAATGGAGACCACCTGAGTGTTCGTCGCAGCCTTTTTCCCTCCCTGGCTGTTGCATCGTGAGTTCGGCGGGTTCGCCGCCGGACAGGGCCTCTGGTGAACGGAGTCCTGTATATAAAAAGAAGGAAAAAATAAAAAAAAGAGCGACACACTTGGGAGCCCCTGGTGTGGTCGAGCCGCACTCTGGGTCTGTTGTGGTCGTGCCCCTCCCCCTATGCCCATGGTATCTTCAGAGCGTAATGATGTACGCGGAGAGCTTGTCCTGCAATCATGCGAGGGCTGGGGTTGGGGCCGCATTCCTATGCTTGCTCAGAACATGCCAGGTGGTCTTGATTGATGTTGCTCCCGGCACGTTTGGTCGTGTTCGGTCGTTTAACGGCCGGACTCGAAAATTGCCTTAGAAGGCTGTTCTGGACTTCTGCCGCGAGAGCCGCTGTATGTTCCTCCGTCCGGAGGGAGCGTTCCGTATTTCCGTTGACCGTGATGTCTCCACGAGGGCCTGGCATCTTGAGCTTGAGGTATGCATAATGCGGCACCGCGTTGAACTTTGCGAACGCGGTTCGTCCGAGCAGGGCGTGATAGCCGCTGCGGAACGGGACTATGTCGAAGATTAACTCCTCGCTCCGGAAATTGTCCGGGGATCCGAAGACCACCTCCAGTGTGACTGAGCCTGTATAATTGGCCTCAACACCTGGTATGATGCCCTTGAAGGTCGTCTTTGTAGGTTTAATCCTTGAGGGGTCTATGCCCATCTTGCGCACTGTATCCTGATAAAGAAGGTTCAGGCTACTGCCGCCGTCCATCAGGACTCTCGTGAGGTGAAATCCATCGACGATTGGGTCTAAAACCAATGCGGCAAATCCGCCATGGCGGATACTGGTCAGATGGTCTCTTCGATCGAAAGTGATCAGGCAAGAGGACCATGGATTGAACTTCGGGGCGACTGGCTCCATCGCATATACGTCCCTGAGTGCATGCTTCCGCTCCCTCTTGGGTATATGGGTTGCGTATATCATGTTTACCGTCCGCACTTGTGGGGGGAAACCCTTCTGTCCTCTACTGTTCGGCGGCCGGGTCTCTTCCTCGTCGTCGCTATGCAGCCCCTTGTCGTTGTTTTCGGCAATTAACTTGCCTGCCTGCTTAAATACCCAACAATCTCTGTTGGTATGGTTAGCTGGCTTTTCGGGGGTGCCATGTATCTAGCATGAGCGGTCGAGTATTCGGTCCAAATTAGACGGACCCGGAGTGGTTCTTTTGAATGGCTTCTTCCGTTGACCGGGTTTAGAGCCTCTAAATCTGATGTTTACTGCCATATCCTCATTATTGTCGCCGTTAACACGGTGTTTATTTTTGTTTCGACGCGACCTGCCATTGTGGTCCTTAGTATCCGGACTGCCGGCATTTTTTCTGAGGTTGTTGCTGCGAGCTAGCCAGCTATCCTCGCCCGCACAGAAGCGGGTCATTAATGACGTGAGGGCTGCCATGGATTTCGGCTTTTCCTCTCCTAGGTGCCGGGCTAGCCACTCGTCGCGGATGTTATGTTTGAAGGCTGCGAGGACCTCTGCATCCGGACAATCGACGATTTGATTTTTCTTGGTTAAGAACCATGTCCAGAACTGTCTGGCCGATTCCTCTGGCTGCTGAATTATGTGGCTTAGGTCATCGGCGTCTGGTGGCCGCACATATGTGCCCTGGAAGTTGTCGAGGAATGCGGCTTCCAAGTCCTCCCAACACCCGATTGACTCTGCGGGCAAGCTGTTAAGCCAATGCTGAGCTGGTCCTTTAAGCTTGAGCGGGAGATATTTGATGGCGTGGAGATCGTCACCGAGGGCCATATGGATATGAAGGAGATAATCATCAATCCAAACCGCGGGGTCTGTTGTGCCATCGTAGGATTCAATGTTGACGGGTTTAAACCCTTCAGGGATTTGATGATCCATTACTTCGTCTGTGAAGCATAGTGGGTGTGCGGCGCCTCTGTATTGAGCAATGTCACGACGTAGCTCAAGAGAGTGTTGTCTGCTATGTTCGGCCCGGCCGGAGTTGCTATATCCGGCGCGACGGTATTCGTCATGGGTCATGGGGCGCCCACGTGATCCATAGATAGATCTGGATTGCCTTGCCTTGTCCTCCAATATATCCCGCAAGTCCGGCGCGTTCCCTCGTGGCTTCGTACTTTTTGAGCGATGCCGGGGTACGGTCTTGGTGGAGGGCCTAGGTGCCTCTCTGTCCCGACCACGGGGTGGTCGGTCTGCCGTATTGTGCGCTGGTGATGAAGGTATATATGCTTCCTCCTCTAGTCGGGGGAGCAACTTGCGTTTTGGGTAGCTCTTGGAGGGGCGTTCGAGTTCATAATCTTCGGCCGCGAGGACCTCGGTCCATCTGTCGGCCAGCAGGTCTTGATCAGCTTGAAGCTGTTGCTGCTTTTTCTTTAGGCTGTTCGCCGTGGCCATTAGCCTGCGTTTAAAACGCTCTTGTTCGACGGGATCCTCGGGCACGACAAATTCGTCGTCGTTGAGGCTAGCCTCGTCTCCGGAGGGAGGCATGTAATTGTCATCCTCTAACTCCTCATCCGCCGCTCTCTCTCGAGGGCTGGCTTCCCCGTCCTCCTGTGCTGAGTTGTAATGGAGGGGGTTGTCTTCGGCACTTTCTGGTGTGTTATTATCTCCGGTGCTGGAATCTCCATTCTTGCTATGGCGGGATTTAGAGCGGCGCCGCTGACGTCGGCGCTTGGGCTGTTTCTTTAAGGAATCTACCTCCGCTGCTTCTTCGTCGTCCCCATCTTTTGGGGTGTCCACCATGTATATGTCATATGACGAGGTGGTCTTCCAGTGCCCTGTAGGCGCTGGTTCTTGATCGTCTCCGGCATCGTCGTCCATACCGTCGATGTCTTCGGAGTCGTAGTCTAGCATGTCATCTGCATCCCAACCATCCTGGCCGTAGTCCGGCCAGGGCTCTCCGGATAGCGAGAGATGCTTTAGCGAATTTAGGATGTCGCCAAAGGGTGAGTGCTGAAAGATGTCCGCAGCGGTGAACTCCATGATCGGCGCCCGATCTGATTCGATCGGCAGGGGCATAGGAGGTTCGGAGTCCGGCAGGGAGTCCGGCACCTTGGAGTCACGAGCTTTGTAAGGGACGAGATCAGTGTTCAGCTCCATCGCCGTGGAAGTTGCAGGTCCCGAGGCGGTGTCCAGCCACCTGTCCTTGATCTGCGCGATCGGCTCCGGATTATGGGTCGGAGCGGATTCGTGTGCGGCCTCCAAGGTACTGTCCGGCGGCAGAGTTAGGTCATGCCCATCGAGACAGTGCGGCACGCTCGGCTACAGCTCGGATCCATCGAAGATCAAGTCTCTGCGGATGTCCGTCGTGAAGTTTAGGCTCCCAAATCTGACCTGGTGGCCAGGGGCGTAGCTTTCGATCTGCTCCAGATGGCTAAGTGAATTGGCCCGCAGTGCGAAGCCACCGAATACGAAGATCTGTCCAGGGAGGAAAGTCTCACCCTGGACGGCGTTGTTGTTGATTGAAGAAGCCATCAAGCCTATCGGTGACGACACAGAGGAACTCTCAATGAAAGCACCAATGTCGGTGTCAAAACCGGCGGATCTCGGGTAGGGGGTCCCGAACTGTGCATCTAGGCGGATGGTAACAGGAGACAAGGGACACAATGTTTTTACCCAGGTTCGGGCCCTCTCGATGGAGGTAAAACCCTACTCCTGCTTGATTGATATTGATGATATGGGTAGTACAAGAGTGGATCTACCACGAGATCAAGGAGGCTAAACCCTAGAAGCTGGCCTATGGTATGATTGTTGTAATGGTTGTTGTGTCCTGCGGACTAAAACCCTCCGGTTTATATAGACATCGGGGAGGGCTAGGGTTACACAGAGTCGGTTACAATGGTAGGAGATCTACATATCCGTATCGCCAAGCTTGCCTTCCACGCCAAGGAAAGTCCCATCCGGACACGGGACGAAGTCTTCAATCTTGTATCTTCATAGTCTTGGAGTCCGGCTGACGATGATAGTCCGGCTGTCCGGACACCCCCTAGTCCAGGACTCCCTCAACTATCTTTTCTGAAGACCGTGTTGTTAATCCCTTAGATACTGCCATCACCCTCTCCAATTCAAATGGCTTATAAACAAGAAAAGTAATTGAAAGTACAGACATTGTATGATAGACAGGTGCAATGGATAGTGGGGAATAAAAGAGGGCATGAAATAATTCACATTTATATTGTCTAACCAAACAGGATAGCATGACACAATTTCACATATATGATGGCTAACTAAATAGGATAGCATGACACAATTTCGCATTATGATGGCTAACTAAAAAAGATGGAAAGACATAGTTCAAAATATGATGACTATGTAAACAAGATGACATGATATAACTATATAATGTGTTTATTAAATAGGTTGGCATGCCATAATTCACATACATGTCACCTATGGAAACATGATAGCATGATATAATTCATGGACAGAATGACATAATTCAAAATATGATGAATGTAAACACTAAACATGATGAGATGATATAACTATATGATGTCTTTATTAAATGGGTTGCCATGCCATAATTCAGAGAGATGTTGTGTATGTAAACATGATGGCATGATATAATTCAAATATATGCTTTATATAGTAAGCGCTAAGCAGATGGCAATCCATATATGATGTAAAAACTAAGCAATGCAAGACAACATGCATGACATGGATAATATAACCCTTCCAAGTTTGAGCATAGACCTCAGGGGGGAAATAGGACTGGTCATCGTATCTGAATCCTCCTCTGAGTAGCTCTCTGTAACCATCAAGATGTCTACTTCAGTAGGTAGCATTGTCTCCTCTGAATACCTTCTTTTCACTCCAGATACTTCCATCACCGCTTCAAATGGCTGATGCACAGGAAGAGTAGTTGAATATACAAACGTTGTCGACAAATGGAACACGTAATACAAAAAAATGATAGCATGATATAATTCACATACATGATGATTGGCTAAACAACATGGCATTGCATAATTCACATATATAATGCCTTTGCAACAAGATAGCATTACATAATTCACATATATAATGTCTTGCACCAAGATGGCAATGCATAATTCACATATATGGTAATTATACACTAAACAGGTGGCATTCACACAAAGCATGTCTAAACTAATCAAATGACATAGCAATGCAAGACACCATACGCACGATATGAGCAACATAACCCTGCCAAGTTAGAGCATACACCTCAGGGGGGAAATAGGACTGGTCATCTATCTCTGAATCCTCCTCTAAGGAGCTATCCGTAACCAGCGAGATATGCACTTCGTCAGATAGCATAGACTGCTCTGAAGACTTTGTTTTCACTCCAGAATTTTCCATCACCGTGTCAAATTGCTGATGCACACGAAGATTAGTTGAATGTACTAACATTGTTGACAAATGTAATACGTAACAAAAAAAAGGACGGCCTGATATAATTCACATATAAGATGACTGGCTAAGTAGGATGGCATTGCAAAATTCACATATATGATGCCTCGCTAACCAAGATGGCGTTGCATAATTCACATAAACGATGAATAAACTAAACAGATGGCATTCACACAAAGCATGTCTAAACTAAGAAGATGACATATTTGATGTATAAAGTAAGCAATGCAAGGCACCATATGCATGATATAACCAACATTAGCATGCCAAGTTAGAGCGAATACCTCAGGGGGTAAATAGGAGTGGTCTTCTCCTTCTGAATCCCCCTCAGAACAGATATCTTCCTCTCCATTACAATCCGAAATGGGTGGAGGGGGGCTGCCTTTGCGCCTACCATGGAGCGACGTCTGCATGAAATTTTTTTGCCACACAAGGGTCGTCTCTTTTGCTCTACATGTTCAGTTCCATCGTGTACAATAACTGACATGCATAAGAATAAAACATAGTGAGATTATGTAAGGAGTGCATGCAGAAATCCAGAGTGATGGTAGCAACCTGTAGATAGACCCAAAACCAATGATAGCAGGCAGATAATGGCTTCAGTTAAAAATTACAGATAATAGCTTCATTACTGTTTGTTTCTCACCCAACATGAAACTCATAGTCTGTAATTTTTAACCATTGACGGTGGGGCACGCCCCCACCCTTGTGGTCACTTGGTGGGTCCCCTCTAGTAGATTCTTTCGTTAGTATTTCTTATATGGTCCAAAAATATTCTCCGTAAATTTTCAGTTCAATCCGAGAACTTTTATTTCTGCAAAAAAATAACATCATGGCAATTCTTGCTGAAAACAGCGCCAGTCCGGGTTAGTTCCCTTTAAATCATGCAAATTAAAGTCCAAAACATGGGCAAGAGAGTTTGGAAAAGTAGATACGGTGGAGACGTATCAGGCATCATGATCACGAGAAGACCACTTGAGCTACTTCACATGGACCTCTTCGGTCCCAATGCTTATAAGAGCCTTGGTGGTAACATTTCAGTTTGGTCATTGTTGATGATTTTTCCAGATTTACGTGGGTATTCTTTCTTGATAACAAATCGCAGGTTCAAAAGATCTTCAAGAACTTCCCTAAGAAAGCCCAAAATCAATTTTAAGTGAAGATCAAGAAGGTTTGAAGCAATAATGGAACGGAGTTCAAGAATGCTAATGTGGATACCTTTCTTGACGAAGAAGGCATTTCACATGAGTTCTCGGCTATGTACACACTTCAACAAAATGGAGTTGTATAAAGGAAGAACCGTACTCTTATTGAGATGGTGAGAATGATGCTTGATGAATACAAGACGTCAAGACACTTTTGGGCGGAAGTGGTTGAGACGGCATGTCATGCTACAAATAGACTATCTTCACAAGCTTCTTGGTAAAACAGCATACGAGCTACTCACTGGTAACAAACCCCAAGTTGGATACTTTCAAGAATTGGGCTCAAGTGCTAAATTCTTCATATGCATCATCGTTAAAAATTTGCTCCTAAATCTCATGAAGGTTTTCTACTCAGTTACGACTCAAACTCTCACACTTGCCATATCTACAACAATTTCACCTAGAAGGTTGAAGAGACGGTAGATGTGACGTTTGATGAATCTAATGGCTCGCAAGTAGAACAACTGTCAATTGATGTAGGAGACAAAGACCCCTCGGAAGCATTTCAGGATTTGTCTATTGGCAATATTCGACCAACCAAGGTGAAGGGGAGTACTTCATCCATTCAAGTGGAAGCCTCAACCTCACATCAAGGTGAACCACAAGTTGACATGGAGGCATCCACAAGTGGAACACGTCAAGACGAAGGGAATGAGGAAGTACAACAAGATGACCCAACTCGACCTCCTTCTCCACTTCCACAAGCGAACGACAATGCCACCAACAATGAAGAAGAAGATGAGGAGGAGGATGTTCCACCACAACCCATGCAAAAGCTCTCACGAGTTAGAGCAGGAGTCTCAAAGAATCATCCCATTGAAAAAATCCTCGACGATATCAATACCAGGAGAATCATTCGCTCTAAAACTCATTTGGCTAACTTTTGTGAACATTACTCGTTCATTTCTAGTATTGAACCTATGAAGTTAGAATAGGCCCTTGAGGACCCGAATTGGATAAATATTATGCACAAAGAGCTACACAACTTTGAGCGAAACCAAGTGTGGACATTGGTTGAGAAGCCCAACAATGATCAAAACACTACTGGAACAAAGCAGGTGTTCCGAAATAAGCAAGATGAGGATGGACAAGTAGTACGCAACAAGGCCCATCTCGTTGGGCAAGGCCACACTCAAGTCGAAGGTACGTACTATGGTGAGACATATGCCCCATTTCTACACTTGAGTCCATTCGCATTTTACTTGGTTATGCCAATCACCATGATATCACCTTATACCAAATGGATATTAAAAGTGCTTTTCTAAATGGTGAAATAGAGAAGGAATTTTATGTTAAACAACCTCCGGGCTTTGTTAATCCCAAGAAACCTAATCATGTTTACAAACTTCACAAATCTCTTTATGGTCTTAAACAAGCCCCTAGAGCTTGGTATAAATGCTTGACTAAGTTTCTCATTGAAAAAGGTTTTGAGATTGGGAAAATTGATTTTACTCTTTTTACTAAAAGAGTTAATGGAGAATTATTTCTGTGCCAAATCTATGTTGACAATATCATATTTGGTTCTACTAACCCCCATTTTAGTGAAAAGTTTGGAAGGTTGATGTCGGAAAAGTTTGAGATGTCTATGATGAGTGAACTAAAAAAATTCCCTGGCTTGCAAATCAAGCAAACTGAAGGTACCTTTGTTTCACAAAAAAAGTATACCAAGGGTCTTTTCAAGAAATTCAACATGCAAGAAAGCAAAGGTATGAAAACACCCATGCCTACTAGTGGACATCTTGACTTGACAAAAGATGGCAACCCTGTTGACCAAAAGGTGTACCAATTTATGATTGGTTCATTATTGTATCTTTGTGCCTCCCATCCCGATATCATGCTAAGTGTGTGCATGTGTGCACGATACCAAGCTGCTCCAAAAGAATGTCATATTAAGGCCGTGAAAAGGATAGAGATATTTGATTCATACACCAAACTTTGGCATTTAGTACCCTAAGAGGTCATCTTTTGATCATGTTGGCTATTCCAACTCGGACTATGCTGGTGACAAGGCTGATATAAAATCCACTTTGGGTACATGTAAATTTCTTGGTATATCCCATGTCTCTTGGTATTCCAAGAAACAAAATTCGGTATCCTTATCCACCCCGATATGTACCCCACAACCATTTAAAAACTCAAGTTTGACCATTCGTTTGGAGCTGACTCAGAGTCTAATCGGTGAACAGGATGGTAAAGTAGCATGTAATATTAAGCGATGCATAACATAAGCAGACATGAAAGAGTGCGGCCTCTCTTGCGGAGCCGTGTAGTCCTCGAGGTCATCTACTTGGTTGATGATGTGAAAGTGCAACTATCCCTGGGTGGTTATGGTAATTCCTAACAACATATAGCTCATTGAGCTAATGCTATTTCAAGATAAATATTTCAAGAAAGCTCAATGTGTGGCATGGCATGGACGAGAAACGTGGATCCCTCAAAATGCTAAGGACAAAAGGATTGGCTCAAGCTCAAAGCACAAGACTCCACATTTTTCATTTTAGTGATCCAAGATCACATTGAGTCCATAGGAAAAGCGAATACTATCAAGAGGGGGTGAGGTGTTGCTTAATGAGTTTCTTGCTCAAAGTGCTTAGTGATATGCTCCAAAAACCCTCAACTACTTTCTCACATCCACATATGTCCCAAAGCAAAAGTCAAACTCGGCCCCACCGAAACTTTCTATCTGGCGCCACCGAGTTCTGTTGACATAGCCACTGCCAGAAACCCCAGTCTTTTCGGTTTCACCGATAGGTATCTCGGTCTCACCAAGATGGGATTGTAATCTCTTTGTTTCCCTTCGTAACGTTTCGGTCAAACTGAGATGAGCGATCGGTCCCACCGAGATTGCAATGCAAACTCTCTGTTTCCCTTTCGTAACATTTCAGTCCAACCGAGATGAGCGAATCAGTCCCACCGAGTTTGCCTGACCAACTCTTTGTTTGTCTATTACCAAAATCGGTCTCACCGAGTTTGTGTAATCAGTCTCACCGAGATTACATTATGCCCTAACCCTAACGATATCGGTCCCACCGAGTTGACATGTCGGTCCCACAGAAATGCCTAACGGTCACATTATGAACTAAATCGGTCTGACCGAGTTTCATGATTCAGTCCCACCGAGTTTGGTAAATTGTGTGTAACGGTTAGATTTTGTGTGGAGGTTATATATACCCCTCCATCCACTCTTCATTGGTGGAGAGAGCCATCAGAACATGCCTACACTTCCAACATACATTTTCTGAGAGAGAACCACCTACACTTGTGTTGAGGTCAAGATATTCCATTCCAACCACATAAATCTATCTCTAGCCTTCCCCAAGTTGCTTTCCACTCAAATCATCTTTCCACCAAATCCAGTCCTATGAGAGAGAGTTGAGTGTTGGGGAGACTATCATTTGAAGCACAAGAGCAAGGAGTTCATCATTAACACACCATCTATTACCTTTTGGAGAGTGGTGTCTCCTAGATTGGTTAGGTGTCACTTGGGAGCCTTTGTCAAGATTGTGAAGTTGAACCAAGGAGTTTGTAAGGGCAAGGAGATTGCCTACTTCGCGAAGATCTACCCGAGTGAGGCAAGTCCTTCGTGGGCGATGGCCATGGTGGGATAGACAAGGTTGCTTCTTCGTGGACCCTTCATGGGTGGAGCCCTCCATGGACTCACGCAACCATTACCCTTCGTGGGTTGAAGTCTCCATCAACGTGGATGTACGATAGCACCACCTATCAGAACCACGGATAAAAAATCTCCGTGTCAACATTGCGTTTGCTTCCTCAAACTCCTCCCTTTACCTTCGTATGCAACTGTTTTACATTCCGCTGCTATAAATGCATGTGTAGGTTGATTGCTTGACTTGTGCTAAGTTGCTAAAATCTGCCAAGAACTAAAATTGGGAAAAGGCTAGATTTTTATTCGGTCAAGTAGTCTAATCACCCCCCTCTAGACATACTTTCGATCCTACAAGTGGTATCAGAGCTTTGGTCTCCATTTTCTTTGATTTCCATAGCTTTGGGTGGTCATAGCCTTGGTTTCACAACCTAGGAGAGTATGCATCTAGCGAGGGAAATTACCACCATAGAGGTCCTTAATTTTATGGTCAAATTTTGCTAGTTGGAAGCATAAGATGAAAATGCATATTCTTGGACATAACCCCGCGCGTTTGGGCTATTGTGTGTATTGGCTTGCAAGGTGAATTCTTTGATGGGAGAGAACCGAACCGTGAAGCTACCGCAGAAGAGTTGAATATGTTGCAATACAATGCTCAAGCTTGTGATATTCTCTTCAACGGATTGTGCCTCAAAGAATTCAACAAAATCAGCCGTCTTGAGAATGCAAAGGAAATTTGGGATACTTTGATTGATATGCACGAAGGTACCGACTCCGTCAAGGAATCCAAATTGGATGTGCTTCAAAGTCAACTTGACAAGTTCAAAATGAATGATGGTGAAGGCGTCGCTGAAATGTACTCTAGGCTTGCTCTCATCACAAATGAGATTGCCGTCTTAGGAAGTGAAGAGATGACTGATAAATTCATCATCAAGAAGATCCTAAGAGCCTTGGATGGAAAATATGATACTGTGTGCACATTGATCCAAATGATGCCCAATTACAAAGATCTCAAGCCAACGGAAGTCATTGGAAGAATTGTTGCGCATGAGATGTCACTCAAGGATAAGGGAGAGCTCCACAACAAGTCAAGTGGTGCTTACAAAGACTCAAGTGAAGCTCCCACATCATCAAGTGAGAAACAAATCTTCAATGAAGAATTGATCCTAATGGTGAAGAACTTCAACAAGTTCTACAAGAGTAGAAGCAAGGAAAGAAGTTCCAAGTCAAGATCCTACAATGACAAAAGATCTTCTAGTCGTGAGCGTAATTGCTACAATTGTGGAAGACCCGGACATTATTCCAATGAGTGTACGGCTCCCTACAAAATAAGATAAGATTCTCCAAAAATAAGAAGTAGAAGAGAAGAATCACCACCAAGAGAGAGGAAGAGTAGAGATGATCGTTATGAATGAAGAACATCCCAGAGAAGCAAGGATTCAGAAAGGAAGGACAAATCATCAAAGAGCTACCCAAAATGAAGACATCAACTCATGTTGGTGAATGGGTATCTGGCTCCGACTCCGACAATCACTCCGAGAGAAGCTATCACTCCGACTCCGAATATACTCAAGATGTAGGTGTTTCCGGTCTAGCACTTGTGTCAACCAACTCCTACGACATATTTGACTCACCAAATGAAGGAATTGGAAGATGCTTCATGGCTAAAGGCCCAAAGGTATCACACCCCGAGTATGTTGATTTCAATAGTGATGAAGATGACTTGTTAGGTGATGATGATTTACTTGTTGACAACTCTAGTGATGAATACTATGATGAAACGTCGATTAATCATGCTAATCAAGATAAAACGAATGAAAATGATAAGGAGAAGATTGAGCACCTAACTAAAGAACTAAACACTCTTAAGTTAGCTCATGAAACTATCTTGGAAGATCATCGAGAACTTTTAAAGATTCATGAGAAGTTATGCTTTGAAAAGCTCAACCTTGAGCAAGAGCATGAGTTTTTAAAGGCAATCAATGATGATCTTCGCAAGAAAAGTTCTTCTTACATTGCCAAGCGTTTACCCTTATCTACTTACATGCCACAAGTCAAGTCTAGTAACAAGAACAAGAAAGATTCTTCTTCTAGCAGTAACTATAATCATGCTAAATCCAATGTTGTTGCTTCTCGTAGTTATCTTGATTCCACTAATGATTCTCTTAGCCAAGTTACACTTCAGCAAGAAAATAGATTATTGAAGGGAATTAGAGAGAAAGGTGTTTAGAAGAGCCTTGCCGGAAGTAAGCAATTCGAGGAGATTGTACGCAAGCAAGGAAGGCACCGGAAGAATCAAGGTGTTGTTTTTGAACGAAAGTTCAATGCCAATGGAGTTGAGTGGGAAGAAGATCAATACCCCAAGACGAAGTTTGTTCCTCAACAAGAGAAGTACAATCCTACTTCTTTCAAAGGAACACAAGCTCAAGATGATCTTCTACCACAAGACCACAAGCAAAAAGGCAAGGACAAGCTTCAAGAGGAGATTGATGCATTTTAAGAAGCTCCTAAGGCCTTGGTCAAGTGGGTTCCCAAGACTACATCAAGTTCTACTTCATCAAGTATGACTACAACTCCAAGGATTCCCATCAAGATGATGTGGATCCCAAAGAAGAAGAACTAGAGAGTTCTTGAGGGTGACTCCGCCAATATACTTCACTCTTATCATTTTGGCAAGGACAAGTGCAAATAACTTCCACATCTTGCACTAGTTCAAGGAGTCACAAACCCTCTTGTTGGTAAGACAAGGGACAAGGTAACCTAATGCTTTCATGGACATCATCTTGTTTGTGCATCACTCTATGTCTATGGATATCCTTGTTTGTTCCTTGTGGGACTAACCCGTGTAGGTATTGAAAGTGCAACTCACTCCAATGGATTGCTCCAAATGATCAGCAACATTGAGCATCCACATCTTCAACATCTACATGAAGTCATCATCGACAAAACCCAAGGTTACTTCATCCCTCTTAGGGGGGATCTCACATATAGGGAGAGCTTTACTCTAAAGAATTGAGCTAAAGCAACTCTAATGGTGTGTACACAACAATGCTTTATGTAAAAGTGGTAACCCCAGTTGTGCTTAAACGATGAGTATGACCTATGACCATATGTTCTCATTCGACTGCTAAGTCAATATACTCATATATAGATGACCTAGTCATCGCCAATTGGTTGATAGATGCTAGAATTGGTTGTGCATGCTTTGCCACATATTTCATTTGCCATTTTATTGTGTGAGCATGTTGGTTGCATATTTTACTCATTTGAGGGCATCCAATTGTTGTTTTGATTGTTTGCTTTCTTTCCTTTTGCCAAGTGGATGGAAAAGAATGCCTAAGAACCTTCTCTAGCTATCTATGCTTTTCTCGTCTCAAACTCTATTCATGCTACATCACAAAGTTTGATCAAGTTAGATTCGAACCACTCTATGTGAGGAGCACTCGGAGTCCCCGATTCGTCATAGACTTAAACTTCCAAAACCTCTTTGTGCATTTCGGTTTGACCGATTCATCCTTTTCGGTCACACCGAGATCACTAAGTTGATCTAGGTTTTCAATCTCGGTGCAACCGATTAGAACCTTTCGGTCACATCAAGTTACAATAACTGCTCATAGTTTTGCATCTCGGTGCCACCGAGCTGTTCCACTCGGTCACACCGACAGAGTCGGGTCATATATACTGATGGGTCAAATTTTGGAAAAATTTCCGAAACCATTCACCCGCGCGTAACCTGCTCTGCCTCTTCGGGACTCCGGTCGTCTTCTCACCGCCAGCGGCCTCCCGCCGCTGGTCTCCACCACCGTCAACGGAAATCTGCCCCGCTGTTGCCGCCATTGCAAGTTCACTGCCGAGCTAGGGTATGAACTTGATACTTTGTGCTATTCATTAACTCCGATTCATAGCACATTGCTTTACCATGATTCTTGCCACGTATGAAATCTTCCTGTCCAGCAAAAACATCCTGTAGATTAGATTTGATTCGAAAATTTAGGGTTAGGTTTCTGCCGAACTCATCTCGGACCGACCGAGTTGTTGAAATCGGTCTCACCGATTTGGCTTAGGCCATTGCACATGCGATTTTTAGTCTAACCAAGAATTACAAATCGGTGTGACCGGGTTCGATTCTCTGTGAAACCCTAGCAGTCTCAGTGCCACCGAACTGTGACTCGGTCTGACCGAGGTCACTAGTTTAGGTTCCAAAAGCTGCTTCGGTATCATCGAGTTTACAAATCGGTAGCTCTGAAATGCTTTCTGTGGAGAACTAAAACTAAGTTTTGAGTCATCTGTTCTGCAAAACCTTTGTACTTTGTGATGCTCATCTACTCTACCTCATCTACAATCTATTCACAGGGTCTGCTGTCAGTGAGTTTGCAGAGATGTTTGATCAAAGTTATAGCTAGAACAAGTCTGAAGAGCAAGCTCAATTGAGTGAGGGCACTAGTCCCTCAAGCAGCTATGATGAGGGCAGCAGGAGCACACCTAGTAACTTTCCCAAGGCAGCTACTAGAACAAGGAAGAAGAAAACTTCTGATTTAGAGGATGAAGATTATACTGCAGCTGATGATGAGGCCATTTCCAAGAGGAAAGTTGTGAAGAAATAATTTCGCACTGCTGCATCAACTAAACCAGGCATGAACAAGAAGGAACCTGCCAAGAGAGTGCCTACATCCAAACCCAGGAAGGTTGCCACAGGTGAAACTATGAAGTTCACCATTGAATCTGAAGAAGAAGCAGCTGGTGAAGACAAGAAAAAGAAGAGGGCAAGAACAACTACAGCCAAAATTCTTGGAAAGTCCACAATGGTGAGATCAGATGATGAAGAGGAAGAGGATGCTGCTCCAGCACCCAAAGCTCAGAAGCTCATGAAGATGACTTGGATGTCTATGCCAAGAAGAAGAAGGATCACAACTCAATGGCTAGCATGTACAAGGAGATTCCTGATGCAGACCTAGAGACTCACAAGTTTGGCTCAGTGAAGCACCTGCTGTCAGGGCTGCCAACAATCAACACCATTCTGAGGCACACTCTGTTGCCAAAGTCAGGAGATCACAGAATGATTAGAGGACACTCCATCAACTTGCTGCATATATTTGATGTTCCTCAAAAGTTCAAGGTGATGAGTCTGATTGTGGAAACAATCAAGAGGATTGCTGCAGATCAGAAGAGATCTTGTCGGTATGCTCCACAGATTCAGGTGCTCATCAAATCCAAGATGGGCACGGGCACATATTTGTTGGACAAGGAGCATCTACCCCTCAAGCCAGACTTTGAGGACAACATTGTTGTTATGAATTAAGAAGATCCATCATCTGTGCAAGCACAGGAGAAGAGAGAGAAGGCAAGGGCAGAGAAAGCTGCAAAGATGCCAACAGCTGAAGAAGCATCTCAGATATTCTTGAAGAGCAAGCAAGATCAGCTTGGATATCTGATTGCCTCCACCTTGAGGATTGGGAAGGGCTTGGCCACCCTGACTCAAAACTAGGAGAGCTTGGAGAGGATCATTGAGCAGAAATTCTATGACCTTGATGTCAAGGTAACTGAGATCCAGTCAGTAGTTGAGCAACTTCAGGAGGAAGTGGAGGACAAGAAGGGAAAGTCACTACAGATGCTTTCACTAGAGTGCCCAGGAGTCAGAGATCTGCTGCGGTGCCTGTCCCAGACACAAAAGCTACTACATCTACACCAGCAGCCACAACTTCAGTGCCACCAGCTCCAGTAGCCACTCCACCAGTTGCAGCTACATCAACAGAAGCTTTCGTCCTTGGATCCATCTCTACACCACCTCATGGAGACCAAGCCTGAGAGTCGTTTAGCACTATGCATATTTTGAACTTTTTGGTAACTTGTTGCCAAAGGGGGAGAAAATGTATAGATCATAGGCTTCGAGAGAGAGTGTTTCTTTTTATCTCTCTTGTTTTTGGTTTAACTTCTTGATTGTGTGCTTGTGAGATACTTGTTTACATATTAGATCATGTGTTTGATCATATGCTACACTTAATGCTTGTTCGATGATATTATCTCTTATATCCTTATATGACCATTCACTTGCTTGGTGATGAGTGCATGCTTTCAACTTCTATCATTTTGAGCGCTCCACCAAGATGTATGTGACATGAAAGAGTAACCCATGATACTAACACATTGTGCATTTGGAGTCCAAAGCAAATTTTAAATAATGCACAAATTTAGGGGGAGCTCTTTCTTATCACATACTTCTCAAAGCGACAATGTTTTTCAATCTTATTATCATTTGTCGAAGGTTTGATCTATATGTTGTCATCAATTACAAAATGGGGGAGATTGAAAGTGCAACTATCCCTGGGTGGTTTTGGTAATTCCAAACAACATATAGCTCATTGAGCTAATGCTATTTCAAGATAAAATATTTCAGGAAAGCTCAATGTTTGGCATGGCATGGATGAGAAACATGGACCCCTCAAAATGCTAAGGACAAAAGGATTGGCTCAAGCTCAAAGCACAAGACTCTATATTTTTCATTTTAGTAATCCAAGATCACATTGAGTCCATAGGAAAATCCAATACTATCAAGAGGGGGTGAGGTGCTGCTTAATGAGTTTCTTGCTCAAAGTGCTTAGTGATATGCTCCAAAAACCCTCAACTACTTTCTCAAATCCACATATGTCCCATACCGAAAGTAAAACTCGGCCCCACCAAAAATTTCTATCCGGCGCCACCGAGTTCAGTTGACATAGCCACTGCCAGAAACCCTAGTCTTTTCGGTCTCACCGATAGGGATCTCGGTCTCACCGAGATGGGATTGTAATCTCTTTGTTACCCTTCGTAACGTTTTGGTCAAACCGAGATGATCGATCGGTCCCACCAAGATTGCAATACAAACTCTCTGTTTCCCTTTCATAACATTTCGGTCCAACCGAGATGAGCGAATCGGTCCCATCGAGTTTGCCTGACAAACTCTCTGTTTGTATATTACCAAAATCAGTCTCACCGAGTTTGTGTAATCGGTTTCACCTAGGTTTACGTTATGCCCTAACCCTAACGATATCGGTCCCATCGAGTTGACATGTCGGTCCCACCAAAATGCCTAACGGTCACATTATGAACTAAATCGGTCTGACCAAGTTTCATGATTCGGTCCCACTGTGATTGGTAAATTGTGTATAATGGTTAGATTTTGTGTGGAGGCTATATATACCCCTCCACCCACTCTTCATTTGTGGAGAGAGCCATCAGAACATGCCAACACTTCCAATATACATTTTCTGAGAGAGAACCACCTACACTTGTGTTGAGGTCAAGATATTCCATTCCAACCACATAAATCTTGATCTCTAGCCTTCCCCAAGTTGCTTTCCACTCAAATCATCTTTCCACCAAATCCAATCCTATGAGAGAGAGTTGAGTGTTGGGCAGACAATCATTTGAAGCACAAGAGCAAGGAGTTCATCATCAACACACCATCTATTACCTTTTGGAGAGTGTTGTCTCCTAGATTGGTTAGATGTCACTTGGGAGCCTCCGTCAAGATTGTGGAGTTGAACCAAGGAGTTTGTAAGGGCAAGGAGATCGCCTACTTCGTGAAGATCTACCCGAGTGAGGCAAGTCCTTCGTGGGAGACAGCCATGGTGCGATAGACAAGGTTGCTTCTTCGTGGATCCTTCGTGGGTGGAGCCCTCCGTGGACTCACGCAACCGTTACCCTTCGTGGGTTGAAGTCTCCATCAACGTGGATGTACGATAGCACCACCTATCGGAACCATAGATAAAAAATCTCCGTGTCAACATTGCGTTTGCTTCCTCGAACTCCTTCCTTTACCTTCATATCCAATTGTTTTACATTCCGCTTCTATACTCTTAGAATTGCATGTGTAGGTTGATTGCTTGACTTGTGCTAAGTTGCTAAAATCTGCCAAGAGCTAACATTGGGAAAAGTCTAGATTTTTATTTGCTCAAGTAGTCTAATCACCCCCCCCCCTCTAGACATACTTTCGATCCGACATGTTGGTAATGCAGTTTTCATGGCTGCTGGCGGCGGGGAAGATCTGAGGCGGTGAAAGATAGTCTGGAGGCCGGATCCCTGCTGTGCTGGACCCTTCTGTCATTGGAGCAGCTGAGCTGGGGTGGACGATGGCGCAGTAGGAGCAGTACAAACCACGCAAGGTTTTCTTTGATAACTATCTGTAAGAGAAGTAATTCTCTAAGGGCTCGTTTGAATTGGAGGATTCTAACAACGCAGGGATAGGAAATACACAGTAATAGGATAGGAATGCACGTGCAAAACAGAGAATTTAAAAACACAGGATTTCTGCCAATCTGGGTGTTTGGTTCACAAGAATTGGAAGATCAGATGATGCAAAGAAGCATGGTGAGATTAAGTCAAACCACAAGAAAATGTACGGTTATAATGCTACTATGCTACCAGCTCTTAGTCTTGTGCTTCATGAATAGGAATTCGAAAAGGAGGACAAGTGGATATTAAAATTCCTATGGTTTTTCTTTCAAGGAGACACTAAAGGAACAAATCCTACAGTTTTCCTTTGCTCCATTCCTTTGAACCAAATGCATGAGTAGTATTACCATAGGAAACTTTCCAATTCCTATGTTTTTCCTTCACTTTTCCTTTCAAGCACTGGCGATTCTAGTAGGCAGGCTTGAGCAAGGAAAATCCTATACTCAAAAAATGTTTTTGTGCTACTTTTACTACTTTGGACCCGGGCCACTGCCCTACTAGCTCAACACCCAAGCCCATCGACAAATGCACAGCTCAAACACGAAGAGATAAATAATGATGGCATTCAAGAGAGTCCATCACGGATAGCTAAGTTGCCTGGTACCTCACTGCTTGTCATATAGTAGGAGAAACTAATCGTATTTCACGTTACTACGTGTCCTCAGTGGACAACATATATAACATGTAAAGTAAAAAAGAGATGCAACAAGTGTACCACCTCTTTGGCGAAGCCATGTCGGTCTTAGCGTGATTGGGTTGGTCAATGAGGATGATTCGGCTGACTTGGCTGTCGGAGGAGGGGAAGAAGATCTTAGGCATCTTGAGATGGAGCCCGGGGTACTGCTCCGCTGTGATGGAGGGTTTCGTCGTTGGAGCAGCTCCGATGAGTTGTACGACGCCGAGGCTGAAGCAAGACAGGAGAGAGAACGTTAACCAGAGTGGAATTCTAATAGCATCTCCAATAGATGACATAAAGTACATAACCACAAAGTGCTAGATGTAAAATACATCAGCCGCTCATCTCTGAACTTAACTGTCGAAACTAAATTTAACTGTCAAAACTGAATTTTGCTGTCGAAACTGAATTTTACTGTCGAAACTAAACGCACTAGAGGGGAAGCTACAAGTCAGGCGACTGACTTTTTCATCTCTGGTCAGTCGATTTTCCAGTCGTTGGATACAAAATCAAGGGCCTGCAGTTCATCTTCAACCTCCACCCCCCCCCCCTGAGCCGCCAGCCACCACCGGCCAAACAGCCGACCCCCGCCGCTCGCGGTCGGCGGTGTGCCGCCCCGCCCGCCCCAAAACCACTCCTCACTATTGGTCCGCTGCCGTCCCGGCCATTCCTCTAGGCCCCTCCCCCTGTGTCGAGCTTTTTCCCGGCGATCCCCATGCCACTGCCCCACCA
>NC_041385.1:424882508-424885309 GCF_002162155.2 Triticum dicoccoides
TGAACCCTAAGATAGATAGTGGGTTACCTCTCCGGTGAGCCCCCTCCCCGCTGCGGCTGGTTCTTCCTTAACTCCGGCGAGCCCCCACCCCCTGAAAATCAGCTGACCCAAAAGTCGATTCAGTCGATTGAAGTGTAGCTAAATCGGAGCAGCATCGCAAGCAAGAGCAAGAGCGAGAGCAGCAGCGTGAGCAAGAGCAAGTGCAATAGCAAGAGCAGACCATGTAGGGGACCGAGAGCAAGAGCAGAGCAGTAGTGAGAGATCTAAAGCAGCAGCAGCAGCAGCTCCTACTGATGTGGACGTCGCCGCCGAGGGAGCAACGCCATGGAGGAAGTGGCCGGTGATGCCGCTATGGATGGAGAAGCACCGTGTCGGCTCGGGACAGAGCGCTGGTAGCACCGTGAGATCGAATCAAGAAGAAAATGCGGTAATTAGTGTAAAACCTCTTTGGTGGCGCCACTTAGGCTGCAACCTCATCCGAGAAAACTATGATGATGCTGCTCTTCCGGTGGTGCAGGTGAAGACAGCGGTGTGGGACGCGAATGACGAGGGGAACATCGTGGGAACTCCTTGGAGGTGGAGGACGGGGTGGCTGAACCGGCGGGACGACGAGATCAACGACGGATCCTCATCCGGTACGGTGGATGAGAGACGTCGAGGTGTTGCTATGGACAACGTCGTCAGGGAAGTGGCTCCGGCTGGGTGGCGGACGGAGGAGGGTGTGGGGCTTCATGGGTTTTCGCTGCCTCAGTGTATGAATGGGTGGGCGGATGGGATGGGAGTGGGAAACCATGGCTTAGGGACGCGCTTGTCCGAAATGTGGGGTAAGTTATGAAAGTACCCCCACCGGTTTGAGGCGGTTCTTTCGGTTCAGGGGTATCACGGGCATTTTGCGTCTCGGGATTTCATAGGAGGTGGGAGCTCTCGTGTGCGTTGTAATTTTGGAATAGCAAGGCGTGGGTTGAGATGGAGGGATTTGTCGGAGCACAACGAGACGAAGATATATCTTAAATATTTTGGGCTAACAAGGCACGGGTTGAAACATCCGGACAAGCCTAACATGTACTGTACCAAATCAATTCGCACTTCCTGCGACGAAAAAACAAAAAGAAATCAATTTGCATCACACAAGAGAGTCTAGTCCCGTGTACTGTACCAAATAAATTCGCACTACAAATGTCATTCAAAACTTTGAATTCATGTTATGTTGAATTAAAATATTTCGCTACGTGTATAATGCATGCAACCTACTACTCAAATGAACGTTTTACTGCATTCCAAACATATATACTACCGCTTCAATATGAACTAAATTTAAATTCGTTTCTCTATTTGAATAAGATCTACAATAATGATTGTTGTGAAGTCAAACCATTTGAATTCGTTTCTCTATTTTAATAAGATCTGCAATCATCATTATTATCAAGTTAAACCATCGTTTGTGTATTATCTTCACAACACACCACATGATTACTCTCGAGTTAGATATGAACTATGTGTACTATATGAACTCGACTCGATTTTTTGAATCCACTTTATGTTGATTTCAAATCACAGTACATTTCAAGCTCTAGCTAGATCTTCATAATCTAAACCATGTCTCATATGTATAATGTGTTTATCACATAATTTATGGTGCCCCGCCCCCTACGCCTACAAGTATTTAGATGTGAGTTGCAAACACCACACATTACCAAAAATTCAAATAAAATGTGAGATTGTTCGATATATAGTATTGTTTAGATTGTTCAATATTTAGTTGTAAGATGCAACCGCCACACATTATCACAAATTCAAATAAAATGTGAGATTGTTCGATGTATAGTATGGTTTAGATTGTTCGACATTTAGGTGTGAGTTGCAAACGCCATGCATTATCACATTATGATATAACATGTGCAAAACCACAACACGCGTATCACCGCTATATTCATGCATGCATATGTTTATAACACTATGATCTCCTATTCAAATATATGAATCCACTTTCATATCAAATTATGATCTTTGTTAGTCTCTTACACCCACACAATCCTCTAACCTTTGTAGCTAGCACTAACTTTCTCTCGTGCATGCACATACCCTCCTCGCCCTCCCCCTCCCTCAACATTCTATCCATCGCACACATTCATTTTTTTCTTTAGGTCGTTCTCCCACAGTCTCCACAACTCCTTTTCGACACACACCGATCGATAAACCTCTCCAGCGATGTCTACCTACAACATACACACGCACCTTCCATCTCCTCCTTTCTGTGTCCATGCCTCGTGTCTCTCATACGGTCCCACACACATGTAAACTCTCGCCCCTCTTTTCATTGATCTCACAACCACACACTCCTCCCCCTATCTAGCTAGTAGCTCAGCCTCTCGCACCACCTCCTACCTCCATTCTCTCTGTCTATCCGTCTCGCTAGGCCTTATTTGCCTCTAACAAATGGATGTGCACCGACTGATCTCCCACTATACATATAGCTAGCTAGGTCCTTATAACTCGTTTTTCCCCACGCGTCGATCGATATACCTCATTAGTTATGTCTTTCCCTTCCTCCGACAAACAACAATTGATCTACCGATCTCGTTAGGTTTGCCTACCAAACACATGGTTCCCCTTCATCATCCATGCATGCGTCCTGACAGATCTATCATGCACAGGTACACACAGAAACACATCCCCACTCTTATTGATAATATTGCAGTTCTACCCTCAGTCTGTCTAGTAGGCCTCTCCCACCATCTTCGAGAAGAAACTCCATCACCCATCCAACACTCTACCCCTCTCCCTCCCTCCCTCTCCTCTCT
>NC_041385.1:424885697-424929754 GCF_002162155.2 Triticum dicoccoides
TCTTCATCGATCTCGCACCCACCCACTTGATCCTCTCTTCGACTCTATCAATATCTATGGCCACACCCTCTCTTCTCGTGGATCGCCCGACCATCTATATATGATATGGATAGTCCTCCATTTCACACACATTGCATGCAAAATTTTGTTTGAGATGTCATGAAAAACAAAATCTAGTTATGTCATTTTGTTTGATATTCCCACAAATACATTCACCCCCCCCCCCCAAACAAAAAACACTCACGAACGCACATGCCATCTATCTAGGTTTGTATCTCTCTCACACACACCCACATAGGTGGGGGCGTGCAAGAAGAGAAGCGGTGCATGCACGACGCACGTACTCCCATCTTTTTCCCAACCACACCCGTGCGGGTACACGGTGGAGCTCATTTCTGTACGAAAAGGCAGCCCACATGGTAATTTGACACGTGTACTGGTTGTCCACTTGGTGGAGGGAGGATCATCTACCACGGGTGAACAAACAAATTGCGACTTGACGCGTTATGTTAAAAAAGAGGCAAAACATGTGGGGCCTACCTTAGAGGCAAGGCTCTATACACCGGAGTACTTTTGATGTGTCCCATCAACTCATAGGATGAGATGAAGCTTGCTTACTATGCTCCCTCGCCCACACGCGCGGTGGCTCGCAGGACGAGGAGAAAATTTTACTACTCCCTCCGTTTACTACTCGTCCTTACCTTGGTTAGAGAGATTATCATATTGTTTGGAATATATGTCCTTTAGTACTCCCTCCATTTACTTATACAAGGCCACTATAAAAAAATTACATTTTGCATATAGACGTATATAGACGTATTTTAGAGTGTGGATTCACTCATTTTGCTCCATATGTAGTCCATATTGAAACGGACATAATAGTACGCACTCTCCCTCGCCCCTCGACCCTCGCCCACGTGGTGGATGTGCAGCAATTCATTCAGTCTCATATAGCCAGAACGATATATACTATAGTACCATTATTGCTCGACTTCCCGAAGAGGCGAAGAATCAATCGCAAGGTTACTATTTTGGAGATGCCAAGCGCAAGGTTTATAGGAGAACGAGTAGTAGGTGTCGCGTCATCTACAAATAAAGCTTTTTTCTTCAGTGGCACGTACACAATATAAGTAGGTTCATATGGAGAGAAAAGGAAACCGCTCCACTATATACATAGTCAGGACAAGCCTACACGGTTGCCTGCTGGGGTTGCTCTCTTCACACTCTCTCGCACAAAATGATTGTGGACACATCTCTAACATCCCTACGGATCACGTCCGCCGGGGGAAGGGGTGGATGCTTAGTGTAGATGTGGTCGCCGTCACCGACGGCGAAAACCCACTGTCGGCACATCCCGATCAGGGGCCCCGCCGTTCTCTCACAAAGCTGGTGAGGTTGCCTTCGTCCCTTGCTCACTACTGCGACGTGGGTAGTTGCCGCCTCCCGCCGCCCTCCTCTAGGTTGAGCTATGTCCCGACATCTCTCTGGTACAACTCCCTTTACATCCGGCTTGCACCACTGCTCCAGCTACCCACATCACTCCATGTGGATATTTCTCTACTTCATTGCCTTGCACATACCTCTACTGGCTTCTACGTACTGTATTTCTGATGAGTTTATGTCTCATCAACTAGTCCCAGTAATCTTATTCTAATCACGCTTCTTCAATTTCTTTGCCACAGGTATGCTCATCTCGATTTTGGTGAAACTGCACAAATGATCTGATGGTCAAAGGGTTGCAAACTTCATTTCTTTGGAAGCTCCAACATTGCCAGCAAATTAAATCCTGGTTCGGGTTTACGGTTCAAGGGCTAGGGACTACATGGATCGTTTTTTTCTTTAGCTGTCTCTGTTCCGAAATAAGTGTCAACTTTAGTAGTAGTACAACTTTGTACTGAAGTTTGCATAAAGTTGAGACACTTATTTTGGAACGAAGGGAGTACATATTGGCTATGATATGTAAATCATTGAGATGCAATATCATGCATGTTAGTCTCCTTTGTATTTGATGAAGTGTTGCAACGGGCAACCTTGGACGCAAGATACATGAAACAGAAGCTGGAAGCTTCATAGCATTGTACAAATTTATCTCGCTGATAAATTACAGTACGTACTATACTAGTACTATGTAAACAGTTAGTGTCGCACGGTGTCCAGAAAATATGGTGATAGTGTGAGGTGGGCCATGTAATCACTGAGCTTGCGTGTTTTCACTACTCTCGCACTCCTCTGCTGTAAGAATGGAGAAAATTGTAATCTAGTAGTACCTCCTTTCGCCGAAAGCGTGGGACATCCAGCAGTCCTACCACCTCAGTAATAATGACCAATGAGCCGTCAAATCACATAGACCCAGCAGTAAGTTGGACGGACGAAGCAACCATCACTCATGAATCCGCTTCTCCCTTCAATGCAGGCGCCAGTGAGAGGTCACGTTCGCTCTGTCCGGGCCTGAATGCGGCACCAATTCTTTGGAACAGCGCTGACCGTTTCGGGTGGGAAGCGTGCGTGGGCGATGGAGGGGCTTTGGGTGGGCCAGGCTGGTCAGGAGCGGGCTTGGCAGCTGTCTGCCTGTCCCGACTGAACACCCGAAAACGAGAGGATGCACCGACTCTCGCGGATAAATCGTACACTACACACCATCTCTCTATAGGCTCTCTCTAACACACACATGTTGTTAAACACACACACGCACACACACACATGTTGTTAAACACACACACACACACACACACTCACACACACACACATGTTCATAGAATAGAGTAGGTCGATGTGTGATGTTACCACCTATGTTACTCCCACTGTGGATAGTCTTACCACCAAAGCCACATGACACGATTATGATTTAAATCCCAATGACTCAAACGCAAAAAAACACGGCATGCTTGTCACACGAATGTAGGAACGTATAAAAGGTTATTTTCCTCTCGTTGAACATAACGGGAGGGTGGTGTAGCTGTTTAGCCTGTTCGCTCATCAAACTAGAGGTCTCGGGTTCGATAACTACACTTGAGCATAATTTTGTTTTTGTTTGACTTCTTTCTTCCACCCAATGACAGGTAGGCCCGGCATGACAGAGAGAGAAAGTGATCTGGGGCGATGCGAGGAGGATTCTTTGACTGGTCAAAATGGATGGGTACGGAGCTATACGATCTCGTAGTGACCGTATAATGACCTCATCACGTATACGCTGCAGCCTCGGCGCTTGTTTTCAAGGGTTTGCACTCTTCACACTCTCTCTCCAGTATATATATACACGCTGGAGCCTCAGCGCTTGTAGTTGCTCTCCTCACACTCTCTCACCCTCTCCAGATCTAAACAAGACTTCGTTGGCCTCTCTCTCCCCTCACTACTGGTCAAAGAGCCGGCAGGATCCATCCACCGGGAAGGGGAGGAGGCTTAACACTATCGCCATCGGTGAGGGAGGGAATCCACTACCTGCGCAGCTGTTCTCTTTCACCCAGCGGCAGCGCAGGAGGGCCTCCGACCCCTTCTTATTCGCCGCCGGACATAATGTGGGTTGAACGGCATCCGGTCTCCCACTGAACCACGCCCCAAGAACCTTAAGGTATAATTTACTTATTCCACATGCATTGCTCTAGCTGCATGTGGGCTTTTTCCACTTCTACACTCGAATCTAGGTGTTGGATCAAACAGGAAAGTAGTGGGGAAAGTTATATAGCATGAATCTAGGACGTGGTTCAAAGATGAAAGGAATGGGGGAAAGCAGTGGGGAAAGTTGTATAGCATGAATCTAGGACGTGGTTCAAAAAGGAAAGGAAGGGGGAAAGTAGTGGGGAAAGTTGTATAGCATGAATCTAAGACGTGGTTCAAAGAGGAAATGAATGGGGGAAAGTAGTGGGGAAAGTTGTATAGCATAAATCTAGGACGTGGTTCAAAGAGGAAAGAAGGGGGGAAAGTACTAGTACAGATTGGCTATCCAACACCTATATTGGTTGAAAAGGGAAAACAATAACAAACACAGTACGCACATCTGCAACAAACTGATCTTTTGTTTTGGGGGACAAGGTTGTAGAGTTTGAGCAGGACTAGATTTGCTGCGCTCACATAGGGAAAGGTGTCTAAAGATAACAAAACTGGGACCAACACAAATATGCTCCTTGGTTGTTTGTTCTTTGTTGCAACAGACTGTGCATCACCCCTTCATACATCGGTAGATGCACATGGTGATGGTGCATCCACTGTCCCGTGCAACTCTTTAGCTGTTGTTAATCTAAGGCCCTATTTGGTTAAAAACTCCCTAGTCCCTACCTGCTTGGTTCCAGGGACTAAACATGGACTAGAGGTTATTAAATGACATGCTAAAAGACCATGTTACCCCCTAGAATGAACTAATAGAGACAAAGTGCGATGCGGGGCAGGGGCAACTCTTAGAAAAAGTCCCAAAAAGATTCTCCCTCGGGGTCTTCTTTCTTTAGTCCCAAATGCCCACTTTTAGTCCCTAAAAGTCCCTCCTGTTTGGTTTAGATGGGACTGACACGGAGTTTTTTAAGTCCCTACACCAAAATGTCCCTGTAAACAAACACCCTCTAATAATGCCGCTGGAAAATTAATGCAATGCCACAGTTAAAAGCAAATTACATGTTTAACGAATTTTATTGTTAATATAATCTCTCTGTTAATATTAATCTATGCCACCGTTTGAGAAATGCTACTGTCTTGCTTTCTTTCCCATTTTTGGTAAGCTAGATGCTTCTTTTTGTTGGCTTCTGTGTCATCCACCATTATTGACCACTAGTTATTTCCTTTGCACCTCTGTGTAAACAGGGTTATCTACTTCACCTCGTTGCTACTATGACCTTTTGTTGCACTGCACAAAACACTTTTGTTTTAAGAGTGTTTTGTGCAGTTCAACCAAAATGTCACACCAACAACGTTGCTTGATTGCTTGATCTTAGTGGAACTGCACAAGAGAAGATCTTACTTCCTATCCATGTTGGCAAATTTGGTTCAGATCTTCTTCTTGTGAGTTGTTAGAATTCCGCGTCATGAGAGGTCAGTACGAGCCTTCTTTCACATGATAGTGCAGTGTGCTTTCATATGTTGTGCTACTTGTACGGTAATGTTGCTTGATTTTAGTGAACTGCACAAATGGAGACAAGACTTCCAATCTATATGTGCACCGTAATATCCCATTGAGATAAGATAAGGATATTTCACAACTGTTGGCCTGTATTTTGCCACTTTCATCAGAAAATTATGTCGTTGTTTAGTGTTGTACTTGTGCTCCCTAATTGACATGCCAAATCTTACATTGAAGGCGAAGCTTGTCTATTATTGAACCAAGTGATAAAGGGGGAGAACAAGTGGAAGAAAAACAAAAATCAACTCCCGGTGCTGTAATGAAGCACTGGAACTGTGATGACACAAATAATGATATAGTTTTGCATCTTAATTTATTGATATGGTTGGAACGAGCAATTGTTTTGCCACTGATTTGATTCCACTCTTAATGTAATATGTAATTATCTCTACTTGTGCAAACAGGGATCTTCTTTGAAGATACCATATATTTTAGTGGAACTGCACAAGAAGATGTTGGAAACATTAAACTAATCGAGGAGTATATAGTAAGCATGGCAACCACAGTAGATAGCAACCGATGGTTCTGGAGAAGTGCTTGATCTTTATGCTCTACACAATAAGCCTCCTGACATAGGGTGGTACTCGCCCACAGATTTCATCCATATGATTGAGCTCTGTCATCTCCATTGGTGTTGTGCTACTATTTAGATACTGTCATGAGAAAGTGGTATTGTCCTTGAGAAGTGCTTCATCTGCGCTGTTTTAAATATTTCCTTTCCTTTTTTCGAGCAAATAGGGATGCTAGCATTTAGTTGTCCTCTTGTCTTTGCACAACAGGATCCTCCTCCTCTGAAGAATAATATGGAGTACGTGAAGTGACTAGTTCCGATTATGCCAGGATGAGGAAGCCATGTCTATCTTCTCATCAGAAGGAGTAGTTGAAGGATGGTTACATTACTCCCCTCAAGACCAAACTAACTTCAGCTTAGAAGGACTGACGGATCTCCATTTTGTTGCTGTGATACACAAGTACAATGCTGTTCTAGGATTCTTTCCGGTGAGTTCCATTTTTTAATGTGTGCTCTACATGGACCATGTAGGTGCCTGTTTGAACTGTCAATTCATTGTAAAGTTTGCTTTATAATAATCACTTTTTTTCTATTTGTGCAAACATGGGTGCTCAGCTTGATTTCAATGGGAACTGCACAAAATGTTCATGAATACATTGAATCATTCATTTCCACCACAAGAAAGGAGGTGCCGATAAGTTCAAGGCATTGCAACATATAAGGGCGAAATCATACAAGCTACGCGCGAATTTGGTTGATTTTGGTGGAACTACACAAAAAGAACAGCTGGTTTATTTTGCACGAGGTGCCATGTCAATGTCCGAACTGATGGCAAACCCTGCCCATGCCACAATCATAGGCATTTGATATTTTGGAATGGGACAACCTTGTCAAATTTTGCTCATTGATGTTAGCAAGAAGACATGCATTTGATATTTTCGAATGGGACGCCCTTTGCTATCAGCAGCGTCGATCGATTTTTATTTATTCTTTAGTTGTGAATTAAATATTGGCTCTAAAATGTGAATCATTGAGATGCATAATCATCGACTGTTTTGAATGTTCTCTATGAATTGCCAGGCATGAGTGTTTGATTGCAATGTATGGGAACGCTAAAAAGCTGCCCAAACAATTTGTACTCCCTATGTTCCTTTTTACTTTGCACATTGTGAAAGTTCATACTTTTTTCTATAAGATTGGTCAAAGTAGAGATACTTTGACTACAGACAAAACTTGTATGCAGACTAAAAAGGACCGAAGGGAGCACATGTGAAACTGCTGCAAACAAGGTAATCACCCTGGGAATAATGCTAGTACATATTGTTTTGCATGTTCATCCAATGCTAGTGATACAAGAATACGAACTAATCAAACTAAATTCATTCATACATGGTTGGATTTCATATAAACATGCCAGATTTCATTACATTTCATACATTCTTCAACTAAAAAGGGGTGTGCGGGAGGTATAATTAATTAACGGAAGCTACCCACCTGTGTCCCGCTGAGCCGAACAAAAGCTTCTTCTCCAGCGGACTGAGCTTCAGTGACTTAACTGCAGGTGAAGTTGCGTAACTGACATGTGGCCCAGATGCCTATTGGGCCCACGTGTCAGTCAACCAAATGCACCTGCAGTTAAGTAGAAGCAGCGTCCTTCTCCAACATAGCCCTCCGACTCCACGTTGCCGCCAAGAAGCTAATCGGCCGTCAATGGTCAACCCGCCTAGCTCGGCTTCAACCGGAGGGTAGCAGCAGTGGCCTTACTTGGACCCGAGCGGTGGCGACCTACCGTGTTTTACTTTTCCTCGTTTTCTGTGTGGCGCGGCCTCGTTAGCAGCGGCGCGGGGCCTCGATGGAGCCGGCGATGTCCTCTTTCTCGTTGCCGGCGGGGCGGCGCCTCGGCAGAGTGGGGGAAATCCTCCCCCTCGTTGCCGGCAGGGTGGGGCCTCGGCTGAGCCGGCGATGTCCTCTGCCTTGTTGTTGGCGGGGTGAGGCCTCGGTGGAGTAGGGCCTCTGCCTCGGTGCCGGCGTGGCGGGGCCTCGGCAGAAACGGCGATGTCCTCTATCTCATTGCCGGTGGGGCGGCGCCTCGGCGGAGCGGGGGAAATCCTCCCCAAAGTTGCCAGCCGGGTGGGGCCCCGGCTGAGCTGGCGATGTCCTCTGCCCTGTTGTTGGCGGGGCGGGGCCTCGGCGGAGCCAGTGGTGTCCCCTTCCTCATTGTTGGCACCGCGGGGCCTCGACTGAGCAGGGCCTCGTCAATGCGAGCGGAGCGGGGACTGGTCGGAGCCGGCATTGTCCTCTGCCTCGTCCTCAGTCTCGCCAAACAGCGCCTCGACCGCTTTGTAGGCGGCCGCAGCCTCCGCCACCCGCATGCGGTACCTCCAGCGCTCAAGGCGGCCCTCGCAAGCTGAGCGGTACGAGTCGAACTGCGCCTCCTGCTTCGCCTGCTCCATGGCGATCTGCTCCTCCGCCTGCAGGTGCTCCTGGAGGAGATGGTGGTTGTAGGCAGCGTTGGCCTGCACCTCCCGGAACTGCTCCTCACGCTTCTGCCTTACCGTGTCCATGTATTGGGCACATGCCTCGCCAATGGTCATGGTGCAATGCACCAGCGAGGATGGCGCGGAGGAGCGGGTTGGCGCCGGATCATTGACTACCATGTTCTCCATTGGGACATCGTTGTCCTCCGGCTGCCAGCCAGCCAGCCAGTCGGTAGCAATGGTTGCCATCTCCTTGTGGTCCGTTGTCCGCCCGTCCCGAAGAGCGCTTTAGCGCGATGAAGCAATGGTGGGCAGTAGTGGTGCGGCCAGGAGAAAGGGAACGGAGGCGGATGACTACGGCTATGGCCGGCCCAGCAGTTTATATAGCAATGGTGGACGGCGGTGGGACGGACGTGTGGTGCTGGAATAGCCACCTCGACAACCGTGGATCATTAATGTGTGTGGCAGATGGATGGACGGACGACACTTGTGTCATTTGAAGGCGGAGCAATCGCCTGCACCGGGAAGCGAGGCGGGCGGTGCTGACCGTTTCGAGCGGAAAGCACGCGCGGGCGAGGGAGGCAGTCTGGGTGGGCCAGGGCTGTCAGACTCGTGCTTGGCAACGGGTTGGTCCAGCAGCCAGACATGCTCGCTTGCCAGCGAGCTCGTCGAGCTGAGCGATGACAATCAGACAATGGACTTAGCTTCCGACCAGGAGCCGGCGCCACTGTCCAAGCCGGTTCATGTCGTGTTCACCATAGAGCAGGTGCGACTACACTTCGCCGCCCTAATGGCGGAAGAGATACCAGCACAGGAGGACCTGTGTTGCAACCTCCGTCTCCTCAACGAGCACCGGTGAACAAGCGAACGACAATGCCGTCGTGGACATGTGGCCCTATGATCCTGGCTTCCTGAATGAGCAGCGGGCGTTGTATCAGACCATCTGTAGGGCCCGCGAGGCCCTCTCTGTCGTCCTTCGAGTTGTTGCGCTCGCCGTGGCACCGCCGTCTCACATTGTCAACATGGTCAATGGACATGAGGAATGAGGAGATGACTTTACTTGGAGAGGATGACAATGGGGATCCACCAAGGCCATAGCTGCACATACACAAGTGCCTCCTTATTATATACAACTGTAATTTGTTTTGCTTCCTCCTGGTTTCCTGACATCACGGTCCCACACCATTGTCAACCTATGTAGTCAATAAACGAGAGAATTGCACAAGGAGCGGCCGATAGCTGGGACCAAGCAACTTGAGCAGTATTTGTGTTTTTGAGGTATGAGCACTGCAGAGTTTTTCTTGAGCGATGTTTTCATTGTTGTTCAGAGGAGAGCAGGGTATTAACTGGGCGGGCTGTGGCCCGTCTAGCCCAGGCCAAATATCCAGCCCAGATATTAATTGTTTTCAAGCTAAAAATGGCTAGCCCAGCTATACTTTTTTTAGGAATACCCAGGCAAGGTGAACTTGTTATTCTTCGCCCCCGCTGGGCTGCAAATCTTTCCTAGGAGGGATGCATTAGGCTTAACAAGAAAATGGGCTTTAAGAAAGAATAAATGGGATGTAATTATAAAAACTGGGCAGTAACTATGAAGAAATGCACCAAACACGTAATTGCTTCATAAAATATTATTTTTTGATTTTGAAAATTTTAATTTCATTAATTGTTGCGCGCGCAATGTTTCGTTGGATTTTTACGTAATACAAATTTATATTGAAATTGTATTTAATCTGACTAGAAATTTTGGGATAAAAATATTTCGGATCCCATCAAGGGAAATTTTATTGAATTTTGTTCTGAATGGTTGGTTGAAATTATTAATCGTTGTCCTAGCTAGAAAATGGGTTGTACTTTTAACAAACTGTAAATGGGTTGTAGTAAAGTCCATTAGAATTCAAAAATGGGTTGTACATTCTTACAAATCTCAAATGGGCTATAAGTTCTCTGCCACACATTTGTGGGCCTACTAAGTTGACGCATCCCCTCAAAAAAAGTTGACGCATATCCAAGGCTTTGTCAACTTATAGTCAATGTACGGTCCTAGCAGCAGTGGCCGTTGGATGTCCATCCAACGGATGTCATGCTTCTTCTTCAATCTCAGATATTCTTGCTTCAGCGGCACAAAAAATGATTCCTCCCCCTGACATCTAGGGCGCACCGTTTCAGAGGCTAACATGTGGGCCTACTAAGTTGATGCGTACCAAGGGCTTTGTCAACTTAGTCAATATAAACGATTCTAGCTGCAGTGACCATATGATGTCCATCCAACGACCGTAGTGCTTCTTCAACCTCTGGTCTTCTTGCTCCCGCCACCCAAAGCAGCGCCGGTTGTGCCGCGTGCTCCTGGCCGACTGGGATGCCGTGGAGGCCTCACCGCCCCCTACTACTCCCACTGTTGGCTAGGCCATCCCTCTACTCACCCACACCCCTTGTATTATTTTACGGCGACGACAGCCTCACACCACAGCGGAACCAGTGAACCCTCGTACTCCTCTCCACATGGGCTTCCACTGCCGCGTCTTCCCCGGCTCCGCGTCGTCCCCTTCCTAGGCCTCGACGTCGTCCACCGCACTGGTGCTCTCGGCACGGCGTGGTCAACGTGGTCAAGGAACGACTTCCATCGGAAGAGTACTGTACATGGAGAGGCTGATAGGTGGGTCCATGACAGCCGCAAGGTAATGCCTTCTTATTACATGCAAAATAATTATTCCTCCACCTGACAGCAGGGACCCACCGGACGGGCCACCATATTTCATGAAACAAACGTTTCCCTCTTGACTGCTGGGACACACCAGCTACATCTTCGCACGCAAGGAAGTGCGTCCATATTACAGGCAAAAAAAATGATTCACCCCCTGACTGCTGGGACCCACCCGCTACATCTTCGCATGCAAGGAAGTGCCTGATAGTCGGGACCCACCTGGTCAAAGCGTACGTAGCGTTGTCATTCTGGTCGCGAATGTGTACGTACATACTGCTCGATGTAGAGGCACGCACATGTTGTAGTTGAGGCGCGCACGTAGCATGTACACGTACGTATAACGGCTAGGGTGCTAGAAAGTAAATACGGCCACGTACGCATATACGGCCAGAACGTATATACGAGAGGGGTATTGAATGCCTACTCGCGCATACATATGGCCGGGCTCATGTACATGGCTGGGTCGGAACGAAGAAACTGCGTCATCATCGTGTTCATCGGGAGCCAACCGGCTGGGTCGGAACGGAATGCGTCATCGTGTTCATCGGGAGGGCTTGGACGGAATATCTGATGGAAACGAGGCCTGGCGTACCACAGAATGGAGGAAACGGCCTTGTGTTCGGCCGGCCACGGTTGAAACATGATCTTGTTCATCAGGAGGGGTCTGGCGTACCACAAAACGGAGGAAACAGACTTCTGTTAGACCTCCTATGGTTGAAACAAGGTCCTGTTGATCGGGAGGGGTGTGGCGTACCGCAAAACGAAGGAAACGGACTTGTGTTGGAGCGCTATGGTTGAAATGGGGGTCCTGTTCATAGGGAGGGGTGCCGCGTACTGTAAAATGGGACTCCACGGGATATTGTTCATCTCCACCATCGACCTCCTCCAGCCTCCACGGGCTACTGTTCATCCACCGTCGACCTCCTCCAGCCTACACCTGCGACTGTTCATCCACGGGCTCCTGTTCATCTAGCCTCAACCGCGCACTCCTCCACCGGCTACTGTTCAACCAGCCCTCTCCACGGGGTCCTGTTCAACCACCCCTCCACGGGCTACTGTTCATCCAGCCCTCCACCGGATACTGTTCAACCAGCCCTCCATGGGGTCGTCCTATTCATCCAGCCCTCCACGGGGTCCTGTTCATCCACGCCCAACCGACTAGATCGATCGGGTCCTGTTCATCCAGCGGCAACACCATGGAGTCCTGTTCATCCAACCCCTCACCGGGAACTGTTCATCCGACCCCCCAACAACGCTCACTGTTCATCAAGGGAAGGAGGTAGCAGGTTCGATCGGCTTCAATTAGCAGCAGTAGCGAATGAAGGAATCGCTCGATCGGGTTCAGTAACGTGTAGCCTGCAGTGCAATCACTCACATTCAGTAGGCAAACGCCTGGCTTGGGTTCAGTTAGAGCCCAACGCCTCGCACCCACGCGCGTATGTGTACAAGAGAAATACGCATCGCTCGGCCCCCGACCACCCACCGTAACCGGGAACTCCCTCATATTTTCCTCGCCCTCGCTTCTACCACGGTTTTTTCCGTCATGGACAACCCAAAGAATGTCATGCAGCTGCGTCTTCGGCCCGCCCAGGACGAAAAGCCCATTTTCTTTCATATTTTTTTGTCATAGAAGTAGGAGCCCACCACATCTATGATGATACCGGGTTTTGTCACAATTATCATCATAGAAGTGTCATAAGCATGATGAATTTTTTTCGTTCGACCCAAAATGTCACGGATGTGTCCTTTTTTTTGTAGTGACACCGAAAGAAAAAGGAAACTAGAGGAAACTAAAGAAATGCAGAGGCTAAGCTGTAATGGATCATGATCCGATGCCATCTACACTCACCAGATAATTCGTTAGCAACAAATACTAAGGCTATATGCACGCTATGCAACAAACAAATGCAGCAACCAAATGCAATAAAGAAGCCAGACTCTATACTATTGATTTCTACCGGTTTCTCCCGCTTGTGCTAACTAGGGCACCCTACAGCCAGACCTACTCTAATACCAAGTGTTGTGGCACCCCGGCTCAGAGAAACTGGAATGCCCCGTATTCCAGCCCAGAGATCGAGATGAAGTCTTCTGGAATACGGCACTTCTTGACATAGAACAAATCAGCTCTTATTACAAAGGATAAATACAAAGGGTTGATGTGACAAAGGATCACATCAGCACAATGACACTACGCCTGTGATACTACACTTGCTCTATGCTAGCAGCAGAAGAACTCGTAGCAGCAGAAATCTTCTAGCAGCCGAACAATGACGAAGGTTGTGAACTCCACTCTGCAGGGGCTTTGGCTAGGACACGATCTAGCTCACACGTGCGGACACCTCGACAAGCAATCAATCAAACATGGCATCACCTGCAATCTGGCATGACACGCCAGGTCAGTCCATTGAATGTACTTGCAAGCTCACAACAACCAAAAGCATCAAGGCAAAACAACAACATAGCATTAAGCAGGTTAATTAAAGTAACAGCTACCATGATACGAAAACAACTACTAAACATGATACGAGACTACTACCATACTGATAAACCAACATCTCAATCCCAACAACAATCTCACTCTTGGCTAACCAGCCAAGCAATATACCATCTCGATCACCTCATGATCCACCTGATCACCTCGTGATCAAAACATCCACACGATCACCTCGTGATCAAAACATCCACATGACCACCTCGTGATCAAAACATCCACATGATCACCTCGTGACCACATCACAAACTGAATGATCATCCTCAAGATCATCTCAACATCATCATCAACATCCTGCCACACTCTTACTGCTCACAATATATCAACATATAATTCATCTATAAGTTATTCCATCATGTGAGTGTTGATCGAATGGTGTGACCTAGTATGAATTTGTGCCCACGACCGAGGATGCGGCTATCGATAGATTAAACACACACACTCTACAGAGGTAGCGCACTTTACCCACACCACAGAACCCATGACCTCACACTCCCATTCGGGCAGACCAACGATGTTCCGACAAAACCGATCTACTGCCATGACACTCTCCCGGCCACTCCGACCAACACATGATACGTCTCCAATGTATCTATAATTTATGAATTATTCATGCCATGTTTACAAAAGTTTTATATGTTTTTGGTATGATTTGCATGGAACTAACTCGAACTGACGCTATTTTCAGCAGAACTACCGTGGTGTTGTTTTTTGTGCAGAAATGAAAGTTCTCCAAATGAGCTGAAACTTTTTGATGATTTTTTTGCAACAAAAGAAACCCCCGAAGCTTCGTGGAAGGACCACAAGGTGAAGGAGTAGGGCACAAGACACTGGGAAGCGCCTGGTAGGCCCAACTCGTCCCGGTGGGTTGTGCTCACCTCCAGACCCATCTTCGCATGAAAACAACGCCAAAAATCCTATAAATAGAGTAACCATCAGAAGTAACCCTAGATCGGAAGTTCCACTGCCGCAAGCCTCTGTAGCCACCGAAAACCAATCGTGACTCCGTTCCGGCACCCTGCCAGAGAGGGAATCATCTTCGGTGGCCATCTTCATCATCCCGGCAGCCACCACGATGAGGAGGGAGTAGTCCACCCTCGGAGCTGAGGGTTTGTACCAGTAGCTATGTGTTTAATCTCTCTCTCTCCTGCGCGCGCGATCTTGAGATGTCACGATCTTGATGTATCATGTGCTTTGTTAACATAGATGGATCATATGATGTTACTCCCATCTCTACACTTGTTGTGATGAATTGAGTCTTTGCCCTTTGAAGTTTTGTCTTGTTGGATCAAATGTTTAAATCTGAGAACACATGATATATATCTTGCATATGAATACCCGTGGTGACAATGGGGTATTATTTTGATTACTTGATATATGTTATGGCACTCAACTTGCGGATTCCCGAGGTGGCTTTGGGGTAATCTATGCATAGGGTTGATGCACATTTTTATTATCTTTTCTCTGATAGAAACTTTGGGGTATCCTTGTAGTTCTTTGTGTGGATTGAGTATTATGAATTTGAAATTGTTTGATGCATATCGTATAATTAACTCATGGGTACTCGCGGTGACATTGGGGTATCTAGGTGACATTAGAGTTGGTTGATATGCATCATATGGTGTTATTTTAGTACAAACTCTTGATTAGATCGATCGAAAAGAATAGCTTGTTGTTATTTTAGTACGAACTCGAGGATAGCTTGATCGAAAAGAATAGCATTGAGGTGGTTTCGTACCCTACAAACAATTTCTATGTTTTGTTCTCCGCTAATAGGAACTCGAGAGTGATTATTTATTGCACTTGAGGGATAATCATATGATCCAACTATGTTAGCATTGTTGAGAGATTGCACTACTTAAAATATGCACCCTAGGCCTCATTTTCCATCATTGCAATACCGTTTGTGCTCCGTTTTACTACTTACTACCTTGCTTTTTAATTGTTCGCACTATAAAAACTCATATCTACTGTCCATACTACACTTTTATCACCATATCTTCGCCGAACTAGTGCACCTATAAAATTTGCCATTGTATTGGGTGTGTTGGGGACACATGAGATTTCTTGTATTTGAGTGCAGAGTTGCTTGAGAGAGACTATCTTCATCCTACGCCTCCCACGGAATGATAAACCTTAGGTCATCCACTTGAGGGAAAATTCCTACTGTCCTACAAAACTCTACGCTTGGAGGCCCAACACGTGTCTACAAGAATAAAGTTGCATAGTGGACATCAACACCCCTCTAGGATAAGTCATGGGTGGCCCCGTGCCTACCAAAGGCATCCAACAGCCACCGTCATGGCAAAACAAAAACGGTCCCGAACAGGGACAGAAGCGCTCAAAATTCAACTACGGGCACACAAGGTTATGTATGCTTACCGGGCCAGGGTACCGCATGCCCATAACCTTCCCTTGTTGGGGGCACCAGTGAGAGACATGTCAATAGACCGCATTAGGGCCTTCCCATAAAGGCAAATGTGGTTGCACTGGAAAAGCCCGGTTCGGTGGCACCAACCAACTTAATGACAGAATTTACCCCAAAAATATAACTGTGATAGCTGATTACCCGATATCAACTATCAACCTGTAATCCAAGTCATAGCAGTATCCAACAACCAATCCAAAGCATAACATCGGCATATCAAGATACTCCCAGGATAGCATAACACTACTATCATGATGAATCCAAGAACGATATTACTACTACTCAAATATCAACAACAAGCTATCCAGCTAAGATCCACATGTAAAAATCATCTCCGAAATCATACTCCAAAACATAATATCAACTAGCATCACGATGAAAAATATTCTAGCCACTAATAATCCAAAGGCAGCATGACATTCCAAATAATACTCCAAAATATAATAACATATACCAACATGAAAATAATCATAACATAGGCCACTAATAATCCAACGGCAACATGACATCCATCAAATAGCAAGCATAACTCCTAGTACTCCAAACAGTAGCATGGCAATAGCAAGTTCAAAATAATACTCTGAGAAATGCCACGACAACTCACAAGTAGCTAAAACAATATTTTTAAACAAGTTCAAATAATTTAAACCATGTCACTGCATTACAGTGATGCAAATGGAGGGTGTGGCTTGCCTGGCGGTGGAAGAAATCACCGGGAAGAAGTGCGAGAAACTCGAGGAAATAATCGTTGAAAAACGTTCTCTCTTGGAGGGGGCTGAAGAAGGGCAGGGGCAAAGTGGTCACTTTAAGAATGTTAAAACATGGTGAAAATGATTCCAACATAACAGACTCGATGAAACAAAGAAGTGGGCTTTGGAATCACCTCATTTGGAGCTAGGATCAAAAAGATATGAGCGTTCGTTCGTTAGGTAGAAAAATAAACAAAATATGTTCATTTTTGCTCTAAACGGATGAACGTTCACCAAATAGAGGTTTCGGCCGGCGGCTGAAAGAGAAAACGCCTTCTACGAAAATACGCTTTCCTGCAAACAAAACATATCTCAGCCACACACAGAGAGAGAATACGCTTTTGACTAGAGGAAGCATAAAGCACGAAGTACGCTTTCACTTATCCAGCTAGGCAGGGGCGGGGGCGGCCTCTTGGTCGCTTATAGGTGGGTCCCACCATGTCTTCTCTCTCTCCTTTGCTCCTTCTCTTCTTTAGCTCGATGCCACCCGCAGAACAGAGGACCGGGCCTGCCCGACGAGGCTCGCCGGTGACACCGGCCACCATCAGCAGCGCCCGACTTATAGGAGAGATCAGTGGGCTGAGGCGGTCCCATCCAGGATGGGCACGGACACCGAGGAGCTTGGAGATGGGCGAGGCACTAGCCGCAGCAGGAGGAGGCTTCCGCTGTTGATGGAGACGACGCCACCGGGGTCTTGGCGCAGAGGGAAGGAGATGGGGAGGTTTGCCGGAGTCTGGTGGGTCGCCTGGAGGTGGAAGGAGGGAGGGAATGGCTCGACTTCTAGCAAATTTAAGTGGGGGACCGAGGCAGCCATGGTGACCATCAAGGTCGAGGAGGGGACCTAGTGCTCAGGGAAGAGGCTCGGGAGGACTAGGGGAACGAGGTGAGGTTGATGGCGAAGGGAAACGGCACCGGGGTGGTCTTATAAAGGAAGGGGAGGAGGGGGTCGAGTTGGCGTCTCCGCGGACGCGTGGACGGCGCCGCAAACGCGTGTGCATGTGCATGAGCTCGGAGGTAGACGACGGGGAGGCACAGGGGAGAGTCTCACTGGGCAGAGGAGGCCAATGGAGCACGGGGAGGATGATGATGGCGACGAACAGAGCCAAATTGCCACAAGTAGATATGAGTTTTTGTAATGCGAACAACAACAAAAAACAGCAAGGTAGTAAATAGTAAATGGAGCACAAACGGTATTTCAATGATGGAAAATGAGGCCTAGGGTGCATACTTTCACTAGTGCAATCTCTCGACAATGCTAACATAGTTGGACCATATGATTATCCCTCAAAGTGCAATAAAGAATCACTTCCGAGTCCTATTAGCGGAGAACCAAAGATAGAAATTGTTTGTAGGGTACGAAACCGCCTCAAAGCTATTCTTTCCGATCAATCTATCCTAGATTTTGTACTAAAATAACAGCAAGCTATTCTTTTCGATCGATCTAATCAAGAGTCCATACTAAAATAACACTATATCATGCATATCAACCATCTCTAATGTCACCTAGATACCCCAATGTCACCGGGAGTACCCATGAGTTAATTATACAATATGTATCAGACAATTTCAGATTCATAATACTCAATCCACACAAACAAGTACAAGGAGACCCCAAAGTTTCTATCGGAGAAAAGATAATAAAAACGTGCATCAACCCCTATGCATAGATTACCCCAAAGTCACCTCGGGAATCCGCAAGTTGAGTTCCATAACATATATCAAGTGAATCAAAATAATACCCCATTGTCACCATGGGTATTCATATGCAAGACATACATCATGTATTCTCAGATCTGAACACTCAACCAGAGAAGACAAAACTTCAAAGGGTAAAGACTCAATTCATCACGACAAGTGTAGAGAGGGGAGAAACATCATATGATCCATCTATGTTAACAAAACCCATGATACATCAAGATCGTGACATCTCAAGATCGCGTGAGAGAGAGATTAAACACATAGCTACTCATAGAAACCCTCAGCCCCGAAGGTGGACTACTCCTTCCTCATCGTGGTGGCCGCTGGGATGATGAAGATGACCACCGGTGATGATTCCCCCTCTCCGACAGGGTGTTGGAATGGGGTCTAGATTGGTTTTCGGTGTCTACAGAGGCTTGCGGTGGCGGAACTTCCGATCTAGGTTCTCCCCGAGGGTTTTCAGAATATTTGGTAATTTATAGGGCGAAGAAGGGGTATGGGAGGCCACCGAGGTGGGCACAACCCACCAGGGCACGCCTGGGGGCCCAGGCGCCCCTGGTGGGTTGTTCCCCCCTCAGGGCACCCCCAGGTGCTGCTCTGGCCCAATGGTTCTCTTCTGGACCATAAAAATCCACAAAAAGTTTCGCGGTGTTTGGAGAACTTTCATTTTTGCACAAAAAACAACACCACGGTAGTTCTGCAGAAAACAACATCATCCAGGTTAGTTCCATGCAAATCATACCAAAACCATATAAAATTATTGTAAACATGTCATGAATACTTCATAAATTATAGATACATTGGAGACGTATCAGCATCCCCAAGCTTAATTCCTACTCGTCCTCGAGTAGGTAAATGATAAAATAAATAATTTATGAAGTGTGAATGCTAGCAAAGTGCACAAGTTTGATTAGTGACAATTTCAATCACTTTTCCTAGCATCATAACAACAATTCTTTCTTATAAAACTTCTCATGTTATAGTAGCAACCAATTCACATGTTAAGGTTGAAACAATGAATTCTCATGAAACTCAACAACCTATGTTCTCAATCACCAAGCAATTGTAATTCAACTTATTCAACAGAGTTTAAGTAAGAGCTCCACATACTCAACCATCATATAGTCTTCTATGATTGCTAACACTCACCGCATACACATGAGCAAAGAGTTTCAACCAGACAGATAGAAAGATAGGGGCTCATAGTTTTGCCTCCCAACGTATTCACCTCAAGGATGATGTCAATAATAATAACTCATGCTACCCATATTCAGCTGGACATATGTGCCTAGATCTTTCCTCACCACATGATGCTTGGCAAAAGAGAAAAATAAAAAGTAATAGAGGGAAAAACTTTGACTCTTTGCATAGAAGTTAATACATAAAAGTAATGATAGGCCCTTCACAGAGGGATGCAGAGGTTGCCATGCGCTTATTTGTTTGTATGCTCAACCCCTTAGTGCAAAAGAACATCACGTTATATTTCCCCTTATGATAGCAACCATTATTATGCAGTCTGTCGCTTTTATTCTTTGCCATCACAAGTTCGTATAACGCTCAATTTTCTCTTACACTAATTGATCTAACACTTTTAGAAACAATTTTTATTGCCTTATTGCACCGATGACAACTTACTTGAAGGATCTTGCTCAATCCATAGGTACGTATGGTGGACTTTCAAAACAAGATTTGGTTTTAAGGGTTTTTGGATGCACAAGTAGTATCTCTACTTGGTGCGGAATTTTTGGCTAGCAAAGATAGGGGGCAAACATCACATGATGAAGGATCTATGACAATATAACTTCTATGTGAATATGAACAAACATAAATCATTACATTGTCTTCCTTGTCCAATGTCAACAATTTTCGCATATAATATTTTGATGGGGGATCACAATCACAAAAGATTTCCAAGATAGTGTATTTGCATGTGAAAGTTCTCTTCCTTATACTAATCATTCGTGAATTGCTTGTATGACCAACACTTTGATCGTCAAGCTTCAAAAGCTTTCACTTTATAAACCCAATGTGAAGCTACCACTAGGCATGATATGAACATGTAATTTCAACTCCATGATATTCAATTCATTCAACAATTTACTCATAGGATATAAATGAAGCACAAGAGTAAATGACAAGCTACTCCAAAAAGATATAAGTGAAGATCAAGTGAGTAGTTATGTAATGGGTAGCTATTTGAGGACTCTATTTTATTTAAAAACTTTCAGATCTAAGTATTTTATTAAAACAGCAAGAAAAACAAAACAAAATGACATTCCAAGAATAGCACACATCATGTGAAGAAGCAAAAACTTAGGCACAACTGATACTAACCGATAATTTTTGAAGAAAAAAGGTGGGATGCCTACAGGGGAATCCCCAAGCTTAGATGATTGAGACTTCTTGGAATATTAAGTTGGGATACCTTGGTCATACCCAAGCTTGAGCTTTTGTGTCTCCTTAATTCCTCTCATATCACGGTTTCCCTAAATCTCAAAAAACTTCATCCACACAAAACTCAACAAGAACTCATGAGATAAGTTAGTATAAATCAGTGCAAAACATTATCATTCTCTACTCTAGAAAATTACTAAAATTATTATTCAACATTTCATACTAAATTCCTCTGCATATTTAATACTCCTATCCTCAAATAGAATCATTAAGCAATCAAACATATGCAAACATAACAGCAATCTGCCAAAACAGTACAGTCTGTAAAGAATGCAATGTCCATAATACTTCCCCAACTCCAAAAATTCTGCAAAAATTACCACACTTTAGAAAATTTATCAGAGCTTATTTTGAAAAAAGTTTCAGCATTCTATCACATTCTGACTTTTCTAGGGAAGTTTTGCAACAGTGATAAACTTTCTGTTTTGAAACAGCGACATGTATACTTGCAAAATAAGCATGGCAAAGGCTATCATTGCCACTTTTATTGAAATAAAATATGCAAACATTATTCCAAATAACATCAAGAAAATCATAAAAAAATAATTGACTCTCCAAGCAAAACACATATCATGTGACGAATGAAAACAAAGCTCCAAGTGAGGTTACCGATAATGTTGGAGACGAAAGAGGGGATGCCTTCCGGGGCATCCCCAAGCTTAGTTGCTTGGATCTTACTTGAATATTACATTAGGGTGCCTTGGGAATCCCCAATCTTAGGATCTTGTCACTCCTTATTCTCCTCATATCGACATCTCACCCAAAACTTGAAAACTTCAATCACACAAAACTTAGCGGAACCTTGTGAGATAGGTTAGTATGATAAAGAGCAAACAATTTCACTTTTTGTACTGTCAAAGACAAGATTTATAATTGTTTCTACACAATGTCTAATTTAGCATATCATTTCTACAATTTATATTGAGCAATATAAGACATAGAAACAAGGAAACAAGCAAACTATGCATTGAAAACAGAATCTGTCAAAAACAGAACAGTCTGTAGAAATCTGTACTCAGACCATACTTATGCTACTCCAAAAATTATGAAAAAAATATGACCACGTGAAAAATTTGTATATTAATATTCTGCAAAAAGAATAAACTCAAAATCACTCTTCTGTTAAAATGAGAGTTATTTTCGTGAGCGCAAAAGTTTCTGTTTTTCAGCAAGATCAAATCAACCATCACCCAACATGATCCCAAAGGCTTTACTTGGAACTTTATTGAAACAAAGACAATAAAACATGATTAATACAGTAGCCTAATCATGTGAACACACAAAAACAGTAGGTAAAAGTGTTGGGTTGCCTCCCAACAAGCGCTTTTCTTTAATGCCTTTTAGCTAGGCATGATGAGTTCAATGATGCTCGCATAAAAGATAAAGATTGAAACATAACAAGAGCATCATGAAGCATATGACTAGAACATTTAAGTCTAAACCATTTCCTATGCATAGGGATTTTGTGAGCAAATAATTTATGGGAGCAAGAATCAACTAGCATAGGAAGGCAGAACAAGTGCAACTTCAAAACCTTCAACACAAAGAGAGGGAACTTGATATTATTGCAATATGTAAAAGCATATGTTCCTCTCTCATAGTAATTTTCAGTAGCATCATGAATGAATTCAACAACATAACTATCACATAAAGCATTCTTTTCATGATCCGCAAGCATACAAAATTTATTACTCTCCACATAAGCCAATTTCTTCTCATCAATATTAGTGGGAGCAAACTCAACAAAATAACTATCATGAGAGTGAAAATTAAAATCATGATGACAAGTTTCATGGTTATCATTATTGTTTACAGCATACATGTCATCACCTTAATCGTCATATATAGGAACTTTGTAAGCACAATCAATTGAAGCCTCATCCAAAATGGTGGATTCATCACTAAATAAAGTTATGACCTCTCCAAATCCACTTTCATCATTGTAATCATCATAAATAGGAGGCATGCTACCATTATAACAAATTTGCACATCAAAACTTGGGGGAATAAAAATATCATCTTCATCAAATATAACATCCCCAAGCTTATGGCTTTGCATATCACTAGCATCATGGATATTCAAAGAATTAATACTAGCAACATTCCAATCATGCTCATCATTCATGAATTCTATGCCAAACATTTTATAGCATTCTTCTTCTAACAATTGAGCACAATTTTCCTTTCCATCATTTTCACGAAAGACATTATAAAGATGAACAATATTATGATGCAACCTCAATTCCTTTTTTTGTAGTTTTCTTTTATAAACCAAACTAGTGATAAAACAAGAAACTAAAAGATTCAATTGCAAGATCTAAAGATATACCTTCAAGCAGTCACCTCCCCGGCAACGGCGCCAGAAAAGAGCTTGATGTCTACTATGCAACCTTATTCTTGTAGACACATGTTGGGCCTCCAAGCGTAGAGTTTTGTAGGACAGTAGCAATTTTCCCTCAAGTGGATGACCTAAGGTTTATCAATCCGTGGGAGGCGTAGGATGAATATAGTCTCTCTCAAGCAACCCTACAATCAAATACAAGAAATCTCTTGTGTCCCCAACACACCCAATACAATGGCAAATTGTATAGGTGCACTAGTTCGGCGAAGAGATGGTGATGAAAGTGTAGTGTCGATAGTAGATATGAGTTTTTGTAATGCGAACAATAAAAAAACAGCAAGGTAGTAAATAGTAAACGGAGCACAAACGGTACTGCAATGATGGAAAATGAGGCCTAGGGTGCATACTGATACGTCTCCGTCGTATCTATATTTTTTTATTGTTCCATGCCAATATTCTACAACTTTCATATACGTTTGCAAACTTTTTATACTATTTTTGAGACTAACATATTGATCCAGTGCCCAGTGCCAGTTCCTTTTTACTGCATGTTTTATGTTTCGCAGAAAACCCATATCAAACGGAGTCCAAACGGGATAAAAACGGACGAAGAATATTTTTCGAATATTTGTGACATCTGGGAAGAAGAATCAGCACAAGACGGTGCCCAAGGGGGCCACAAGGCAGGGGGCGCACCCTAGGGGGGCAGGCGCGCCCCTGACCCTCGTGGGCACCCCACAAGGCGGTTGACGTTCTTCTTTTGCCGCAAGAAAGCTAATTTTCAGCGAAAAATTGTGGCGAAGGTTTCAATCCAATCAGAGTTACGGATCTCCAGATATATAAGAAACGGTTAAAGGGCAGGATTTGGGAGCGCAGAAACAGAGAGAGACAGATCTAATCTCGGAGGGGCTCTCGCTCCTCCCACGCCATGGAGACCATGGACCAGAGGGGAAACCCTTCTCCCATCTAGGGAGAAGGTCAAGGAAGAAGAAGAAGAAGAAGGGGGGCTCTCTCCCCCTTTCTTTCGGTCGTGCCAGAACGCCGCCACGTGCCATCATCATCACCGCGATCTACGCCAACACCTTCATCATCTTCACCAACATCTCCATCACCTTCCCCCATCTATATTCAGCGGTCCACTCTCCCGCAACTTGATGTACCCTTTGCTTGAACATGGTGCTTTATGCTTCATATTATTATCCAATGATGTGTTGCCATCCTATGATGTCTGAGTAGATTTTCGTTGTCCTATCGGTGATTGGTTAATTGCTATGATTGGTTTAATTTGCTTGTGGTTATGTCGCTGTCCTATTGTGCCCTCCGTGTCGCTCAAGCGTGAGGGATTCCTGCTGTAGGGTGTTGCAATATGTTCATGATTCGCTTATAGTGGGTTGCTTGAGTGACAGAAACATAAACCCGAGTAAGGGGGTTGTGGCATATGGGATAAAGGGGACTTGATGCTTTAATGCTATGGTTGGGTTTTACCTTAATGATCTTTAGTAGTTGCAGATGCTTGCTCGAGTTCCAATCATAAGTGCATATGATCCAAGAAGAGAAAGTATGTTAGCTTATGTCTCTCCCACATAAAACTTGCTATCGGTCTAGTAAAGTAGTCAATTGCTTAGGGAAAATTTCACAACTCCTACCACCACTTTTCCACACTCGCTATATTTAATTTATTTCTTCTTTATCTAAGCAGCCCCTACTTTTTATTTACGTGCTCTTTATTATCTTGCAAACTTATCCTATCACGCCTACAAAGTACTTCTAGTTTCATACTTGTTCTAGGTAAAGCGAACGTCAAGCATGCATAAAGTTGTATCGGTGGTCGATAGAACTTGAGGGGATATTTGTTCTACCTTTAGCTCCTCGTTGGGTTCGGCACTTACTTATCTAAAGAGCCTACAATTGATCCCCTACACTTGTGGGTTATCATGACCTTTTTCTGGCACCGTTGCCGGGGAGTCATAGCGTGGGGTGAATATTCTCGTGTGTGCTTGTTTGATTTATCACTAAGTATTTTTATTTGCTGTTCTTAGTTGTTTTCTATCTTTAGTTATGGATATGGAACACGAAATACCAAAAAAATTAGGTGTACTTTCTACTCATGGAGATGGGGAACCTTCTAAAACCCTCGATGCTGGTTATGTGAAAAATATTATGTACTACTTTAATAATCCTGAGAAAACCCCATTCAATTATGTTATGGGAGACGCGTTGGGTGAATACTTTAGGGATTATCGCTTGACTCAAAAAGGGAAACTATTATGGGATCAAATTCATATGTTGCATTGGTATGCTCGGGAACTATGCTTGAGATATGATTATACTTGTTGCTCTAGGATGAAGGCTCCACACCTTTCCTTTTCGTGCAAATTTAATGATAATGAAACCTTGGCTTCTTATGCTAATGGTATATATGATTACTATGATGTGGAACAAATAGAAGAATTTGTTGCTTTTATGGGTGCTTATGAGATTGAATCTTTGTTTAAAACGTGTGAAAATCTTGATGATGCTGTTTACAGACCTGAAAATTTTGCTACACTTAAATATTGCTATGAAAACTATGAATATAATGCCGATATTGATGCATTTATTGAGGAAGTCTCCGCTATCCAAGAAGAGACTAATATTTTGCAGGAGTCTATGGAGGAAGAAATTGATGAAACTGTGAGCTCATTGGATGAAAAATATGATGAGGAGAGCGAAGAACAAAAGGAGGAAGAACGGATTAGCTACCCATGCCCACCTTCTAATGAGAGTAACTCTTCAACTCATATATTTTTTAATTTCCCTTCGTGCTTACCGTAGGATGATTTCTATGATGATTGTTATGATCCCATTGATTCTCTTGAAATGCCCCTTTTTGATGATGCTTGCTATGCTTGTGGCCAAGATGCCAATATGAATTATGCTTATGGAGATGAACTTGCTATAGTTCCTTATGTTAAAAATGAAATTTTTGCTATTGCACCCACGCATGATAGTCCTATTATCTTTTTGAATTCTCCCAACTACACTATATTGGAGAAGTTTGTGCTTATTAAGGATTATATTGATGGGTTGCATTTTACCGTTGCACATGATGATTTTGATAGATACAATATGCATGTGCTTGCTTCCCCTACTTGCAATTATTATGAGAGAGGGACTATATCTCCACCTCTCTATGTTTCCAATATGATAGATTTGCAAGAAACTGCCTATACTATGCATTGGCCATTACTATGTGTGCATGAATTGTTCTTTTATGACATGCCGATGCATAGGAAGAGAGTTAGACTTCGTCATTGCTTGATATATGTTACTTTGTGCTCACTACTAAATTACAAATCATTGTTAATTAAAATTGGCTTTGATATACCTTGGGATCCGGGTGGATCCATTACTTGAGCACTACATGCCTAGCTTAATGGCTTTAAAGAAAGCGCTGCTAGGGAGACAACCCGGAAGTTTTACAGCGTCATTTATTTCTCTTGAGTGCTTTTATATAGTCTAAAAACAAAAAAAATACAGAGGGGGAACCCAAAGCTTTTCAAAAAGGAAAGTGAAAGTGAGAGAGACAAGCATTGTTGAAGTGGGAGAGCTCCTTGAACTTTGTTCATGCTCACGAAAACTTTGTGAATCTTGATTACAGAAACTTTTCATCAAAAATAACTACCCCCTTGTACAATTCAATTGTATTATAAAAATAATGTGCCAAGGTTTGCCTTTAGGATGTTTACAATGCTTGTTGGTTTGTACGGTGCAGGACAGAAACTTCGGCTGTAGTGCGCGATTTTACATTTTTTTACTGGAACATCAAACGGTTCTGAAACTTTTTGCATTGTCTTGCTGTACAAATTGTTTATTTTTCCTAATTTTGGTAGAATTTTTGGGGTACCAGAAGTATGGTGAATGTTCAGATTGCTACATACTCTTCTGTTTTTGATAGATTCTATTTTTGATGCATAGTTTACTTGTTTTGATGAAACTATCATTTTCTATCAGTGGATTAAGCCATGGAAAAGTTATATTATAGTAGACACAATGCAAAAACAAAATATGAATTGGTTTGCAATAGTACTTAGAGTAGTTATTTGCTTTATTATACTAACGGATCTTATCGAGTTTTCTGTTGAAGTTTTGTGTGGATGAAGTGTTTGATCGAGAAGGTCTTGATATGAGGAAAAGGAGGAGAGTCAAGAGCTCAAGCTTGGGGATGCCCAAGGCACACCAAGTAAATATTCAAGGAGACTCAACTGTCTAAGCTTGGGGATGCCCCGGAAGGCATCCCCTCTTTCTTCAACAAGTATCGGTATGTTTTCGGATTCGTTTCGTTCATGCGATATGTGCAAGTTTTGGAGCGTGTTTTGCATTTAATTTTCACTTTTCTATTATGCACCATGCTGGTATGAGATAGTCCTTGGTTGATTTATAGAATGCTCATTGCACTTCACTTAAATCTTTTGAGTATGGCTTTATAGAATGCTTCATGTGCTTCACTTATATCATTTGAAGTTTGGATTACCTGTTTCTCTTCACATAGAAAACCGCCAATTTTAGGATGCTCTTTTGCTTCACTTATATTTGTTAGAGCGTGGGCATATCTTTTATAGAAAGAATTAAACTCTCTCGCTTCACTTATATCTATTTAGAGAGTTGGCAGGAATTGGTCATCCACATGGTTAGTCATAAAATCCTACATAAACTCGTAGATCGCTGAATATGATATGTTTGATTCCTGGCAATAGTTTTGCGATATAAAGATGGTGATATTAGAGTCATGCTAGTGGGTAGTTGTGGATTGTAGAAATACTTGTGTTGAAGTTTGTGACTCCCATAGCATGCACGTATGGTGAACCATTGTGTAACGAAGTTGGAGCATGAGGTATTTATTGATTGTCTTCCTTATGAGTGGCGGTCAGGGACGAGCGATGGTCTTTTCCTACCAATCTATCCCACTAGGAGCATTGCGGGTATTACTTTGTTTCAATGACTAATAGATTTTTGCAATAAGTATGTGAGTTCTTTATGACTAATGTTGAGTCCATGGATTATATGCACTCTCACCCTTCCATCATTGCTAGCCTCTTTGGTACTGTGCATTGCCCTTTCTCACCGCGAGAGTTGGTGCAAAACTTCGCCGGTGCATCCAAATCCCCTGATATGATACGCTCTATCACACATAAGCCTCCTTATATCTTCCTCAAAACAGCCATCATACCTACCTATAATGGCATTTCCATAGCCATTCCGAGATATATTGCCATGCAACTTCCATCATCATCATATACATGACTTGAGCATTCATTGTCATATTGTCTTGCATGATCGTAAGATAGCTAGCATGATGTTTTCATGGCTTGTCCGTTTTTTGATATCTTTGCTATGCTAGATCATTGCACATCCCGGTACACCACCGGAGGCATTCATATAGAGTCATATCTTTGTTCTAGATATCGAGTTGTAAGTAAAAAAAAGTGTGATGATCATCATTATAGACTATTGCCCCATATATATAAAGGAGAGGCCAAAGAAGCCCGCAAAAAAAGAAAAAAAAGAAAAAAGGGGGCAATGTTATTATCCTTTTAACACACTTGTGTTTCAAAGTGGAACCACGTTCTTCATATAGAGAGTCTCTTAAGTTATCACTTTCATATACTAGTGGGAATTTTCATTATAGAACTTGGCTTGTATATTCCGACGATGGGCTTCCTCAAATGCCCGTGGTCTTCATGAGCAAGCAAGTTGGATGCACACCCATTTAGGTTCCAGTTTGAGCTTTCATACACTTATAGCTCTTAGTGCATCTGTTTCATGACAATCCCTACTCCTCGCATTGACATCAATTGATGGGCATCTCCATAGCCCGTTGATTAGCCACGTTGATGTGAGACTTTCTCCCTTTTTGTCTTCTCCACACAACCTCCACCATCATACTCTATTCCACCTATAGTGCTATATACATGGCTCATGCTCATGTATTGCGTGAAAGTTGAAAAGGTTTGAGAACATCAAAAGTATGAAACAATTGCTTGGCTTGTCATCGGGGTTGTGCATGATTTGAATATTTTGTGTGATGAAGATGGAGCATAGCCAGACTATATGATTTTGTAGGGATAACTTAATTTGGCCATGTTGTTTTGAAAAGACATAATTGCTTTATTAGTACGCTCAAAGTATTATTGTTCTTATGTCAAATGATAGACTATTGCTTTGAATCACTTGTGTCTTAATATTCATGCCATGATAAGACATATGGTCAAGATTATGCTAGGTAGCATTCCACGTAAAAAATTATATTTTTTTATCATTTACCTACTTGAGGACGAGCAGGAATTAAGCTTGGGGATGCTGATACATCTCCGTCGTACTATAATTTTTGATTGTTCCATGCCAATATTCTAGAACTTTCATGTACGTTTGGCAACTTTTTATACTATTTTTGGGACTAACATATTGATCCAGTGCCTAGTGCCAGTTTCTGTTTATTGCATGTTTTATGTTTCGCAGAAAACCCATATCAAACGGAGTCCAAACGGGATAAAAACGAGCGGAGAATATTTTTGGAATATTTGTGACATCTGGGAAGAAGAATCAACGCAAGACGGTGCCTGAGGGGGCCACGAGGCAGGGGGCGCGCCCCTGACCCTCGTGGGCACCCCGTAAGGCGGTTGACATTCTTCTTTTGCCGCAGGAAAGCTAATTTCCGGAGAAAAATCGTGGCGAAGGTTTCAATCCAATCGGAGTTACGAATCTCCAGATATATAAGAAACGGTGAAAGGGCTGGATCTGGGAGCGCAGAAATAGAGAGAGACAGAGAGACAGATCCAATCTCGGAGGGGCTCTCACCCCTCCCACGCCATGGAGACCATGGACCAGAGGGGAAACCCTTCTCCCATCTAGGGAGAAGGTCAAGGAAGAAGAAGAAGAAGGGGGCTCTCTCCCCCTTCCGTCCGGTGGTGCCGGAACGCCGCCGGGGGCCATCATCATCACCGCGATCTACACCAACTTTCTTTGGCCATGTTGTTTTGAAAAGACATAATTGCTTTATTAGTACGCTCAAAGTATTATTGTTCTTATGTCAAATGATAGACTATTGCTTTGAATCACTTGTGTCTTAATATTCATGCCATGATTACACATATGGTCAAGATTATGCTAGGTAGCATTCCACGTCAAAAATTATATTTTTTTATCATTTACCTACTTGAGGACGAGCAGGAATTAAGCTTGGGGGATGCTGATACATCTCTGTCGTACTATAATTTTTGATTGTTCCATGCCAATATTCTAGAACTTTCATGTACGTTTGGCAACTTTTTATACTATTTTTGGGACTAACATATTGATCCAGTGCCTAGTGCCAGTTTCTGTTTATTGCATGTTTTATGTTTCGCAGAAAACCCATATCAAACGGAGTCCAAACGGGGTAAAAACGAGCGGAGAATATTTTTGGAATATTTGTGACATCTGGGAAGAAGAATCAACGCAAGACGGTGCCTGAGGGGGCCACGAGGCAGGGGGCGCGCCCCTGACCCTCGTGGGCACCCCGTAAGGCGGTTGATGTTCTTCTTTTGCCGCAGGAAAGCTAATTTCCGGAGAAAAATTGTGGCGAAGGTTTCAATCCAATCGGAGTTACGGATCTCCAGATATATAAGAAACGGTGAAAGGGCCGGATCTGGGAGCGCAGAAATAGAGAGAGACAGAGAGACAGATCCAATCTCGGAAGGGCTCTCACCCCTCCCACGCCATGGAGACCATGGACCAGAGGGGAAACCCTTCTCCCATCTAGGGAGAAGGTCAAGGAAGAAGAAGAAGAAGGGAGGCTCTCTCCCCCTTCCGTCCGGTGGTGTCGGAACACCGCCGGGGGCCATCATCATCACCGCGATCTACACCAACACCTCCAACATCTTCACCAACATCTCCATCACCTTCCCCCATGTATATTCAGCGGTCCACTCTCCCGCAACCCGTTGTACCCTCTACTTGAACATGGTGCTTTATGCTTCATATTATTATCCAATGATGTGTTGCCATCCTATGATGTCTAAGTAGATTTTTATTCTCCTATCGGTGATTGGTGAATTGCTATGATTGGTTAAATTAGCTTGTGGTTATGTCGCTGTCCTATTGTGCCCTCCGTGTCGCGCAAGCATGAGGGATTCCCGTTATAGGCTGTTGCAATATGTTCATGATTCGCTTATAGTGGGTTGCTTGAGTGACAGAAGCATAAACCCGAGTAAGGGGGTTGTGGCGTATGGGATAAAGGGGACTTGATGCTTTAATGCTATGGTTGGGTTTTACCTTAATGATCTTTAGTAGTTGCGGATGCTTGCTAGAGTTCCAATCATAAATGCATATGATCAAGAAGAGAAAGTATGTTAGCTTATGCCTCTCCCACATAAAACTTGCTATCGGTCTAGTAAAGTAGTCAATTGCTTAGGGACAATTTCACAACTCCTACCACCACTTTTCCACACTCGCTACTTTTACTTTATTGCTTCTTTATCTAAACAGCCCCTACTTTTTATTTACACACTCTTTATTATCTTGCAAACTTATGCTATCACACCTGCAAAGTACTTCCAGTTTCATACTTGTTCTAGGTAAAATGAACATCAAGCGTGTGTAGAATTGTATCGGTGGTCGTAGAACTTGAGGGAATATTTGTTCTACCTTTAGCTCCTCGTTGGGTTCGACACTCTTACTTATCGAAAAAGGCTACAATTTGATCCCCTACACTTGTGGGTTATCACATACTTTCACTAGTGCAATCTCTCAACAATGCTAACATAGTTGGGTCATATGATGTCCCTCAAAGTGCAATAAAGAATCACTTCCGAGTTCCTATTAGCACAGAACAAAAGATAGAAATTGTTTGTAGGGTACGAAACCACCTCAAAGCTGTTCTTTCCGATCAATCTATCCTAGAGTTCGTACTAAAATAACAGCAAGCTATTTTAACAAAACCATGATACATCAAGACCGTGACATCTCAAGATCGCGCGCGAGAGAGATTAAACACATAGCTACTCATACAAACCCTCAGCCCCGAGGTGGACTACTCCCTCCTCATCGTGGTGGCCGCCGGGATGATGAAGATGGCCACCGGTGATGATTCTCCCTTCGGCAGGGTGCCAGAACGGGGTCTAGATCGGTTTTTGGTGGCTACAGAGGCTTGTGGCCACGGAACTTCCGATCTAGATTCTCCCCGAGGGTTTTCGGAATATTTGGGAATTTATAGGGCGAAGAAGGGGTACGGGAGGCCACCGAGGTGGGCACAACCCACCAGGGCGCGCCTGGGGGCCCAGGCGCACCCTAGTGGGTTGTGCCCCCCTCGGGGCACCCCCCAGGTGCTGCTCTATCCCAATGGTTCTCTTCTGGTCCATAAAAAATCCACAAAAAGTTTCACGGTGTTTGGAGAACTTTCATTTCTGCACAAAAAACAACAGCATAGTAGTTCTGCTAAAAACAGCGTCATCCGGGTTAGTTCGATGCAAATCATACCAAAACCATATAAAATTATTGTAAACATCGCATGGATACTTCATAAATTATAGATACATTGGAGACGTATCACTTACCCATTGACTGTCAGCAATAGGATAAATTATACCTGCCTCCAAAATCTTTAGAATTTCATTTCTTACCACTTCTTTTATCTTAGGATTTAACCGTCATTGATGATCAACAACTGGTTTAGCAACTTTCCCCAATTTTATTTTGTGCTGACATAGAGTGGGACTAATGCCCTTAAGATCATCAGGAGTGTATCCAATAGCAGCACGGTGCTTCTTCAGGGTTTTCAATAATTTCTTTTCTTGATGCTCTGAAAGGTTAGCACTAATAATAACAGGATATATCTTCTTTCCATCAAGATAAGCATGTTTCAGAGTATCAGGTAATTGTTTAAGCTCAAACACGGGATCACCCTTGGGTGGAGGAGGATCTCCGAGGATTTCAATAGGCAAATTGTGTTTAAAAATAGGCCCTTGATTAACGAATACTTCATCTATCTTCTTTCTTTCATAAACATATCATTTTCATGGTCTAGCAAATATTGTTCTAAGGGATCTGTAGGAGGCATGGCAATAAAAGCAAGACCAATAATTTCATCCTTACTAGGGAATTCTTTATCATGGGGTTGTCTACAAAATTTAGAGAAATTAAAATCATGACACACATCTCATAAACCAACAGTAACAATATCTTTCTTGCAGTCTATCTTAGCATTAACAGTATTCAAGAAAGGTCTACCAAATATAATGGGACAAAAGTTATCTTGTGGGAACCAAAAACAAGAAAATCAGTAGGGTATTTATTTTTCCACACAAGACTTCAACATCTCTAACAATCCCAACTGGTGAAATAGTATCTCTATTGGAAGCTTAATAGTAACATCAATATCTTCTATCTCAGAAGGTGCAATATCCTTCATAATTTCTTCATACAAGGTATAAGTAATTGCACTCACACTAGCGCCCACATCACATAAGCCATGATAACAATGATCTCCTATTTTAACAGAAACAACATGCATGCCAACAACAGGTCTATGTTTATCTTTCATATCAGGTTTAGCAATTCTAGCAGATTCATCACAGAAATAAATAACATGCCCATCAATATTATCAACCAAGAGATCTTTAACCATAGCAATACTAGGTTCAACTTTAATTTGCTTAGGGGGTCTAGATGTTCTAGTATAACTCTTACGAACCACAGTTGAAGCTTTAGCATGATCCTTTATTCTAACAGGAAAAGGTGGTTTGTCAATATAAGTAGTAGGAACAATAGGATCAACATTGTAAGTAATAGTTTCTTCTTCAACTTTAATAGGTTCTACTACTTTAACTTCAATGGGAGGATGATATTTAAATCACTTCTCCTTAGGGAGATCAACATGAGTAGCAAAAGATTCACGGAAAGAAGCTACTATCTCAGAGTCCATTCCATATTTAGTGCGAAAATTATGAAAAGCATTGGTATCCACAAAAGACTTAACACAATCAAACTTAAGGTTTATAACTGACTCCTTACCTTCGTCGAGGTCCCAATCTTCAGAGTTGCATTTAATTCTTTCCAATAAATCCCATTTGAATTCAATATCCTTCTTCATATAGGAACCAGTACAAGAAGTATCGAGCATGGATCGATCATTATGAGAAAGCCGAGCATAAATTTGTTGAATAATAATTTCTCTTGAGAGCTCATGATTGGGGCATGAATATAACATTGACTTAAGCCTCCCCAAGCTGGAGCGATACTTTCTCCTTCATGAGGCCAAAAAATATATATATAATTCTGACCAGATGAACCAGATGCATAGGATAATACTTCTGATGAAATTCCAATTTCAATCGGTTGTAGTTCCATGATCCAATATCATCACATAGACTATACCATGTCAATGCCTTGCCCTTCAAAGATAAAGGGAATACCTTATTCTTGACAACATCCTCAGGCATACTTGCAAGCTTAAATAATCCACAAACTTCATCCACATTGATTAGGTGCATATCAGGATGTAATGTTCCATCTCCTGCATAAGGATTAGCTAGCAGTTTCTCTATCATACTCGAAGGAATTTCATAATAAATATTTTCAGTAGGTGCAATAGGTTGAGGAGCAACTCTTTGCTCTTCTGGTCAAGGTGAACATACCCCGAACAAGCCCCTCAAAGGATTATTTTCCATAGTAACAAGTGACAGTAAATTTCAGCCACTATATAAATGTTTCCTTACCAAATTCCACTTACCAAAGACGCTTCACTCCCCTACAACGGCGCCAAAAAAGAGTCTTGATGACCCACAAGTATAGGGAATCTATCATAATCCTTTCGATAAGTAAGAGTGTCGAACCCAACGAGGAGCAGAAGGAAATGACAAGCGATTTTCAGCAAGGTATTCTCTGCAAGCACTGAAATTATCGGTAACAAATAGTTTTGTGATAAGATAAATCGTAACAGGTAACAAGTAATAAAAGTAAGCAAGGTGCAGCAAGGTGGACCAATCCTTTTTGTAGCAAAGGACAAGCCTAGACGAACTCTTATCTAAAGCAAAGTGCTCCCGAGGACTCATGGGAATTGTTGTCAAGTTAGTTTTCATCATGCTCATATGATTCACGTTCGTTACTTTGATAACTTGATATGTGGGTGGACCGGTGCTTGGGTGCTACCCTTACTTTGACAAGCCTCCCACTTATGATTAACCCCTCTTGCAAACATCTGCAACTATGAAAGAAGAATTAAGGTAAACCTAACCATAGCATGAAACATATGGATCCAAATCAGCCCCTTATGAAGCAACGCATAAACTAGGGTTTAAGCTTCTGTCACTATAGCGACCCATCATCTACTTATTACTTCCCAATGCCCCCTAGGCCCAAATAATGGTGAAGTGTCATGTAGTCGACATTCACATAACACCACTAGAGGAAAGACAACATACATCTCATCAAAATATCGAACAAATACCAAATTGACATGATTACTTATAACAAGACTTCAACCATGTCCTCAGGAACAAACATAACTACTCACAAAGCACATTCATAATAAAATTTAGAGGAGTATTAATTATCATTAAGGATCTGAACATATGATCTTCCACCGAATAAACCAACTAGCATCAACTACAAGGAGTAATCAACACTACTAGCAACCCACAGGTACCAATCTGAGGTTTTGAGACAAAGATTAGATACAAGAGATGAACTAGAGTTTGAGAGGAGATAGTGCTGGTGAATATGTTGATGGAGATTGATCCCCACTCGATGAGAGGATCATTGGTGATGACGATGGCTTCAATTTCCACCTCCCGGAGGGATGTTTCCCCAACAGAACAGCTCCGCCAGAGCCCTGGATTGGTTCCACCCAAGTTCCGCCTCGAGACGACGGTGCTTCGTCCCAAAAGCTTCCTTTTGATTTTTTCCAGGTCAAAACACACCATATAGCAGAAGATGGGCGTCGGAGGCCTGCTATGGGCCCCACAAGGACGGAGGGCCCTTATGGCTGGCTGGTGGCCCCCTCCGGTGTTTCTTCGCCCAATATTTTTTTATATATTCCAAAAATATTCTCCGTGAAGTTTTAGGACTTTTGGAGTTGTGCGGAATAGGCCTCTAATATTTGCTCTTTTTCCAGTCCAGAATTCCAGCTGCCGGCATTCTTCCTCTTCATGTAAACCTTATAAAATAAGAGAGAATAGGCATAAGTAATGTGATATAATGTGTAAACCTTATAAAAGCATGATGCAAAATGGACGTATCAGACATCAAGATTGCCAAGGCCACGTGGAGCAGGGACCCCTTGTGGGCCAACTCAACGCCCCGCCAGCGCCTTCGACAGCAATGACTACCGATTACAACCAACATCTTTGGAACACATTGCACTAACCTTGGATCGCAGGTAAATCATGCCACGGCCGTGCACCTCCGGATGCTGGCCCCGCCTCAGGCAGGCAGGGTGCATTGGGAGGTCATGCGGGGGGAGGCCGGCGCTAGAGCTTCCCTCGTGTTGTGCAGCGCAGGACATTGCCGCGACAGTGGCGTTTGCCATCCAGAGGTGGGTCCTCCGCCGGGGAAGGCGCTGGCGAGCCCTTTCCCTGGTCGATGGCCTGTGACCGCCAGACTACCGCCCACGTAGCCCTCACCCCTTGGTCCTGTCCTAGTTTCCGGACGCCCCAATAGTGGTCGGGGCATGCGCGGTGCGAGGTCCTCACCTGGGAATCAAGGAGTGCCCCTCAAGTCTCCGCCAGTGACACTCTCACGTAATAATGAGTGGGGTTGTACATGCCCCGAAGTCTCCTGAGCGCCGCCCTTGGGCCTCACGGGGGCTCCCACCCACGTCCAAGTGGAAGCACCATGCTCCATGCTGGCAGTCGACACTGTCTACCAATGACTATGCCCACGCCCAATGGAAGCACTGAGCTCTGCGCTGGTGAGAAAACTAGTGTAGACGCCGTACGTGACTGTCTTTTTTGCTTTCTTTTGTAATCCGATTTGCTTCCTTTGGAATGAAACTCGGAGTTTCATGCGCTTATTAAAAGAAAAGGGGGGAGGGGATTTTTCGATTCACGGTGTTTCCTTGTTGTCCTATTTGTGTTTTGGGAGGCACGGCTTCTGCCTGCTGCTCGCCCCTAGAGCGCCCCGCGAGCAGGGGGCTGGTTGTGGCGTGCGCATCTGAGCTAGCCTAAGCGGCATCAGGACCCCCTCGGGGCCAAGGACATAACTGCTGCAGGTCCGCCTGTGCGCACACCTTGCCAAAGCCTTGGTGTTTGGCTCCTCGCGCGACACTCTGGAGAGAGCCAGCAAGAACGCGCCATGCCTGGCATCCGGGTCTGGGCCTCAAGGGCATTCGGCACCGGGCGCCCCCCACATTCCCTCGAAGCTCAATGCCAGGCGAAAGCATACCAGGAGGCCTTAAGCTCTCAAAGGCCCCTCCTGAGATTCTGCGGATTGGGGTCCTGGAGGACTCATCTCAGGAGAAGCACATCTCTGTGATAGAAGAACCCGTGCAAGGCCGCGAACACAAAGATAAGTCATGCCAACTACTCTGGTCAGGAGCCCTTTGGTTCACGATGATACATTTTCGAAATTAACCTAGAGGGCATATCATTGTTTCATACATTATAGGGGAGTCCCCTCCAAAAAATTCTTTCACGCCCTGTAGGGTCATACCCGAAATTTTGGCAGGAAAACAGGGAAATACAAGCCTAGCGAGACGCGCTACTGCCGGCGTCGCTGTCATCGTCATCACCATTAGCTCCGCCCTCTTCGGCCGCGAGCGCAGCCATGTCGTCGGCAAGGGCTAATTCCTTGATCAGGTCGTCCACATGTTCGTCCACCCAGCTCGCCAGGTCACCTCGGGTTACTCTGGGCACGGGGGCTATTTTGGCGTTGAAGTCATAGTAGGGGTCGAGGCTAAGGAGGTACCTGAAGACACGCAAGAACGCGCGCCCAAGAAGGTCTCGACTCTTCTCTTCGACAAGCTGGCACGCCCTTGCGGGCCTGCCTTCGAGGTGGGTCACGACTTGGGTGAAGAAGCAAAGGTAGCTGACATCATCAGCTTCGTACGGGCGTGCGATGCTATCGTCGCAGATGGTGTCCAAGGCCCGGTTGGCCCTGACCCTGAGGTCCTCGAGCATCAAGTAACGCTCACGCTGCAGCGTTCGGCGGTGGCTCGGCTCATCCGAGGCTCTCTCCACGAGGGACGTGACGCCCGTGACCTGCTGATGAAGGGAGGACAGCTTGGCCTGAGTGGTGGCCCGGGCCTCCTCGACGGCCTTCTCACGCTACTCTGTCGTGGCCAGCTCCATCTTGAGGGCATCGACCTTACCCCACAGCTCGACTTGCCGCTGCTTGAAGCGAGTCTCCTAGAACCCCAGCTTTTGTCCATATTCCTTGACAAGGGCCTCGCGGATCCCCGCCACCTTCTGGTCGACCTCCCGTTGAATTCTCGCTTCCTGAGAGGCAAGGGCGTCCTCGGTTGTGGCCACTTGGCGCTCCATCACCTCCAGTCGCTCGCGCTCCAGGCTGTGCTCCAATGCCTCGAGCACCAGCGCGTCCTCGTGCGCCCGGGCTCCCGCCTCATCTATAGGGCCCCCACCTAGCCGCGTCGCAAGGGCAGCTCTATGCGTCTGGACTTGCCGGTCAAGGGCGGCGTTCGAGGCTCAAAGCTCCCTCTCGCGCTCTTCAGCCGCTTCACAACGATGATCCGCGGCCCGGGCCTCCTCCAGGGCACAGGCACAAGCCTCCCAAGAAGCTGCACGGGACTCCTCGGCCTCCGCGCGGGTGCGTTCATGTTGCAGGCGCCCGAGGTTGATGGTGACTTTTAGTTGACGCCATTTGCACGTAAGGTGGATGCCTTCTGCCTCGAGGCGTATGTTGACGTCAGTAAGCTTTGCCCCGAGCCAGCCTAGCGCGTTCGTCGCTTCCCGGAGAAAGTCGTGACGGACAACACTGCGCCTGCGTGCGAGCTCCAACACCCATCCGATCCCCTCCTCTGCGCCAGGGTCTACCGAATGGGTGCGAGATGACTCGCCCGTCTCCGGTGGGGGGGCGGTGGCTGGAGCTCCTTCGACCGCTTCTAGGCCCATAGCCGGGGCATGATGCGATCCAGCCCCACCGCTTGAAGATGGAGCTAACTCGCTGGTCGCCCAACCACCGGCAAGAACCAGTGGAGGAGCCCTCAGCAAAACCTCCGTGTCCCAGAGGTCGCTCTAGAAGAAGAATGCCGGGAGTGTAGGGCCACGGCCCTCCAGCAACGACCTCGACTCAAGAGCCAGCACCACCTCGTGCGTCGTTGCCCGGCTCAGGAGGTTCGTGGTTGCGGCCAAACCAGAGGCCTCCGAAGGTCGCGCTCCGGCCGGGCTCACCACTACGGCAGATGGGATCCTGAGGGGAAAAAGTCGGACAAGGACGCGGTATGCAAAAGTCTAAGAGGGCAAGGTAATTAGTCATCCACGTCTATCCACTTGCTCTTTTTTAGGGCCCGTGGGGCGAGGCCCCAGTGGCTCCCGAGCCCTTTCCTCTTGTGGAGCATCCCGAGGCCTCGAATGGGCACGCCGCAGGCTTGCGCGTAGTCCCTCGCGATGGGGGCAGCAGCCACATCCGCGGGCGGGGCCCCTCCCGTACCGCCTGCGGAGGCATGGATCGTCGCCTTAGGAGCAAGCGGTGGCGCCTGCCCTCCGACGGTCACCCCAGGAGCACTTAGTGATGCTTTCTCCCCCGAGGCCACCTCTGGGGTGTGTGCCAGAGGACCAACAAGCACGGGAGCCACCAAGATGGGGTTCTCGCGAGGCCCCTCGTGGCCCTAGGAGAGCAGCCCCCACTAGTCGAAGCACGATATCTTCTCAATGAAGGCCCTCCCATTCATGTAGTTGTACAAATGGAAGCCCTTGGCAAGTAGCACAGCTGGCGCTGGGTCACCTATTAGGAGCTGGAGCACTGTGCACAGTGTCTTGGAGGGAAGCGAGGGTACTTGGAGCATCATGGGGTCGTCGGGGCCAGTGAAGGCCCACATTGGGCGAGAATGGCGCTGGAGCGAAGAGATGCGCCGCCGGACAAACCCCTACCTCCTTCAGCTTGCCAAGCCTAGACAATATACATGTGAGCTGTCAACGAGCTCCGCATGTCTCAAGCCGGAGCTCGGCTCCGCCGGCGCCAGTGGGAGGAGGAGCAGGGGCTGCACACGGTAGCATCCATAGACACCCACTGCTTCCGCAACCCCCTTGCATCTGCGCGGAGTGTGATGTCTATGCCAGAGCCAGTTGTCGCCGCCACCGCCTGGAACGACACGCACCCCGAAAGCTGTCTGTTGTTGACCAGGTGGAGCGAGAAGAAATGGCGAAGCAAGGCCACAGACGGAGCAATGCCCATGAAGGCCTCGCACAGGAAGGCAAAGGCGGAAAGGAGGGTGATCGATCCAGGATCCAGATGCAGCGGCTAGATCTGGTAGTGCGAAAGCATGATGTTTAAGAAGTCGGAGAACCAAGGCAGCAAGCCAGCGAAGAGAGCATGGAGATGAAGGGGATTTCGGTGGCCTCCATATCGACCAAGGCCCGGGAAGCGGGCCAGACCGTCGCCGCCTTCCACTCGCTGGAATCAGCGGGAAGGGCCCACCGAACCTTGTCCAGCCCCTCCCGGTAGATCACCATGGACCGGTCCAGCACTGGCTCCGACCCCGGCGAGGGCTCCGCGGTTGCACGAGCTTTCCCCTTCTTCGACCTGGGAGCCATGGTGGCGGAGTGGATTGGACCTGGTGTGGAATCTGGAGAAGGAGGCACGAGCTCGCATGAAAGAGGAGGAGCATAGGACGAGCACAGTGGGCAATGATGGCTCGGCCGTGTTTGCTAGGTAGTTGTCAAGTTGGGCATTTGCCGAGGCGGCATGGGGAAGTGGAGACGCCCATGTCCCGTCAAGCGCCCCACGTGGACTTGGCCCGCAGGCGGTTGGGGCTCGCAGCGCTTCGCCCTTGCCCTTTGGCTTCGCCCGAAGCCAAGTCTGAGTGCGCCTTGGGCACGGGGGCTACTATCAGCATTTTGGGAACCAGGGTACCCAGACTTGCCTACCTGCGGCCCACAGCGTGGCTCCATCGACATCCTGGTATGTCCCATCTTCAACACCAGCAAGACAAGACCCTCGCGAGGGGCCAAGCCTCGCGAGGCGGACAACGCCAAGACCTCGGAGGGAGCGGCCTCCCCAGGCTGGCTCCCGAGGAGCGGAGATTCCTATGCAGGCGCCCACCTCATGAGGTTGAGGTGACCCCAGCCATGATGACCAAGGCTAGGCTGGCGCAGAGTAGCAGGTTTCACTAAAAAAAGACACATCAGTAACATTGTGGGCCGAACAAATTTTTTCCTCTCATGCTTATGACACTTCTATGACGATAATTGTGACAAAACCCGGTATCATCATAGATGTGGTGGGCTCCTACTTCTATGACAAAAAAGCATGACAGAAAATGGGCTTTTCGTCCTGGGCGGGCCGGAGATGCAGCTACATGACAATTTTTGGGCCGTCCATGACGGAAAAAACCATGGTAGAAGCGAGGGCAAGGAAAATATCGGGGAGTTCTCAGTTACGGTGGGTGGTCAGGGGCGAGAGATGCGCATTTCTCTCGTAAACGTACACACGTGGATGCGAGGCGTTGGGCTCTAACTGAACCTGAGCGATGCATTCACCTACTGAACCCGAGCAATTGCACTGCAGGCTACACGTTACTGAACCCCAGCGATCGATCGATCTGGCTGTTAACTGAACCCGATCGAACCTGCTACCTCTTGATGAACAATGAGCATTGTTGGGGGTTGGATGAGCAGTTCCCGGTGGGTGTTGGACGAACAGGACCCTGTGGTAGTAGAGGCCGTTGCCGCTGGATGAACAGGACCCCGATCGAGCCAGTTGGGGTGGATGAACAGGACCCCGTGGAGGGCTGGATGAACAGCAGCCGGTGGAGGGCTGGTTGAACAGTAGTCGGTGGAGGGCTAGATGAACAGTAGCCCATGGAGGGGTGGTTGAACAGGACCCCATGGAGAGGGCTGGTTGAACAGTAGCCGGTGGAGGCTGGATGAACAGGAGTCTGTGGATGAATAGTAGCTGGTGGAAGCAGGAGGGAGATGCCGTGGATGAATAGTCGCAGGTGGAGGCTGGAGGAGGTCGATGGTGGATGAACAGTAGCCCGTGGAAGATGGAGCAAGGCAGTAGACGGTGGATGAACAGGAGCACGTGGTGTCCCATTTTGCGGTACGCCACACCCCTCCCAATGAACAGGACCCCGGTTTCGACCGTAGGAAGTCAAAGAGAAGTCCACTTCCTCCATTTTGCGGTGCGTCACACCCCTCCCGATCAACGGGACCCCGTTTTGACTGTAGGAGGTCCAAGAAAAGTTTGTTTCCTCCGTTTTGCGGTACGCCACACCCCTTCCAGTGAACAGGATCCTGTTTCGACCATAGGCCGTCAAACACAAGGTTGTTTCCTCTGTTCTGCGGTACACCATTCCTCATTTCGGTTGTTCCATCCAAGCCGGTTGGCTCCCGATGAACACGACACATTTTGTTGCCTCTCAATGAACACGACGACGTAGTTTCCATTCTGACCCAGCCAGTTGGCTGCCGATGAACAAGACGCCGTCACTGCCTCTCCATGCACACTTGCCCTGGCCGTACATATGCGCGAGTAGGCGTTCTAGACCCCGCCCGTATGTATGTACGTGGCCGTTTTTACTTTCTTGCACCCTGACTGTACGTACGTTTACATGCTACGTCCGCGCCTCTACTACGACATGTGCCCTTCCTTACTCGACCATGGTTCATCGCTACAACCTGCAGACAGACCGATCGACCGGTATGTACGTACACGTTCGCGACCAAAATGAGAATGCTACGTATGCTTCGACCAGGTGGGTCCCGACTGTCAGGGAGGTAAGGAGGCACTTCCTTGCATGCGAAGATGTAGCTGGTGGGTCCCAGCAGTCAGGGGGGAATGTTTTTTCGCAAAATATGGTGGCCCGTCCAGTGGGTCCCTGCTGTCAGGTGGAGGAATCATTATTTTATGCGTAATAAGGTTGCACTTCCTTGCTGCGACCATGGACCCAACTGTCAGCCTCTCCATGTATAGTACTCTTCCGATGAAAGTCGTTCCTTGACCACATTGACCACGCCGCACCAAGAGCACCAAGGTGGTGGACGACGGCGAAGCCTAGGAAGGGGACGACGCAGAGTCGGGGAAGATGCAGCAGTGGATGCCCACGTGGAGAGGAGTACGAGGGTTGACTGGTTTGGCTGTGGTGTGAGGTTGCCATCGCTGCAGAATAGCACGGGTTGTGGGTGAGTACAGGGATGGCCTAGCCAGCGGTGGGAGTAGTAGGGGCGGTGACGCCTCCACGGCAGCATAGCTGGCCACGGGAGGCAGGTGTAATGCCCCGGATTCGATGCGCCAGGTGTCCGCCAGTTATTCGCCGTAGTTGCCTTGTCATTTGCTTGCGTGTTGCATTTTATCATGTCATCATGTGCATCTCATTTTGCATACGTGTTCGTCTCATGCATCCGAGCAATTTTCCCCGTTGTCCGTTTTGCAATCCGGCACTCCTATGTCCTCCGGCGCCCCCTTTTGCCTCTTTTCATGTGCGGGCATTAAACGTCCTCGGAACGGACCGTGATTTTCCAAGTGGCCTTGGTACACCACCGGTAGACCGCCTGTCAAGTTTCCTGCCATTTGGAGTTCGTTTGATACTCTAACGGTTAACCGGGTAACCGTAAAAGCCTCTTTTGTGTGCAGCCCAACACCCCTCCAAAGTGGCCCAAAACCCATTCAAACCCCCTCCATGCTCTCGGTCGTTCGATCACGATCGTGTGGGCGAAAACCATGCCTCGTTTGGACTCTCCTAGCTCCCAGAAACTAAATATGTGCCTCCCGTCCAAATTCGCGGATGAATTCCCCTGAAACCCTAGCGTCTCCCTCCTTGCGCCGCCGGACACGTCCGCCCGCGTCGGACGCGTCCGCGCCGCCGCCCGCAGCCAACCGGAGGCCGACACGTCGCCCTTCTCTCTCTCCCAGCGCTGCCGGCCCGCCGGGCCTGAGGCCGGCCCGCCCGCGCCGCGACTGGGCCCCGAGCCGT
>NC_041385.1:424930112-424980389 GCF_002162155.2 Triticum dicoccoides
GGTCGGGCAATGCCCCGCGCCTCGCTGCCGCACCTCGCCGTCGTCCGCCGCCGCGGCCCCGTCGCCGGCAGGATCCGGCAAGGGGCCGTCCAGGTCCGGTGCTCCGGCCACCGTCCCCTCCCTCTCCGGGGCCATTCCGGCGAGGCCTCGATCTCCGCAACCATCCAGATCCGAAGGTTGACTTTCCCCTTCCCCGAAATTTGACCAAGTCCCCAAGCCGATATGATATTCCAGATTTCTGTTAACTTCATGATGCCATGTTGTGAGCTTGATATTAATTAATATATGCCTCTTTTAGAGATTCTCCAATAACATGAATTGAAATATGATATGAGTTCTCTGAGCACATGCAACATTTGATAATTTTGGACTTCACATGCCTTTGTTCTGAGCTTGTAAATATGCTATCATAATGTTGCTGTTTTACACATGCTGGAATTGTTATAACATTCAATATTGTCTTATTGGTTCCCACTAATCCGTGAGTCATATGCATATGATGCCATGATGTTATTTTCTCTTTGTTATGTGTTCTTTGATTCCATGGCCTTGGTTGCTATGTATAGTTGCTGTAGCATCACTGTTTCATGCCTCCAACATATCATAATATTGACTCTGCTGATGTATATGCCCCTGTGTTATTAAGTTGCATTTTGCATTGATCATATTGGATTAATCTTGATTCCTATGAACCTGAAATTTAATAATATTTGAATTTTGTTCTCTGTGCATGAAGTGAATGTCAAGCTTGTGCTCATATTTTGATGTTTGCAAAGTGCCTCGTTGCTGTTTTGGACAGCTTGTCCTTTGAACTTGTTCCGTGTGTATGTGTTGAACTGTTGCTTTGTTTTGAGCATGCTTTATATGAAACTTGCTTAGAATTGCATGTAGTTTCATATTATCTTGTTGCATCCATGTTTGGAGTGTGTTTGCTTGATGTTTGAATGCATTTTACATCAATGCCATGTTTACCTGTTTTGCTCATATCTTCTAGGCCGTAGCTCCGAACTAAATGAACTTTATATGTAACTTGACTAGAAATTTGTGTAGATCATCTTGGTGCATCTTAACTTGTTGTTTAACAACTTGAACATAATGTGATATTCAGATCTGGACCAATTTCTAAATTTGCATATGAGGACTTACCGGATTTGTTATATGTTGTTTCCGGCCTCAGTTAAACTTGCTTGAATGTGATGTTCTTGTATGCATCATCCCTTGCCATGAGTAGCATCATGTAGCCTTATCATGCATCATACTTGGTTGAGCATCATGCCATGTTATGTGTTGTCTGTTTACCGTGTTGTTTGCTTCTTTCCGGTTGTGCTTCTTTCTCGGTAGTTCCTATTTCGTTGCGATCGTGAGGATTCGTTCGACTATGCTTGGTTCGTCTACGCCCGTTCGTCTTCTTCATGGACTCATTCTTCTTCCTAGTGGGATTGCAGGCAAGATGACCGTTACCCTGGATCTCAATACTATCATTGCTATGCTAGTTGTCTCGATGCTATCGCTATGCCGCGCTTCCTACCACTTGTTTATCAAGCCTCCCAAAATGCCATGACAGCCTCTAACATTTTCACCCTTCCTAGAAAACCGTTGTTTGGCTATGTTACCGCTTGCTCAGCCCTTCTTATAGCGTTGCTAGTTGCAGGTGCGGTTGCTGGTTGTTCCATGTTGGTACATGGATATCTTGGGATATCACAATATCTCTTATTTAATTAATGCACATATATACTTGGTAAAGGGTGGAAGGCTCGGCCTTTTGCCTGGTGTTTTGTTCCACTCTTGCCGCCCTAGTTTCTGTCATACCGGTGTTATGTTCCTTGATTTTGCGTCCCTAACAGGATGAGGGTTTAAGGGCCCCTCTTGACAGTTCGCTTTGAATAAACTCTGCCAAGAAGGCCCAACATTGGTTTTACCATTTGCCTCATAATAACTAAAACTTGCATAGGGGATTTTCTCCGGACCCCGGGTATTCTTAATCAACCCCCCACCCCCCTCGGGGCCAGTGCTCCTCTGAGTGGTAGTCCGAAACGGGCAGACTGCGGGGCCACCACGGGGCAACTCAAGGACTGGTTTTACTCGTGGACTGACCTATCTGGTGTGCCCTGAGAACAAGATATGTGCACCTCCTATCGGGATTTGTCGGCACATTCGGGCGGTCTTGCTGGTTTTGTTTTACCATTGTCAAAATGTTTTGTGCACCGGGATCCCGAGTCTGATCGGATGTCCCGCAATGGAGGATTGTCTCCGCGGATCGTGAGCTTGTAATGGGCTAAGTTGGGACACCCCTGCAGGGTTTGATCTATCGAAAGTCGTGCCCGTGGTTATGTGGCAGATGGGAATTTTTAATGTCCGGTTGTAGAGAACTTGACACCAAGTCCGAATTAAAAATACCCAACCGCGTGTGTAACCGTGATGGTCTCTTTTCGAGTGGGCCGAGAAGAGAACACGGTGGGGTTATGTTTGAACGTAAGTAGTTCAGGATCACTTATTGATCATTACTAGTTTGCGACCATTTGTGTAGCTTCTCATCTTATTCTTGTACTCGTAAGTTAGCCACCATACATTGCTTAGTCGCTGCTGCAACCTCACCACTTATCCATTCCATTCCCTTTAAGCTTGGCTAGTGTTGATACCCATGGTAATGGGATTGATGAGTCCTCGTGGCTCACGGATTACTACAACACCAGTTGCAGGTATAGGTAATGCGATGATCATGACGTGAGAGCGATGCATGTTTGTTTTGGAGTTCTTCTTCTGCTTCTTCGTTGTTCAGGGGATAGGTTCCTGGTCGGCAGCCTGGCCTAGCAGGGTGGATGTCGTTTGAGTTTCTGTTTGTGTTTCATCCGTGGTCAGATGTTGCTCTTATGTATGATGTGGTTGTATTCATGTGGCATTGTATGCCTTTTGTATGTATCCCCATCTATTATGTAATGGTACGATGTAATTATATCCACCTTGCAAAAGTGTTTCAATATGCGGCTCTATCCTTGGTGGGACCTTCGGGTTCCTCTCGGATAGGATCGCATATTGGGCGTCATAGTTATTTACCAGAAGATGGGCCACAGAGGATGGCCAGGGGCCCCACTAGCCACCAGGGTGCACCCAGGGGGTGGGCGCGCCCTGGTGCCTAGTGGGCACCTGGTGGGCCCCCTCTTGTACTTCTTTCTTCCAGTATTTTTTATATATTCCAAAATGATTCTCCATGAAATTTCAGCTCATTTGGAGTTGTGCAGAATAGGTATTTCTAGCGTAGCTTTTCCAAGTCCAGAATTCCAGCTACCGGCAATCTCCCTCTTCATGTAAAACTTGCAAATTAGGAGAGAAAAGGCATTAGAATGGCATCATAAAGTATTATATTGATCAAAAACATCATAAATAATAGTAGGAAACCATGATGCAAAATGAACGTATCAACTTCCCCAAGCTCTTAGACCTCAATTGTTCTCAAGTGAAAGCCGATATCGATACTGATGTCCACATGTTTAGAGAGATAGGTGTCGATAAAAACAAAATGCGGACATAGTAGCATCATGATCAATATCATAGCAGCAATATATTATTATCATAGGACTTCTCATGAAAAAGTAACAATTCATCACAACAACGAAGTATAAATCATAAACTTTCTTGAAAACTAAAAAACTATGTTCTCAGTCAACAAGGCAATTGCAATTCATCATCTTTTCAGGAAGGATCTCATGTAATAGCTTTTGTTTAGCAAGTCCACATACTCAACTATCATTTAGTCACCCCGCAAAAAAACTATCATTTAGTCTTATATGATTGCTGACACTCACGACATATACATGGAGCAAAAGTTCCAGTCAGACACATAGAAAGATAGGAGCTTATAATTTTGCCTCCCAACTCATTTACCTCAAGGGTAACATCAACAATAATAACTCATGATTACTCATATCCAACTGGATATATATGCTTAGATCTTTCCCCACCACATGATGCTTGCAAAAGAGAAAAATAAAAAGGAATAGAGGAGAACACTATTGACTCTTGCATAAAAAGTAAATACATAAAAGATAAAAGATAGGCCATTCGCAAAGGGAAGCAGAGGTTGTCATGCGCTTTTTATTTTTGGATGTGCAAGCTCTTAATGCAAAGGAACATCCCTTTATATTGCACGTTGTGATAGCAACCTTTATTATGCAGTTTGTCGCTTTTATTTCCTTACCATCGCAAGATCGTACAAAGCTTATTTTCCCTTACAATAAAAGAGCATACATATTTAGAAGCAAATTTATTTCTTTATGCACCGATCACAACTTACTTGAAGGATCTTATTCAATCCATAGGTAGGTATAGTGGACTCTCAAGACATGAAGTTGGGTTTAAGGGTTTTTAGATGCACAAGTAGTATCTCTACTTGGTGCGGAATTTTGTCTAGCAAGGATATTGAGCAAGCACCACATTATAGAGGATCTTTAATAATATAACTTCTATGTGAATATAAGCAAACCTAACTCATTATGTTGTCTTCCTTGTCCAACGTCAACAATTTGACATAGAATACTTAATGGGGGCTCAAAATCATAAAAGATGTCCAAGATAGTATATTTATATGTGAATCTTATCTTCTCTTATTAATTCTCTCATGAATTTCATCATTGACCAATGCTATGTTTGTTAATTTTCAATAAATTTTACCAATTATGCTTTTCTTTATGTAATGTCATTACTTTCCATAAGATTAGCATATGATCTTTTCCATTACTTTCATTGCTAAGATTGAAACATAAAAGTAAAGAAGCAAGACTCAAAGTACTCTTTATTATATAACTCTCAACTCGATTACATAGATAGATAGGTCACGAAACAAGCACTAAAAACAGATCATACTAAACATTTATATTCAACTAAATCACGAAATAACTAACGATCGAACTAACATAGGTAAAAATAATATAAGTGATGGTGATACGATACCGGGGCATCTCCCCCAAGCTTGGCACAAGCCAAGGGGAGTGCCCATACCTGTGTACTCAAATTTCTTTCTTCGGTGATGATGGTGATGATGAGGTAGTAGGCTTGTCCTTCGGCTTCAACAAATATTCCAGTTCGCGGTTGATACTCTGAAGGGCAAGGTTTTGTTCTTCCAACAAAATAACTTCATGGATGAGAGATGTATTCTGAGCACTAGCTATTTCAAAGACCCTTAATGAATCAATCAAGGATTGAGAGAGATGATCATGAAAGGGTTGAAGTATACTCCCTTTTCTGCAGCCTTTCCCATAGGCATGGCTTGATCTTCCTTCTGGATTTGGCTTCCCGCGACTTCCTCAGCTCCATTCTGCTTACCAATATCCTCCTCTCTTGATGACCACTCATAATAAACTTCGTTGCAAGGGCGCTTTCCTGGCGAAGGTCGCACGATCCAATGCTGGGTACGAAGCCTTCAGGGAGCCATGTTGATCTAGATCTGTCAGAAAAATATCACGAAGTAAGAATACGAAGATTTCTGTGATACGGTGGTCAAAACATCCGGGAGTATATATAAATAATTTTTATCTTGCAAAACAAGTATACTAGAGGAAAACGGAGTCAGGAAGGCACACGAGGGGCCCACTGGCCACCAAGGAACACCCAGGTGCCCAGTGGGCGCCTAGCGTGTCCCCTCGACTATTCCTTTTTTTGGTATTTTTTCTAATATTCCAAGACGGACAAAATGTATTTTTATGGAATTTTTAGAGTCGGTTTACTTACCGTATCACATACATATTCCTTTTCAGGGTTCTGGAATATTCTGGATGGTCTCTCTTATGTGTTCCTCTCGTGTCATAGTTTGACTAATGTTAGTTTGAACATTAATAGTTGTACCTGAGATATAATGCTTAATTATTTGTCCATTCACCACCCTTGGATTAGTGCCTTCGGAGTTGTTGATGTTGATAGCTCCGGAACGATAAACCTCTTCGATGATATAGGTCCTTCCCATTTAGAGAGAAGTTTTCCTACAAAGAATCTTAAACGGGAGTTGTACAATAGAACATACTCACCCACTTTGAATTCCCATTTTCGAATTTTTTGCCATCTTTTAACTTCTTCTTTAAATAACTTGGCATTTTCATATGCTTAGGTTCTCCACTCATCTAACGAGCTAATATCAAATAACCTCTTCTCACCGGCAAGTTTGAAATCATAATTAAGTTCTTTAATTGCCTAATATGCCTTATGTTCTAGCTCAAGAGGTAAATGACATGCTTTTCCATAAACCATTTTATACGGAGACATACCCGTAGAATTCTTATAACCGGTTCTATAAGCCCCTAATGCATTATCAAGTTTCTTAGACCAATTCCTTCTAGATCTATTAACGGTCTTTTGTAAACTTTATTTCATTATTGCTCAATTCAACTTGAGCACTAGATTGAGGATGATAAGGAGATGCAATTCTATGATTAATATCATATTTAGAAAGGAGTTTACGAAAAGCACCATGAATAACATGTGAACCACCATCAGTCATTAAATATACAGAGACTTCAAACCTCGGGAAAATAACTTCTTCAAGTATTTTAGTAGAAGTGTTATGATCAACACTACAAGTTGAAATAGATTCTACCCACTTAGTAACGTAATCAACAGCAACTAAAATATCTATATACCCATTAGAGGAAGGAAAAGGTCCAGTGTTGCACTCCATTGAGAAAACAATCCATGGTGTGTTTACCTCTTTGTATGTCTAGGAGTTAGCAAAATGGCGTTACTTAAATGATTAGAGCTAAAAAAAATAGCACTTCTATTTTGCTACTCCCGGTCGATGCAAAATAAATTATTTTGTAAGTCTCACATATGTTATTCCAGACATGTTAATTGATTTCTGCTAAGACTTTTATGTGATATTTCATGTTCTTTTGAGAATTTAGTTCAAGGGACATACATTGGAATAGTGCATGCACCAAGTGTAGACGAGACATGGGTGATACTCACTATAATCATGAATCAACAGAATTACAAGCATAGGGGGCTTGTGACGCAATGTGCTAGAGTATGATGACGAAGTGCATCACTTATTACAGATCATGATTAGGTGGACAATGTGACCACATCGACGTTGCCCGATGCTGAGCTGATGGCAGAAATGAGAAAGGGCAACACGAATGGATCGCTAAGGGAGTGAAATGATTTATTTCTCCCGTTGCAACGCACGGACATGTTTCCTATTATACATACATACACACATCAAGCCATACTTTGAGAACACAATAGGTAAGGATATTAGTCTAGCAAACAAAAGATGACGAGATAATTAATGGAGGGCAACAAGCATTGTTTCATGACATAATTAAAGGTTTGACTAGTGTTCAAAGGTGTGGGGTGAGGCAATAGCATGGTAGTGCCCTCATAGTTCATGCCCTAACAAGTTATAGCTAATACATCATACCAGCAGGTACACCATACCAGCATGTAACAAGTTATAGCTAATACATCATGGTAGCCTCATGTTTCTTCGGTCCACTTTGACTAAGCGAAAAGAAGTTGTACACAGGTCCAGAGAAACTCTAGTAGCTCCATGCAGTACTCACAACACCGGTGGACTACCTTGCCAAGTTTCAGAACAAGCTTGATTCTGAGGTACATATCTGAAGTGTTGTGCTCGGCCATCAAACTAGATCCCTGCATTTAAGCAGCCCGTCAGTACAAAAAACGGAGTGTGCAATTAAATGACAAAAGCTCAATAAAATTCACCAACCACTTAAGACAGTATAGGAAGGAACTCTATATGAGTAACATGACAAAGGAACTCTATACTGGCTGAATTTAAGTGTTCATTTTACCAAAGAAAATTTGGCTAACTATTTTAATAGAGTTGATTCGGCACAGATAAATGAACCTACTCCCGTGTAAGATCTAATCACTAGATTTGCTCAAATACTGCCCCCGTCCCGAATTACTTGTCGCTAAAATGGATGTACTCCCTACATTCCTAAATATAAGGTTTTTTAGAGATTACAATGCGGACTACATACAGAGCAAAATGAGTGAATCTACACTCTAAAATACGTCTATATACATCCGCATGTAGCTCGTACTGAAATTTCTAAAATGTCTTATATTTAAAAACGGAGGGAGTATCTAGCAACTCCCTCCGTCCCAAATTACATCCATTTGAGCGACAAGTAATTCGGAACGGAGGGAGTATTTGACAAGCTAGTTATTCTCTATGAGAGCATCATTTCTTGCTCAGCAACTATTTTCAGCTGAACCACACACACACACACACACACACATACTCCCTCCGTCCGGAAATACTTGTCGCAGAAATGGATATAAATGGATGCATCTAAAACTAAAATACGTCTAGATACATCTATTCCTCCGACAAGTATTTCCGGACGGAGGGAGTACAAAATAAAAAAACTACTGCAATAATAGCTTCAGATTAGACTACACAATTCCACAATGCATGAAAGCTGAACTTAATGTAGGTGTCATTGACAAAATACTGATATAAATTGTTCTATAGAGAATAACCAGGGGCAGAGGCTAATGAGCATCCCATATCATCATATCAGTTGAACTGCAGCAGCAATAGAAGAAGAAAAGACACCCTGATCCTACTCAAGCAGCGCTACATAGTTTCGTCAACATATGACCAAAGTTTATGGAATAACTTAGCCACAGGTAAAAATGCGGCAGGGAAGTTGGTTTCAATCAACAACGATATTCGCAAATCCTATAGAATTTACAGGGGAGACTTTGTACAAAGCTAATGGCCGCATTAAAGACACACTGAACACCCACAACCCACACTCAGCCGATCACCATCCCTTTAGTTCGAGAAGCCCCTACCTCCTATCGCAATGTGGACCATATGCAAGAACTTATGTTTGACAGAACTCTACAATAGCTTATAAAGGTGCAAAACTCAACACGCCTTATACTCTCCACCCCTTGCAAGTGGAATGTAATAGACTAAGGAAAAGGAGTGCACGGCAAAGGGACAAAAAAGTGTTTCAAAACTGATGTAATTCGATGGTGTGGCTGTAACGACTGAAACCTGAAACAAAACTGAACCGAATTGACACTGCAGCAAGGTCGCCATAACTAGCAGGTTCACCAAAACTGTGAATATACTAGAACGAAAGCCCATTCAAACTGAGCAAAAGTAATATTCAAATGTATAATTCGAGCAGAAATCCAATGCTTGAGCTTAAGAAAAATTGTAGATATGCAGGTGTAGCAGAAGCAAACTAGCCAACAAGTTCCTAATCTACCAACCATTCAATTGGAGATGAAATTGAAACAACATACAAGGAAAGATCAAGGCAGATTTAAATTTTTCAGAGGTAGTTCAAGGTTCACATAATTAAAGCCTGAAAAAGCATCACCTTCTCAAGAAGTTGAGGCAAATACTCTCATCCAGATCTCCCTCTTGTAAAAAATGACAAGGTCAGTCTTGTCAGCCGGGCAGCCCTTGGTGTAACAGTATTTCTGAGATTAAGGCCAGATCCGGGCCACAAAGAATTCTCCGTGTTTCCTGCACACACACAAAAAGGTTCACAAAGGCTACAATTTTTAATGCTATTTAAGGCCAGGTATCTGGCTTATTGTTAAAGAATTTGTCAGTAGGCTGGAACTGCAAGGGTGAGGTCAGTAACCTTGGTGGAAGGAGAGGCTATCAAGATCTCGTAGCTGCCTCTGGCCCTTTAGCCATCGACCCTCCCTGTCCCTGGCCATCAGTGGTTGCCATCCAGCAGAAGATCCTTGTTCACACCGTGGGATGTCAGACATCTTCCTCTTCATTTTATTTGCAGCTGCATTTGTCATGGGTTTCCACGATGGCATACAGACTTCCTCATAACCTTTATAAGTGGTTCTGAATGATCTGTTGGGAGTGTTTCTGCTAAACAGGACATTTTTCATCATCTCCTTCCGAGAGCGCATGGATATAAGCACTTGATGCTTACCAACAGCAGCCATTACTTTCTCAGTCTGCAACTGAAACCTCTGCAGTGGCTTCCTCGGACTCGGAGTGATCCCAACATACCGCTGAGCAAGAGGGCGAAGTCGGTAACCTTGGTGAGAGGGGAGGCTATCAAGATGAAGTGCCTGCATCTGCCCCTTTAGGCGTCGACCCGCCCTATCCCTGTCAATCAGTGGTTCCCGTCCAGCAGAATCTCCTTGTTCCCATGATGAGAAGTCAGACATGTTCCTCTTCTTTTTATTTGCAGTTGCACTTGTCATAGGTTTCAGCGTTGGATAGACTTCCTCATAACCCTTATGAGCGGTTATCAATGATCCCTTGGGAGGTTCAGAACTCTTGTTGGAAAGCAATACACCACATTGGTGGAAAGGAGAGCTATCATGACCAATCAGCTGCATATGGCCCTTGAGGCATCCATCATCCCTATAACAGTCATCTGCCCAGCGCTCCCTCAGACCATCAGTGCTATTGCATTTCACTTGGACCCAACATAATGCAGTCGATAATCCTCTTTTCTGGTAATAATATGCTGACAGTGACATGACCACCGGACCTTTGCGTTGAGAGCGCAGGTCAGTAGGCCTAACTTCAAAACCCTTGTCTTTTCTTAAGGCATTCACATGGAACATGCTGATCGTCTCCAGGATGAATACTATTGAACCTGAACCAGGGATTCCTTATATTGGAACAATAGGGTCCGGATTGACTCCAATTTCAATGCTGTGGTAGTGCTTCATGCCTGATCTGCTCAGGACACGGTAGTTCGGGATCAACACACCACCATGTTTTGCCTTTGATGAAATTCTGCTCACCTTATTGTCCACAAGCGATCTCTCTAAAGCCTCACAAATTGGGACGAATTTGGGCCCCTCACACAGGTACAAAACGAGCACACCAAGAGAAGTGGGGCTGACTTCGCCTCTGCGAGTTACCATGTCTATAAATGCTTTCCTCAGTTCATTCAAACCAATTAACAAATTAGCTGGATCTGAGCCAGAAAGTTGTCGATGGTTACCATAGAAAGGAAGAACTTCAGCATCAGGGACATATCTTGGTTCTCCTTTTTTTGTTTTGAATTCATACCCAATATTACCCACATAAAACGCCTGGAACCACCACTCTTCAGGTCTGATGACACCCACACCTGATAAGCCACTGAATTCCATAACAACATAGACCGGGCCACATATTGGTGTGGTAAAAGCCTTTCTGCCCAGGAGCGCGTCAGTCTTGATTGGAATGCCTCGCTTTGAGCTCAAGCCATGAACATTTGCAATGTAACCTTCAAATCGTCGTAACACTGTGGCCGGTTCACCATCCATGTTGAAATATATAATATTTTCCTGGTATACAAAATAAGCAACTTATTATTTACACGCTGAGAAGACAGTTTTCAGAAAGTGTAAATTATTCATAATTAAAAAACACGCAATAGCAAAACTGGTAGTAGGGATCCACTGCTAGCAGTTATTCGTAGTAAAAAGTTCTCTTATATTTTAATATTATCATATATCTACCATTTGCAATGCCACAAAATTGACAATGAATGAGGTAACTGATAATAAGGAACATGGCAGTCGGCAAATTTTAACAGCTCCTACATAGTAGTAACTAGCCGAACCCGTAAAGCAAACACACACAGCCTAAAATTTAACATCCTCGGTAGACTTCACCATCTGTGAAGATGTTAATATTATCATATAACTACCATTTGCAACGGCCACAAAATAGATAACAAATGAGGTACTGATGATAAGGAACATGGCAATCAGCAAATTATAACAGCTCCTACATAGTAACTAACCGAACCCGTAAAACAAACAAACACATCCTAAAATATAATATCCTCATAGACTTCACCATCCATTACTTCCCCTATTATCTCAGTTTCTTTTTTCCAGAATACGGACAAGAATGTGTATTGTATATTAGAGAAGAAAGAACTTCGAGTCAACCTCAGAGCACAAGGAGCCCCAGCCAGCAAGCGTGTGATTGGTCTGAGGCACCCACACGGCTCTACCACAGGCAGTGAGCACCATAGGCCACACCATACGTGCAACGACGCAGCCTACCAGGAAGTCCAAAAGTGGTTCTACTAAGCGAGTCACATGAAGAACCTACAGTTAAGAGGGCCCCTTGAATTCCATGCAAGACTTCCTCCCTGCACGCAAAGCGTGCCCCATAAGTACTCCCTCCGCTCTTACATATAAGTCTTTTTAGAGATTCCAATATAGACTACATATGAGTGAATCTACACTCTAAAGTAGGTCTATATGCATCCGTATGTAGTTCGTATTGAAATCTCTAAAAATGACTTATATTTAGGAACGGAGGGAGTAGATCTTATCGTGTCCAGACCCCTCAGCTCCCAGGACCACCAAAGCTTGTCTGTTGCCACGCCAAGGGATAGCTGGAAATCAGCCAAGTTTTCCCATAAGCCGAGATACTTCTGGAGTTCCAGGTTTGGTCCGACATCAATAGACCAAAGCCCTTGGCCCAACGCCTCAGCCACCAATCTGAATGCGCTCTACTAGAGGAAACACGCAGTAAATAAACGTCCTGGATCCTGAGCCCAGGAACCATCGCTCCCCCATGGAAGATGTACATCGATTCAACCTAACGCTTGACCATCGGGCACGCATCGAATTAACGATCAGCTCTTACAACAAATATGGTAGGTGCACTGCATTTCCGAGTTGATTTTGCGGCGAAATCCATGAGTCTTATATATAGATTTGTAGGAAGGTCGTTACCTCGGGAACCCGCTGCAGAAAGTCTGGCAATGTCGTCCCCGCGTCCGCGTCGCGCGCAGGCGAGATGGGAGGCGCGGCGGGTTGGCGGCGGCGGCTGCGGCGGCGTTCGCTTCTCGCGCTATGGGCACCGGACGCCGTCGAACTGGGGCGAGCCATGCCGCCGCGGGTAGGCGTCGTCGGCGGCCCTTTCGCGAGATGAAGGGGATACAAGATTGTGTAACGACCCAGACTACCTCGAGACGGGATCGCACAAGGGAAGGGGGATGACAGCAGGTGAGTTGTGTCACAAGGGATGAAGAGCAGGTGAGTTTGTCTTGCAGAGGAAGAAGCTGCCAGAGAGAGGCGAGGTTCGGTGTTTACACACACAACAAGTGGGCCTCTCTCACGTCCACTCACGCGTGGGCCGGACCTGTTGGACTTTTTTTTTTTTTGGACCTGTTGGACTTGGGGCGAAGCTGCCTTGTAGAATTAGGCATTGGGGTCAATTGACCCCAATGAAAACTGGGAAATCCTTCATTGAATTTGTACTAAACATTGTCTATTAATTAAATCCCCATTGCCACGGACATGACCCAGCAAACTTTTTTCTAGCTCCGAATCAACTTTCTTGCCAAACGTTTGGTGACGGAACATGGCGCTATATAGTGTGTTGTAGTCCTCTCATGTGGTGCTCGATGTCGAGGAGGACCAGCGGATTCAGAGCCGAATGATCGCGATGTAGCCGTGCTTTACCATACAACGCTCCAGAATTTCTTTAGGCTCGGGGTCGCTTGCTGACAGGTTTGGTGGTCGTGGTAGCTCAGCGAACACCAGAGTGGCGGTGAACGGCTTCCATTGCGAGACGTGGAAGACGTTGGGTTTTCGGCTGCCCGGTGGAAGCTCCGGCTTGTAGACGAGAGCACCGATGCGTTATTCGATCTTGAATGGTCCATAGAACTTGTACACTAGCTTCGCGCACGACGTGTTGACGACAGAGGACTGTGTGTGGGCCTGCAGCTTGCGCCATGGATGGTACACTTCAGTTAGATTTCCATGCATAGATTGAGGCGCTACTCTCACTGTCTGTCTATGGGTGGTAGGCCATCGAGTAGAGTAGTGGATGCGGCCATGAACAACTCCCTCCATAGCGCGCTTGTGAACATCCGATAGCAATCAGAGACAATGGATTTGGGGATGGTGTGCAGCTTGACGATGTTGTCCCAAAATACGCGTGCCACCTGCTCCGTGTTGAAGGGGTGAACAAAAGGAATGAAGTGGATGAATTTTGTCAGCTTGTCGCTGACGACTCTGATTGCGTCATAACCCATGGACTTGTTGGAAATATGCCCTAGAGGCAATAACATTGTATTATTATATTTCCATATTCATAGTTAAGAGTTTATATTCCATGCTATCACTGTTATGATCCTGGAATATGCTATTCAGTGGAAAACCCATATGCACGTGTGCAATGATAAACGATAACAACAGGTTCCTAGTCTCGCCTCTAAGACTGGCTCAAGTGTTGTTGGTGATCATGTTTTCTGGATTTTAGCATATTGTTAAGTGTAACGATAGTTCTAAAACAACATTGAGGGTATGATGTTAGAAGAACGATCATATTGAATCGACCCAATACTTGTTTGTTGTACTTTGTGATTATATAGTCTAAAATCATCTGTTATAACATAGAATGTTAGCATGTGTTTTAGTTCCTAAAACCATGAGAGTATCTCGGTCACATCCTACTAGACGATGGGCTTTGGGGTTGCTGAAACGTCATCTGTAACAACGTGATCATAACGTCAACTTTCAGGTTCATGGGAAAGTTTGACAAGTGACCAAATAGCTCAAGAGTGGGATTTTCTCCTCAGACGATGGAGAGATATTCTTAGGGCCCTCTCGGTGTGTTGGCATCCATCATCATCTGGCCATGGCATAGTGAGCATGGTGATGACTCGGGAGGATACCGTTACACACTAGGCTTTGTAAAGTATCGCGAAGCAAAGGGAACATCACATGATAACCAAAAGTTCACTCGAATATCATTCATGTAATCATAGGGACCAATATGGATATCCACGGTTCCGCTATCGGTTATTAAATGCAGGAGTTTCGTTCATGTCTATGTTTTACCGAACCTACAGGGTCATAAGCTTAAGGTAATCACGATCTGCTGAGTGTTAGTAGGACAGGAGTGATGAGAATATATTTGTGTAATTGTTTCATTAATATCCAGAATAGTTCCGAGAGGTTCCGGAAGCGTTTCATGGTCACCGGAAAGGTTTCGGTGAATATCGGGTAATACTGGGTATTACCGATTATACACACACAAATATATGATAATAACATACAAAATTATTAAATTCTACAATATGTAAAATACAATATTATTTAGTACTTAGGTGATTTAATTTATTTAATTAACTAATTCTTAATTAATTTGCTAATTATTATATTTTACGTGTATATGCAGGATCTTTTATGGGTTGGCGAGACCAATGAGACAGCCTACGGGTACGCAGCAGTTGTGTTAATCCTACTCGGTATTCTCCGTATTCATCATTATGTTGCTTCAGAAGCAGCTAAGTTCTTTCACTTGATGTTTGTATTGCGAATTTACGCAATAAATTCCTACCGTCTTCCCAGACAGTTCCACCCGAAGGGAACACTTCTCTACGGCCACAAGGTTCTCATTCAAACGCCACACATCGGCTAAACAGAGAACTACCGACAGAGGTTTCTCCTATAGGATCCCTAGCGTAAGAACTCATCTCATAAATTCATAATATAGAAACCAAGGCTAAACAGAGAAAATCTATTTCATCTTCACTAGATTCTTCTTCTAACTCTTCATTTTCTATCTCATCTGTTTCTATAATGGAGTATATTGACTCATCATCTTTTATTTCATCATCACATACTAATATATTCTCATTAACATTATCTATAATTAATACTCTCTCTTGCTCTTCATATTTACTAGAGTACCTTTTCTGATCTTTATTAGGGCAAGTTTTACTTAAATGATCAGGTGAATTGCATATAAAACACCTACTTGTTTTATCATATGATTTTCTAGGATTATATCTTCTAACATTTCTTTTCTGCAAGAATCGGGCTCTATTATCAAATCTTCGTAAGAAATATCTTTTCTCTGTTCTAAAATTTCTATTATCTCTTTGTGGTTTATAATATTTCTTATTTTTGTGTCTTTCTTCGCCATATGTTAGTGGTATTTGGACGATTTTATTGCAGAAACTATAATCCGATTTCTTATAGATCTCTGGGCATGTATACTTGTACATACCTTTCTAAGATGTTTAAACACAAAAGTTATTGCTTGGGATATATTTATGTCTATACCTGCAGTGTCTTTCTTATATTCTTCAAATATTATTGATCCTAAGGGGTCTGGTAATTTATTAAAATACCTTTCAACCACACCTTTATTGTAGCCTTGCATAGCTGTGGTAGCATTGTATAAATAATGTTGAGAGAATTCTTTTATACCTTCCCAACTTGTTAAGGTTAATTTTTCTATTTCTCTCAACCTTTCATTTTGTAATGTGGTATGACCCAATTCTGGATCTTCTGCTATGACCATATTTGATATGACATTGGTAAAGTTATTAGTATTACTTCCAGCTCTTTTTAGTTCTTCATATTGATCAAGATATGTCTCTACCCATTGTTCCCATAATATTTTTACGGATTCTCCTAAGAATGTTTCAAGATATGTTATCATATCTTCCACCTTATTCCCGATATTATATTGATTCTGTATATATTTTTGGACTATTAATTCTTTCCACACACTAATTATATTCGGCCAATATATAGGGTCATGGGCTGCTGAAAGGATCGATATAGTTGACTAGAGGGGGGAGGGTGAATAGGCAACTAACAATTTTTAGCTTTGCTTTACCAAATTAAACTTTGCATCAAAGTAGGTTGTCTAAATATGCAACTAGGTGAACAACCTATATGATGCAACAACAATAAGTGCACAAGCAAGCAAAGGATACAACACAAATAGCTTGCACAAGTAAAGGCGCGAGATAACCAAGAGTGGAGCCGATGGAGACGAGGATGTGATACCGAAGTTCCTTCCTTTTAAAGGGAAGTACGTCTTCGTTAGAGCGGTGTGGAGGCACAATGCTCCCCAGGAAGCCACTAGGGCCACCGTATTCTCCTCACGCCCTCACACAATGCGAGATGCCGTGATTCCACTATTGGTGCCCTTGAAGGCGGCGACCGAATCTTTACAAAGAAGGTTGGGGCTATCTCCACAACTTAATTGGAGGCTCCCAACGACACCACGAAGCTTCACCACAATGGACTATGGCTCCAAGGTGACCTCAACCGTCTAGGGTGCTCAAACACCCAAGAGTAACAAGATCCGCTAGGGATTAGTGGGGGAATCAAATTTCTCTTGCTGGAAGTGTAGATCGGGGCCTTCTCAACCTATCCCGAGCAAATCAACAAGTTTGATTGGCTAGGGAGAGAGATCGGGCGAAAATGGAGCTTGGAGCAACAATGGAGCTTTTGGGGGAAGAGGTAGGTCAACTTTGAGGAAGAAGACCCCTTTATATAGTGGGGGGAACAATCCAACCGTTACCCCCCCAAGCAGCCCCGCACAGAGCGGTACTACCGCTTGGGTGGGCGGTACTACCGTTGAGCAAGCGGTACTACCGTCCCCACCCAGCGGTACTGCCGCGCATAAGAGGGGAGCAAGGACCTGGGCCCAGAGCGGTACTGCCGCGGAGGTAAGGGCGGTACTACCGCTTGGGGCGGTACTACCGCCACTATTGCCACAACTAGTAACACACAACCCGACACGAGAAACAGAGGCCTCGAGTCGAGGCGGTAGTAGCCCGGAGCCTCAGCGGTACTACGGCCGAAGACAACAAGCGGTACTACCACTTGAGGAGCGGTACTACCGCTTGATGTGCTTCAGCGGTACTACCGCTGAGAACCGTGGTACTACTGCTGGGACCAGTCAGAGCAAGCTAGGAGAGGAAAGGGAACTCCATTGAAGCGGAAAGGAACAGCGGGTGCGATAAAGATGTGTACGTGTTGATTCCACCCTAGCCTTACCAAAGCGGATCCCCTCTTGATAGTAAGAGACGCCTACGAAACTAGTCCACCAACATAGAAATGAAAGAGCTACACCGTCTTCAATAAAACACCGAGGGGAGGGAATCATCTCGTGCCAAAGTATGAATCTCTGAAAAACTTAACGCACACGATTAGTCCGCAAAAGCATTGTCATCAATCACCAAAACACCTTGGGGATAAATATGCCCTTACAATTTCCCCCTTTTTGGTGGATTGATGACAATATGGGATTTGCACAACGGGAAAAAAACATATGACATGTGCAAACCCCACAACCCTAAAATGTAGATGGGCTCCCCCTAGATGTGTGCTATCTAGATAAGTGCTTTGAACTGCACGGCACACATACTAGGATCAACGCTCCCCCTACATTTTAGAGACCAACAACCTAAGCAGGAAATATGAGAGCAAAGTATATAACAGGATACGCAAGCAACTCATAAGATACCGAAGGACTAGATAGACATAGATAATGATAATCTAACGATAACGTAGCATATGTCTCACACCATATGTCTGGAACTTAGGTCTCACTGACACAAAACCAAACAAAGCAAATAGCGAGAAAACACACCACAAAGAAGACACACTCGCGAAACAGACAAAGACAACAACACAAATCCCTAAACTCTCTCCCCCTTTGGCATCGAGACACCAAAAAGAGAGGGAGTGTTGCTATGGCTCTAGGTGATAGCAAGGGTTGCGAACATCAAATCCCAGCGGGATCGTCTTCCCAGCCGTCGTCGGTCGGGAACCGCTCGGCATCAGAATCTGTCCATGGGCAATGCTGCTGAATCCACTCCTCCTCCTCAGTAAGCTGGTCCTCAGAACCACTGGAAATGGTGGCACCCAACTGATGCATGAGCTCCTTGTGACGTCCCCTGGCCTTCTTCTCAGCCACATGAGTCATGTACTGATCGTGAGACTCCATGCAGAACAGCTTCTTCATCTTGAGCTTGAGCTTGTTTGCCCAAGAGGGCTCTGCCCCAGAAGGCTCATACTCATCATCATCCTCAGCCTCAGCCTCCTCCTCGGTCTCCATGGCAGTAGCAGACGATGTACCCCCAGATTTAGGGACTGGAGTGCCCTAGTTGTCCTTCTTCCTCAGACGCTTGATCTCATGAGACACCAACTCTCCAGTCTCTAGCATAACCTTGGGATAGACATGATCCCAGGCCTTCTCAATAAGCAGCATGATAAATGGACCATAAATCGGGCACTTGCACTCAGAGATAGTAGATAAGAGCTCAGACCACATAACATGAGAGATGTCCAGGGACTCGCCAGTGTTTTCTTCCTTCTCATGCTGGCAGAAGAGAAGCATGTCCACGAGATAAGAATGAACCATATCCAGATTCCCGATGCGAGGGAAAAGAGTCTCACGGAAGACACGGTGAAGAATGTCCAGAAAGGCAGGTAGCTCATAAGTTTCCTTCTTAGTCTCAGGGTTGATCTTCAGTGTGCAGTAGGGCCAGAGAGCTTGCTTGTGAGTGGAGGTTGTGTTGCGGTGAGGGCGAAAGCCGACAGGAGACGCAAGCCCGTGATCTTCCACCCCAAGTAACTCCATGAATGCCTTCCACTTGACAGAAAGCAACTTGCCATTGGTCATCCAAGTCAGAGTCCTGTCCTCGCCAGTCCCTAGATGGACAGTGGCATAGAATTGAGCCACAATATCTGCATCATAGTCCTTGTTGAATTGCATGATTCTGAGAATGTTCAGCTGAGTGCACATCTGAAGAGCTTCACCAAAGTACTCAGGATCCTTCTCCATATAGTCCGTGTCGATGGAGCGCACATCAACATAGAGATTCTTCTTGGCCTTGAGCACATCAAATAATATGGCAAACTGAAACCTGTTCCAGAACGGACGGTTGACCAAAGTGGGTTCTTGGTCTGCCTCATAAGGGTTGCGGCGATGTCGTGCCCAGAACTCCTTGGCATTCATTTGAGGCACGGTTTTGCCAGTTGGCGTTGGCTTGACAGCAGACTTCTTCTTGAGTTGAGGTGGAGGTGGAGCACTTGAGGAACCTCCTGCTGACTCAGATGTGCGGTAACGCTTTGACATGGCACGACCGGGGTTGACACGGCGAGCTTGATGCTCAGGATGTTCATCACCTGGAACCAAACACAAGAACACACAAAACAACTAGAAAGAACGAGCATAAGCCACCAAACTCAACAAAAGGATCACTGAATGGCAGGAGCATGATGGAATTTGGTAGGCAGCGGTAGTACCGCGACCTGGAGGCGGCAGTACCGCTCCAAGCGGTCGTACCGCTCAAGTGAGAGCGGCAGTACCGCTCGAGGCAGGGAAACAGCGGTTTCCTACTGCTGCGGTCAGATCCGGCACTACCGTCCTACCAAATTCAAAAATAATCCTACAGATCACTGATCCAAACCGTCTAGTTGCCTTCTCCATCCTACTCAAGCCTAGATTTAGCCAAAAATCTAGAGATGCAACCATTATTGCCCCTAAGATGCTAGATTTGAAATCTAGACAAGAAGAGAGAGGGAACTGGGGCAATACCGGCATCCATGGCAAGAGGACGAGGTGGGGATCGACTCCACCGAAAGGAACGGAGAGGTTCGCCCCGGAGAAGGAGATCCGCCGGAGCCCTCTCGTGGCGAATAGTTGCTGGAGAGACGAAGAGGAGCAAGGGGGCGAAGCGAATGGGTATGGGGGAGAAGAAACCTCCCCCAGCCCCGATATAACCCCCTGACCCCGCCCCGCAGCGGTAGTACCGCGCTGATGGGCGGTAGTACTGCTTATAAGCAGTAGTAACGCGCACCACCAGCGGTAGTACCGCCCAGCAACTCAAGGCCACTAGACATCACGGCTAAGCTCAAAAAGAAACGGAAAACCAACGGCAATAAATGGAGGAAAGGCTAACTCGGCAGCGAACACACTAGCAAGAGGCCAAGACACACCTCTTCAAGAGAGGGCGATGGCCGAGGCCACCTATGTTTGAGTCAAGAGGTATGGCGCCGCGAAGATTTTAACCTTGGGCCCATGACGAAAACTTGTTCGTGAAGCACAAAAACGATCGAAGATGGTTAAAAAGAAGGACATAATCAATTTATGCATAATGGGGGGAGGAAGAGTTCATTGAGAGAACAACACTCCCCCTATGTCCATGCCTACACCTAAACTAGACAACATGTTGAATGAGGAGGGGTGTGCAAGGGTTCAAGTCAAATTGCTCGAATCAATGATATTTAGCTCATGCCTTAACTCGCGAAATCTTGCTTCATCCAAGGGCTTTCTGAAAATGTCTGCAAGGTTATCATGAGTGTTGACATACTTGAGCTCGATCTCCCCTCGCCTAATGTGATCCCGGATGAAGTGATACCGAATCTCAATATGCTTCGTCTTGAAATGTTGCACCGGGTTGAGAGAAATCTTGATGTCACTTTCATTATCACACCAAAGTGGCACTTTGTCACAAACGACACCGTACTCCTTTAAAGTTTGCCTCATCCATAAGAGTTGTGCACAACAACTACCGGCCGCCACATATTCCGCTTCGATGAACGAGAGAGACACACAACTTTTCTTCTTGGAAGACCAACTCACCAAAGAGCAACCAAGAAATTGGCACCCTCCGGAAGTGGACTTCCTATCCACTTTGTCTCCCGCCCAATCAGAATCCGTATATCCTTCAAGCTTGAAGTTTGCTCCTCTTGGGTACCATAAGCCAAAGTTTGGGGTATGAGCCAAATATCGAAAGATTCGCTTGACCGCCACATAGTGGCTTTCCTTCGGTGCGGCTTGAAACCGTGCACACATTCCCACACTCAACATGATACCTGGTCTAGATGCACAAAGGTAAAGCAAGGAGCCAATCATGGAGCGATATACCTTTTGATCCACCGCTTTACCATTGGGATCAATGTCAAGTTGGCACTTGGTAGGCATTGGAGTGGAAGCCGGCTTGACATCGCTTAGCTTGAATCTTTTTAGCATGTCTTGGGTGTATTTGGCTTGATGTATGAAAGTACCTTCTCTTCTTTGCTTGATGTCGAAACTGAGGAAGAACTTCAACTCTCCCATCGATGACATCTTGAACTTAGAGGTCATGAGAGCGGCAAATTCCTCATTGAAAGCCTTGTTAGGGGAACCAAAGATAATATCATCAACATATAGTTGGCATACAAACAACTCCCCTTTGACCTTCTTAGTAAAAAGAGTGGGATCGATTTGCCCCACCTCAAATCCACGAGCTTGTAACAACTCGGTAAGGTGGTCATACCACGCACATGGGGCTTGTTTAAGGCCATAGAGTGCCTTATCGAGTTGATACACATGATCCAGGAAGTAGGGATCCTCGAACCCGGGGGGTTGCTTGACATAAACCAACTCATTAATAGGACCATTAAGAAAAGCACTTTTCACATCCATTTGTTGTAACTTAAAGTTGTGATGGGAAGCATAAGCAATCAACAAACGAATGGATTCAAGGCGAGCAACGGGAGCAAAGGTTTCACCGTAGTCGATACCCTCGACTTGGGAGTAGCCTTGTGCTACCAATCTTGCCTTGTTGCGAATGATGTTCCCATGAGCATCTTGCTTGTTCTTGAATATCCACTAGGTTCCAATGACGTTGTGGTTCCCCGACGGCCTTGGCACCAATCTCCACACCTTGTTATACTCGAAGTTGTTGAGTTCTTCATGCATGGCATTGAGCCAATCCGGATCTTTGAGCGCCTCATAGACCTTTTGGGGTTCAACACAAGAGACAAACGCGTGATGCTCACAATAGTTTGCTAATTGGCTACGAGTGTTTACCCCCTTTCTTAGGCTTCCAACCACATTCTCCATGAGATGACCTTTGGTGGTGAGCTTGGAAGCAATCTTCGCGGCACGACGCTCTAATTCCTCCTCGGATGTGGAAGGAGGAGGGTTAACTTGATTATCTTGAGCGTCGTCTTGAGCTTGTTCAAGATCTTGAGTTTGCTCTTGATCTTGAACTTGCTCGAGGGGGAGAACTTGACCTTGGGCATAATTTGGTGGTTCACCACCATCTTGAGGTTGATCTTGTCCTTGGTCTTGTTCACGAGGTTGAGGGCCTTCACTTTGTTCTTCGGAAGCGTGTGGGTCTTGGGGAGGTGATGGCTCCACTTGAGTGGAGCATTGTCCTTCTCCTTCGGCCACAAGGGGTTCCTTAATGGGTAGAATATGACCAATACCCATTCTTCTTATGGCTTGGGGAGGAATTTCATCACCTACATCACAAGTACCACTTTGCTCCACTTGGGAGCCGTTATTTTCGTCAAACTCCACGTTACACGTCTTCTCAATGAGTCTAGTGGACTTGTGAGGACACGGTAAGCATGAGAGTTTGTAGCATAACCAACAAATATGCCCTCATAAGCTCTAGCCTCAAATTTAGACAAACGAACACCTTTCTTGAGAATGAAACACTTACACCCGAACACCCGGAAGTACTTGAGATTGGGCTTGTTACCAGTGAGTATTTTATAAGGAGTCTTGTTCGAGCCTTTGCGGAGATAGAGCCGATTGGATGCATGACATGCTGTCTTGATGGCTTCAGCCCAAAAGTTGTATGGAGACTTGATCTCCGCCATCATGGTCCTTGCCGCATCCATCAACGTCTGGTTCTTCCTCTCCATGACACCATTTTGTTGAGGGGTATATGGTGCAACATATTGATGCTTGATCCCCTCATCACTAAGAAACTCATCCAAGGTGTAGTTCTTGAACTCGGTGCCGTTTTCACTTCTTATTTTCAAGATCTTTGCATCATGTTGACGTTGAGCTTCATTTTCAAAGTCGATGACGGTTTGTTGAGTCTCACTCTTCCTCTTGAAGAAATATACCCAAGTGTATCTTGAATAATCATCCACAATCACCAAGCAATACTTTCTACCCCCAAGACTATCAAATGATGGAGGCCCTAAGAGGTCCATGTGAAGGAGCTCTAAGGGTCTCTTCGAGTAGATGATAGTCGTGGGAGGGCGACCCTTCTCATGAAGCTTTCCTTCGATACACGCACTGCAAGCACGATCTTTGGCAAGACTAACATTTGTTAGTCCACGAACATGGTCCCCCTTGAGAAGACTTTGCAAAGATCTCATATTGACGTGGGCTAAATGGCGATGCCAAAGCCATCCCACATCAACTTTAGCCATTAGGCATGTCGCGGTCTTAGTGGGTTGCTCCGAAAAGTTAATCACATAAAGACCGTTCTCGACATGCCCAACAAAGGCTACTTTAAGAGTCTTGCTCCACAAGAGGGCCACGGTATCAATATCAAAGAAAGTGGCAAAGCCCATGAGTGCAAGTTGACGAATGGAAAGAAGATTGAATGCAAGGGACTCAACAAGCATGACTTTCTCAATCATTAGATCATGAGAAATGACAACCTTGCCAAGACCCAACACCTTAGAAGACGAGGCATCACCCCACTCGACATTGGTGGGCATAGAAGGAATCTTGTGCACGTCCACCACCAAGTCCTTGCTCCCGGTCATATGATTTGTTCCTCCACTATCGAGCAACCATGATCCCCCACCGGAAGCAAACACCTACAAGAGATCAATGCTTGGTTTTAGGTACCCATTTAGTAATGGGTCCTTTGATGTTAACAAGGGTCTTAGGAACCCAAATAGACCATTCAATGTACTCATAAGGAGAACCAACAAATTTAGCATAAACATGCCCATCACTAGCACGACACAACACATAAGAAGGGTTAAAGTCATCGGCTTTGTTGGAGAAGGAGGTGGTTTTGCCCTTTTTGACATCAACACCCTTCACATTATTCTTCTTCTCCTTAGGAGCACCCTCTCCCTCTTTCACAAAGGTTTTCTTGAGAGGAGGAGGTCGTTTGGTCTTGTCGTTCTTCTTCTTGTTCTTGGACTTGGGTGCGAACCCAATTCCTTCCTTGGCCACAACTTCCTTTTGATTGCTCAAAAGGCCGTTGAGGTTCTTCTCACCTTGAATGCATGTCACAAGGCCTTTCTCAAGTTGATCCTTCAGTTTGGCATTCTCCTCCACAAGATGCACATGCTCACAACATGGGTTAGTGGCATATGCATTATCAATTAAAACCATATGAGGAAAGGTGGCCTTTTCCTTGGTTAGCTTAACTTGGAGTTGAGCATGAGACTCCTTGAGGTTTGCATGAGCACCCTTCAAGACCTTGTGGGCCTTGTCAAGTACATCAAACTCCTCCTTGAGTCTAGCATGATCAACCCCAAGTTTAGCCTTCTCGGAAGATAGCACACGATACACAACAAGAGCATGATCAAGATCTTTCTTTAACTTGGCATGGTCATCATTGTGTGACTCCTCAAGAGCCAAACGATGCCCACGCTCTTCCTCAAGAGCATTAGAGAGATCCGATATCTCATCGGCATAGTCACGACTATGACCTTCCATCTTAGAGATGGTTTCTTCGTGAGCCTCGATCATGTCATTGGCTTCACCAAGTTGTTCCAAGAGAGCAACAAAGTGCTTCTTGGATTTGCCCTTTAGCTTACTCATAAAACACTCGAATTCATTTACTTCCTCATTAGACCCCTCACTTTCATCAATTCCATCCGTTAAAGAGGGATTAGTAATGATGGTGGTTTTGATGTTGGGGGTTACCTTGTTGGTGGCTTTAGCCATGAGGCACTTGGCGGTGATGTTCTCGTTGGGTGAATCGAAGAGAGACAACCGAGGAGTTGTGGCAATGGCAACGGATGCCATGGCCATTGCTTCACTATCTTCATCATCATCGTCATCCTCACGGTATTCTTCTTGAACCACCAACCCTCGAGTAGGAGTCTTCTTGGTGAAGTTGTTCTTGTTGGGGAAGGACTTAGCTTTGTCCTTTCGGATGAGCTTGCCACCATTGTCTTTCCGCTTCTCGTAAGGACAATCCGCAACGAAATGGCTTACATTACCACAGTTGTAAGAAGTTCTTACTCGTTGCTTGCCCTTGAAGCCACTTGAGTTGTTCTTGTTGAAATTGGGCCTTGAGTTCTTTTTGCTCCAAAATTGCCTTGAAGCAAGAGCCATGTGCTCATGATAATCATATTTTGTATCTTCGGGGTTGCTCTCCTCATCTTCCTCTTCTTCCACAATAACCCTGGCCTTCAAGGCAAGGTTGGGCTTCTTTGCCCTTTGAGAGCGGAGCACCGCGTTATCGGCGGTCTTGTCCAAGATGCTCATTGCAACAAACTCATCCAACACTTCACTTGAGGTCATGGAGTGGAAGTCCGGTCTTTGACGAATGAAGGAGGACATGGCCTTGTTGTAGGGCATCATGGCCTTGAGAAACTTGCGCTTGATCCAATTGTCATTCGTGTCCTTGCTCCCATGATCTCGGAGTGAGACCGCGAGTTTGGTTACTCTCCGAAAGAGCCCACGAGGTTCTTCATCTTCTTTCATTGCAAACTCATCGGCTTCATCTTGCACCACTTCATAGTTGGAGCGTTGAATGCTTGCGCTTCCCCGATAGAGAGACACAACGCATTACCATGCGTCTTTGGCCATGGCATGGGGTCGGAGATGAGGGAGATCTTCGAGGAGGATATCATCTTGGATGATGAAGAGAGCATTCTCATTGAATTGATTATCCACTGCTTCTCTAGGGGTGAAGTTGCTTCGGTCATGTGGATAGAAACCTTCTTCAATGATTCTCCAAATATTAGTGTTCACATGATTTAAATGACGCTTGAAGCGATACACCCAAGAATCAAAATCATCATTTTTCACAATCTTAGGAGGAGGGCCGGCATGATTTAAATGAGTAGAGGGAATCGGTCCTCCATAAGTTGGAGGTTCCACATGGGCAAAGATGCCGGTGCCATTTCTACCACTAGTAGAAGGACCCTTCTCACTATTAGCTTCCCCCTTGTCGGAGTTAGCATCCGTCACCTTGTTAGTGGGATCACCCACTTTCAACGGCGAGGTAGGTAGTTTAAGTCCTTCTAAGAATTTATTAAACATGCTTTCAACCGTGATTGTCATGGAGGTTTTCAATGTGTCCAAGGCCACATTGAATTCCTCACGGGACACCATGGTTTCCCCATCACCCGTAGATGAGATCGGATTCACACCGGAGTGCTCCTCCTCCCCACCGTCTACGGTGTCAACCATACTCTTCGGATGGCAAAGTCCTTAATAAAGAGACGAGGCTCTGATAAAAATTGAAAGGATCGATATAGTTGACTAGAGGGGAAATGAATAGGCAACTAACAATTTTTAGCTTTTCTTTACCAAATTAAACTTTGCATCAAAGTAGGTTGTCTAAATATGCAACTAGGTGAACAACCTATATGATGCAACAACAATAAGTGCACAAGCAAGCAAAGGATACAACACAAATAGCTTGCACAAGTAAAGGCGCGAGATAACCAAGAGTGGAGTCGATGGAGATGAGGATGTGTTACCGAAGTTCCTTCCTTTTAAAGGGAAGTACCTCTCCGTTAGAGCGGTGTGGAGGCACAATGCTCCCCAAGAAGCCACTAGGGCCACTGTATTCTCCTCACGCCCTCACACAATGCGAGATGCCGTGATTCCACTATTGGTGCCCTTGAAGGCGGCGACCGAACCTTTACAAAGAAGGTTGGGGCTATCTCCACAACTTAATTGGAGGCTCCCAACGACACCACGAAGCTTCACCACAATGGACTATGGCTCCGAGGTGACCTCAACCGTCTAGGGTGCTCAAACACCCAAGAGTAACAAGATCCGCTAGGGATTAGTGGGGGAATCAAATTTCTCTTGGTGGAAGTGTAGATCGGGGCCTTCTCAACCTATCCCGAGCAAATCAACAAGTTTGATTGGACAGGGAGAAATATCGGGCGAAAATGGAGCTTGGAGCAACAATGGAGCTTTTGGGGGAAGAGGTAGGTCAACTTTGAGGAAGAAGACCCCTTTATATAGTGGGGGGAACAATCGAACTACTACCCCCCCCCCAAGCAGCACCGCACAGAGCGGTACTACCACTTGTGCGGGCGGTACTACCGCTGAGCAAGCGGTACTACCATCCCCACCCAGCGATACTACCGCGCATAAGAGGGGAGCAAGGACCTGGGCCCAGAGCGGTACTGCCATGGAGGTAAGGGCGGTACTACCGCTTGGGGCGGTACTACCGCCACTACTGCCGCAACTAGTATCACACAACCCGACACGAGAAACAGAGGCCTCGAGTCGAGGCGATAGTAGCCCGGAGCCTCAGCGGTACTACGGCCGAAGATAGCAAGTGGTACTATCGCTTGAGGAGCGGTACTACCGCTTGATATGCTTCGGCGGTACTACCGCTGAGGACCGCGGTACTACCGCTGGGACCAGTCAGAGCAAGCTAGGAGAGGAAAGGGAACTCCATTGAAGCGGAAAGGAACAACGGGTGGGATAAAGATGTGTACATGTTGATTCCACCTTAGCCTTACCAAAGCGGATCCCCTCTTGATAGTATGGAGACTCCTACGAAACTAGTCCACCAACATAGAAACGAAAGAGCTACACCGTCTTGAATAAAACACTGAGGGGAGGGAATCGTCTCGTGCCAAAGGATGAATCTCTGAAAAACTAAACGCACACGATTAGTCCGCAAAAGAATTGTCATCAATCACCAAAACACCTTGGGGATAAATATGCCCTTACACCTGCCAAATTTAGAATAGCACCATCATTCCTAGAATTTTGGAATTGCACTACTCTTTCAAAACCTGTTCTTTTAGAACCCATAAATGTATATTGTCTAGGGATATATGTAGGTTGATAGTCATCTTTTTTAGGAGGCCATTTTCCAGCTGATCGAGTAGGTCTCTCTCTTTCTCCTTCTCTTTTTACAGATGACTCGCCATAACCTCTTCTTCTTTTATGACCACCTAAATCTACTTCCATGGCTTCCATCGCATTTTCTAAATTTTGCAGACTTTCATCATCTAACGAGTTTATAAAATCATCATTTTCCTCAGAGTCTATATAATTTTTATTTTCATATTCATCCCATGGTTCTTCTTCTTCTTCATAACTTTCTAATAATAGCTTATTATTGATATCCCATTGATCTTCTTCACTTATGTATTTCTCCTTATGACTTTCGGTCTTATTTTTAATATTAGTATTTTCTTCGAGTTTTATATTATCCTTTGGCACCACTGGGTTACTAATGATTGGTTTTTTATCCTTAATTATTCTTTTTAACCTCCAGATTTCTCTAATAAAGAATAATTCCCTTTCTCTTATTTTAGGACAATCTGATGTCATTGAATTATTATATTCCCAATTTATATGTTTTAATTTTTCTTCCCAATGTTTTAATTCATCTTCTAAATCTGCCTTTTCCATGCATTCTTTTACTCCTTTATTCTTACTATTACTACTCTCTATTTCTGACATAAGAGGTTCTATTTCGTCTAAGGCTGCGGATTTATAGTTCAGGAATCTAATGCTACTATTTCCTTCACTATTTTGGTAGCTTATATAATTTTCTGGCCGCTTCAATTCTTTCTTCTCTATTAGTTCGCTTATATTCCATTCTTCTCCTGCTCTCTCTTCAGAACCAATTTTAAGAGGGCTTATAAATTTTATGCCTTTAGATTGCATGCTTTCTATTACATCATTTACATTTACTTTGTATCTAGAGCTACTCTTATTTGTGAGTCTTCCTATGAATTCAATGCTTACTAATAAATTTGTTCCTTTAAAATATTCATATCCTTTGGTTTGAAATCAAAAGCTCATCTTTTCAATAAATTCTTTTACAGGCATCATTAAGTCTGGGGCTATATATGTTATTAATCTATTTTCATTCATATCTCCTTCCATAAAGCCTAATGATGCCTTGTCCATAGACTCCCATCTTTTATCAAGTAATGTAATTAATACCTTCGTTCCTAATTTCTTTCTTGTCATTCCTTTAACTCCTATAATATACATGCCTTGGTGAATATATTTATAACCTGAATATTTGAGTTCACTCTCAATATTTTTGCTAACAATTCTTAAATTGACTGGATGCGTTAACACACTTAATTCTACTTCTCTAGATATTCTATACAATCCACTCTTACTTTCAAATATACCCATGTGATGTACCTGTTGCAGTCTTATTTTTCTTAACGTGTCTCTCTGGTATCTTTCTAATTCGCGTTCCATGTCTATAACATCTTCTAGATTATCTATGTCGTCACCCTTGCATGATATCCTATTCATGATGGTTAGCGGTCTAGAATCTTGCCTTATTAACTGGATGGTCTTGTCTCTTCTAGAGAGGCTATTAGATAGTTCCATTTTTCAGAATTAATATTTTTAGAAGATGAGACTATTCCGGCTGAAGATAATATCAACTCGTTGTTACCTCGTTTAGTATTTAGCTTTTCCAAAATCGGGACTAGTAGCTGTAGAATGGTGTTATTCTTCCTTTTAATTATTCTGGAATCTTCTTTTGGTGAATCGTGATCTGAAAATCCAACAGGAGGTGTTAAGTATTTTTTTACTTCTGTTAATGCTTGGCTATATTCACTCATACAAATTATGATATGACTAAAGTCTTTACTTCTTGTACTAACTTTTTAACTTCAAGTATATCGCGTCTAATTTCAGCACGTGATGATGAATCTTTACTTTTATTTAAGACACCACTTAGATTCTTACCTATGGATAAAACTTCTTCTTTAATATAGTCGTTGTTCTTACAAATTATAATATTTCTTCCTTTCGCTTCTTCTAATTTCTGTAGAACTAGATCTATTTTATTATTCAAGCCTGCGTATTTTTCTACTAACTTATTGTGTTTGTTTAACAAGTTTTCAAATTTTTGGTCTAAATTATCTTGCCTTTCCCCCCAAGATATATAAAAGTTATGAATGAGGTCAACAATTAAATTTAGTTGGCTATGAGTAGTATGCCACGTATGTTCTTCGGAAGGATTTATTCTGCATCGTATGCTAGTATTCTCTTTAGTAGGGATCATTATACCTGTACTAATTTCTAAATTCAAATACTTTAGTCTTTCAATGATTAAAACTCTGTTTGAGATACCAACACACAAATATATAACAAAATAAAAAACAAAATTATTAAATTCTACAATATGTAAAATACAATATTATTTAGTACTTAGGTGATTTAATTTATTTAATTAAATATTTCTTAATTAATTTGCTAATTATTATATTTTACGTGTATATGCAGGATCTTTTATGGGTTGGCGAGACCAACGAGACAGCCTACGGGTATGCAGCTATTGCGTTAATCCTACTCGGTACTCTTCGTATTCATCATTATGTTGCTTCAGAAGTAGCTAAGTTCTTTCACTTGATGTTTGTATTGCGAATTTATGCGATAAATTCCTACCGTCTTCCCAGGCAGTTCCACCCGAAGGGAACACTTCTCTACGACCACAAGGTTCTCATTCAAACGCCACACATCGGCTAGACAGAGAGTTACCGGCAGAGGTTTCTCCTATAGGATCCCTAGTGTAAGAACTTATCTCATAAATTCATAATATAAAAACCAAGTGAAACCCAAAACTACTTCACTTTGATAACATAATTTACATACGGATTTTACTTTCTGGAGACCCCGAAGGGATTACAAAGAGAAAAGAAAACTACCTTCTGCCTACCTCCACCACTGGATGATACAATGCATCAAAGGCTTATTACAACTGGAGATACTACTACTACTGAGGAGAGTGAGGGATGTGGTGCTCTGGTGTTGCGATGCTCTGGAGACTGGTGTTGTGTGTGTTCCAGCGCTCAGTCCTCCTCCTTTGATAGCGCGCGAGGGGCACCGTGCAATTACTACCTTTATTCTTCTCTAGCAGGTGTGCTACAGCCTGCCTTGACACAACTTCGGCCTCTTGCGTTTTCCTTTGCTTGAGCTGATGAAGCATCTCCATATTTTATCTGCCTTGTAGTTTGCACAGTCAAGCATCTTATGCATGATTCCAATGCGTGGCTGAGCTTTTGTCTTGACAGATGATTTTGTCCAGACTGAAGTCTTTTTCTTGACAGATGATTTTGTCTAGACTGAAGTCGTTGTCCTGACTGAGAACTTTGTCTGAACTGAGAATTTTGTCCAGACTGAGAACTTTGTCTAGACAGGAGACCTTGTCATGGCTGAGAGACCAGCTTCTCGTGGCATGGTAAAATATTGCTATGACATGGCTGGGTATACAAACCAGTCCAATATATTACTCTGTTGCTTGCATGCGAAGCTATTGGCTCTGTAAATTGCACAAGCCAACACACATTGCATGCGCAATGGAGTCATGCATTGCTTTGGCTCTTCTTGACTGAAACTTCAGCTATACTCTTGTGCTCCCTTATGCTTCCATGGCTGGCATTATCATTTATTTATTTATTTATTTTTACAATAAAATAATTACAATATATTAGATATTTTACAATATTTAAAATACCAGATTATTAAATACTTAGGTGATTTAAATTAGGTGATTTAATTTTTTTGAAATTATTCAATTAACTAATTCTTAATTAATTTGCTAATTATTATATTTTACGTGTATATGCAAGATCTTTTATGGGTTGGTGAGACCAACGAGACAACCTACGGGTATGCAACAGTTGTGTTAATCCTACTCGGTACTCTCCGTATGTATCATTATGTTGCTTCAGAAGCAGCTAAGTTCTTTCACTTGATGTTTATATTGTGAATTTATGCGATAAATTCCTACCGTCTTCCCAGGCAGTTCCATCCGAAGGGAACACTTCTCTACGGCCACAAGGTTCTCATTCAAACGCCACACATCGGCTAAACAGAGAACGACCGGCAGAGGTTTCTCCTATAGGATACCTAGCGTAAGAACTCATCTCATAAATTCATAATATAAAAACCAAGTGAAACCCGAAACTACTTCACTTAGACAACATAATTTACATACGGATTTCCCTTTCGGGAGACCCCGAAGGGATTACAAAGAGAAAAGAAAACTACCTCTGCCTACCTCCACCACTGGATGATACAATGCCTCAAAGGCTTATTACAGACTGGAGATGGCCACTACTACTACTACTACTGAGGAGAGTGAGGGATGTGGTGCTCTTGTGCTGCGATGCTCTGGAGACTGGTGTTGTGCATGTGTCAGCGCTCAGTCCTCCTCCTTTTATAGCACGCGAGGGATGCTGGATGCTCCCTTCTTTATTCCTCTGCATCATAGATGGAAGCTGGAGGATCTCATACCTTGACACGCCTTATGCACCGACAAAATGCCTCAAAGTTTGCACAATCAACCTTGCGTGACTCCGATGCTAGACTGAGAATTTTGTCCACACTAAGAACTTTGTCTAGACAGGAGACTTTGTCGTGGCTGAGAGACGGGCTTCTTGTTGCGTGATAAAGTATTGCAATGACAAGGCTGGGTATGCAAACCAGCCCAATATATTACTCCATTGCTTGCATGCGAAGCTATTTGCTTTGTAAATTGCGCAAGCCAACACACATTGCGTGTGCAATGGAGTCATCCATTGCTTTGGCTCTTCTTGACTGAAACTTCAGCTATACTCTTGTGCTCCCTTATGCTTCGATGGCTGGCATTATTATTTATTTATTTATTTATTTTTAACTTTTTTTTGGGTATGGGTCTACCCCGCCCATGTTATTGATAATACCTTATCAATATTTTGAATTATGTCAATATTCGGGTATAGGTCCTCCGCGCCCGAATAATTGATATTCATATCAATTCATATTCGAAGATATTCGTTTGTTATTTTCTTTCTTGTATTCAATTGGTTTCCCGTGCCCGGCAATGTCCATATGGTCTGTCTCAGAAATGGTGAAATCGTATTTTTGATCATATTCTTTCTTTAGGTCTTCAAACTATTCATTCATTTCAGATCGTAATTCTTTTAAAATTTCTTCCTTCAATTCTACCTTCATTGACTTTGCAACTTCCTTAAGTTTTTCATTTATCTTGAAGTCTATGTATTCCCCATCCAAAGGATCAACTCCTTTGATAAGGCATTCTTTGTATGATTGATATTTTGAAGCATTTGCTTCTTTTATATTCTTTGTATCAGTTCTCGATCCTTGAAATAACAACCTTTCATTATCTTCGCCCAATTTGAGGCATAATTGATTTTTTCACGCCTTATTTGGAATTCTTCCCATGTCATTGGTATTCCATCGAACATAACATATGTTAGTCTTGGTGTAAAATATACTGCATGGGTATTTATATTATTTTGCATATAACCTTTCTCTTTTCTTCTGATTATGTCCCTAATTTCCAATAAGCATCTTTCCATATCATCATAGTGGATACGGTCTTTTTGTTTGAAATTGGAAGTATTTGGCGGCCATATCCTTAATCTGGTGTTATTTCTGGATATGTGGCTTTCACTTCCTCCAGCGAGTGTATTTTTTTTCATTCCTGTAGAGAGGATGATCAGAGAAATAAGTTAGGTAAACTATTTCGTTTGCCTTTAATATGCTTATGTAAGACTTTATATCTGTTCTCTGTTATGTTGTCTTCCATGTTCTTGCTATTTATGTGGTTCTTCTTATTTATTTGGTTCTAATTTTTTATCTCCTTCTGTTATTATTTGTTCCTCTATTTCTATGCCTTCAACTACAATGTTCTCTTCCTCTGTATTTGCTTTATTTTCTAAGTTAGATTTTAGGTCTTCTAGTTCCACTTCTAATTTATTTAGTCTATTTTCTAGATTTCTAACTCTGGTAGATAATATCCTATCTTCGAGTTCATATTCTATTTCTTGTCTCCATCTTTGATTAGTAGATTTTAGGCATGAGTTACATGCTTGTCTTAAGCACGAACTGCATGTATACCTATTCTCTTGACAGGGATAATATATGCAAAAGCCACATTTTATATTATAATCACCTTTTCCCCTGATACAGTCATGTTCACAATCTACTTGGTTCATCATCTCTACTTTTTAAATCTATTTCATCTTCACTAGATTCTTCTTCTAACTCTTCATTTTCTATCTCATATGTTTCTATAATGGAGTATATTGACTCATCTTCTTTTATTTCATCATCACATACTAATATATTCTCATTAACACTATCTATAATTAATACTCTCTCTTGCTCTTCATATTTACTAGGGTACCTTTTCTGATCTTTATTAGGGCAAGTTGTACTTAAATGATCAGGTGAATTGCATATAAAACACCTAGATGTTTTATCATATGATTTTCTAGGATTATATTTTCTAACATTTCTTTTATGCAAGAATGGGGCTCTATTATCATATCTTCGTAAGAAATATCTTTTCTTTGTTCTGAAATTTCTATTATCTTTTTGTGGTTTATAATATTTCTTATTTTTGTGTCTTTCTTCGCCATATGTTAGTGGTATTTGGACGATTTTATTCCAGAAACTATAATCTGATTTCTTCATATATCTCTGGGCCTATATACTTGTACATACCTTTCTAACATGTTTACACACAAAAGTTATTACTTGGGATATATTTATGTCTATACCCGCAGTGTCTTTCTTATATTCTTCAAATATTATAAATCCTAAGGGGTCTGGTAATTTATTAAAATACCTTTCAACCACACCTTTATTGTAGCCTTGCCTAGCTGTGGTAGCATTGTACAAATAATGTTGAGAGAATTCTTTTATACCTTTCCAACTTGTTATGGTTAATTTTTTCATTTCTCTCAACCTTTCATTTTGTAATGTGGCATGACCCAATTCCGGATCTTCTACTATGACCATATTTGATATGACATTGGCAACGTTATTTGGATTACTTCCAGATCTTTTTAGTTCTTCATATTGATCAGGATATGTATCTACCCATTGTTCCCATAATATTTTTACGGATTCTCCTAAAAATGTTTCAAGGTATGTTATCATATCTTCCACCTTATTCTCGATATTATATTGATTCTGTATATATTTTTGGATTATTAATCCTTTCCACACACTAATTATATTTGACCAGTCTATAGGGTCATGGGCTGCCAAATTTAGAATAGCACCATCATTCCAAGAATTTTGGAATTTCATTACTCTTTCAAAACCTCTTCTTTTAGAACCCATAAATGTATATTGTCCAGTGATATATGTAGGTTGATAATCATATTTTTGAGGAAGCCATTTTCCAGCTGATCGAGTAGGTTTCTCTCTTTCTCCTTCTCTTTTTACAAATGACTCGCCATAACCTCTTCTTCTTTTATGACCACCTAAATCTACTTCCATGGCTTCCATCGCATTTTCTAAATTTTGCAGACTTTCATCATCTAACGAGTTTATAGAATCAACATTTTGCTCAGAGTCTATATAATTTTTATCTTCATATTCATCCCATGGTTCTTTTTCTTCTTCATAACTTCCTAATAATAGCTTATTATTGATATCCCATTGATCTTCTTCACTTATGGCTTTCTCCTTATGACTTTCGGTCTTATTCTTAATATTAGTATTTTCTTCGCATTTTATATTATCCTTTGGCACCACTGGGTTACTAATGATTGGTTTTTTATCCTTAATTATTCTTTTTAACCTTGAAATTTCTCTAATAAAGAATAATTCTCTTTCTCTTATTTTAGGCCAATCTGATGTCATTGAATTATTATACTCCCAATTTATATGTTTTAATTTTTCTTCCCAATGTTTTAATTCATCTTCTAAATCTGCCTTTTCCATGCATTATTTTACTCCTTTATTCTTACTATCACTACTCTCTATTTCTGACATAAGAGGTTCTATTTCATCTAAGGCTGCGGATTTATAGTTCAGGAATCTAATGCTACTATTTCCTTCACTATTTTGGTAGCTTATATAATTTTCTGGCTGCTTCAATTCTTTCTTCTCTATTAGTTCGCTTATATTCCATTCTTCTCCTGCTCTCTCTTCAGAACCTATTTTAGGAGGGCTCATAAATTTTATGCCTTTAGATTGCATGCTTTCTATTACATCATTTACATTTACTTTGTATCTAGAGCTAATCTTATTTGTGAGTCTTCCTATGAATTCGATGCTTATTAATAAATTTGTTCTTTAAAATCTTCATATCCTTTGGTTTGAAATCCAAAGTTCATCTTTTCAATAAATTCTTTCATAGGCATCATTAAGTCTGGGGCTATATATGTTATTAATCTATTTTCATTCTTACCTTCTTCCATAAAGCCTAATGATGCTTTTTCTACAGACTCCCATCTTTTATCAAGTAATGTAATTAATACCTTCGTTCCTAATTTCTTTATTGTCATTTCTTTAACTCCTATAATATACATGCCTTGATGAATATATTTATAACTTGAATATTTGAGTCCACTCTCAATATTTTTGCTAACAATTCTTAAATCAACTGGATGCGTTAACACACTTAATTCTACTTCTCTAGATATTCTGTACAATCCACTCTTACTTTCAAATATACCCATGTGATATACCTGTTGCGGTCTTATTTTTCTTAACGTGTCTCTCTGTATCTTTCTAATTCGTGTTCCATATCTATAGCATCTTAGAGATTATCTATGCCGTCACTCTTGCATGATATCCTATTCATCATGGTTAGCGGCCTAGAATCTTGCCTTATTAACTGGATGGTCTTGTCTCTTCTAGAGAGGCTTTTAGATAGTTCCATTTTTCAGAATTAATATTTTTAGAAGATGAGACTATTCCGGCTGAAGATAATATCAACTCGTTGTTACCTCGTTTAGTATTTAGCTTTTCCAAAATCTGGACTAGTAGTTGTAGAATGGTGTTATTCTGCCTTATAATTATTCTGGAATCTTCTTTTGGTGAATCGTGATCTGAAAATCCGACAGGAGGTGTTAAGTATTTTTCTACTTCTTTTAATGCTTGGCTATATTCACTCAGACAAATTATGATACGACTAAAGTCTTTACTTCTTGTACTAACTTTTTAACTTCAAGTATATCGCGTCTAATTTCAGCACGTGATGATGAATCTTTACTCTTATTTAAGACACCACTTAGATTCTTACCTATGGATAAAACTTCTTCTTTAATATAGTCGTTGTTCTTACAAATTATAATATTTCTTCCTTTCACTTCTTCTAATTTCTGTAGAACTATGTCAATTGTATTATTCAAGCTTGCGTATTTTTCTACTAACTTATTTATTTCTTTTAACAGATTTTCAAATTTTTGGTCTAAATTATCTTGCCTTTTCCCCCAAGATATATAGAAGTTATGAATGAGGTCGACAATTAAATTTAGTTGGCTATGAGTAGTATGCCACGTATGTTCTTCAGAAGGATTTATTCTGCACCGTATGCTAGTATTCTCTTTAGTAGAGATCAGTCTACCTGTACTAATTTCTAAATTCAAATACTTTAGTCTTTCAATGATTAAAACTCTGGCTGAGATACCAACACAGAAATATATTATAAAATAATTAACTTTAATTTATTAAATTCTACAGTATGTAAAATACAAGATTATTTAGTACTTAGGTAATTAATTTTTTTGAAATTACTCAATTAACTAATTCTTATTTAATTTGCTAATTATTATATTTTACGTATATGCAGGATCTTTTATGGGTTGGCGAAACCAACAAGACAGCCTATGGGTATGCAACAATTGTGTTAATTCTACTCGGTACTCCGCATAGTCATTATTATGTTGCTTCAGAAGCAGCTAAGTTCTTTCACTTGATGTTTGTATTGCGAATTTATGCGATAAATTCCTACCGTCTTCCCAGGCAGTTTCATTCGAAGGGAACGCTTCTCTACGGCCACAAGGTTCTCATTCAAACGCCACACATCGGGTAAACAACGAACTACTGACAGAGGTTTCTCCTATAGGATCTCTAGCATAAGAACTCATCTCATAAATTCATAATATAAAAACCAAGTGAAACCCGAAACTACTTCACTTCAACAACATAATTTACATACGGATTTCCCTTTTGGGAGACCCCGAAGGGATTACAAAGAGAAAAGAAAACTACCTTCTGCCTACCTCCACCACTGGATGATACAATGCCTCAAAGGCTTATTACAAACTGGAGATGGCTACTACTACTACTACTACTACTACTGAGGAGAGTGAGGGATGTGGTGCTCTGGTGCTGCGATGCTCTGGAGACTGGTGTTGTTGTGTGTGTGTGTGTTCCAGCGCTCAGTCCTCCTCCTTTTATAGTGTGTGGTGCTCTGGTTACTACCTTTATTCTTCTCTAGCAGGTGTGCTACAGCCTGCCTTGACACAACTTCGACCTCTTGCGTTTTCCTTTGCGTGAGCTGATGAAGAATTTCCATATTTTATCTGCCTTGTAGTTTGCACAGTCAAGTATCTTATGCATGATTCCAATGCGTGACTGAGCTTTTGTCTTGACAGATGATTTTGTCCAGACCGAAGTCTTTGTCTTGACAGATGATTTTGTCTAGACTGAAGTCTTTGTCCTGACTGAGAACTTTGTCTAGACAGGAGACCTTGTCATGGCTGAGAGACCGACTTCTCGTTGCATGGTAAAATATTGCTATGACATGGCTAGGTATACAAACCAGCCCAATATATTACTCTGTTTCTTGCATGCGAAGCTATTGGCTTTGTAAATTGCACAAGCCAACACATTGTGTGCGCAATGGAGTCATGCATTTCTTTGGCTCTTCTTGACTGAAACTTCGGCTATACTCTTGTGCTCCCTTATGCTTCCATGGCTGGCACGAGTAACACTATTCTAATCCCTGATCACACCGGCCCTATAAGGGCCCGACTGGATGTTCCTGAACTCACCGAAGGCCCGAACCGGTAGGCAGAAAAAAAGGAGAAAACCACCCCCAATCCATGAACCACCCTCCCCCTTCCCTGAACCCCCCCAATCCCGCACCTCTCACTCTCTCCCGATCCCCCATGGCGCCATCGCCGCTGCCTGCCCAGGATGCCGCCGCCGCTACCTGCCCCACGCCATCGTTGCTGTGACCTTCCCAGACCACCGCCTCGCCATCTGCCTCGCGCCACCCACCACCGGAATACATCGATAAAAAAATCAGGCGCTGCCGGACCTCCGAGCGCCGGCGCCGCCACCCGTTTGTCCTGCCGCCGCGCGCTTTCTAGGACTATGTCCCTCTCAATTCTCCCCCATGCAGGCCCTGTCGTGCATCCGGTGACCCAACAACAACCATGGATGCGGGAGAATGATAGGTCGCCGGTTCCCAGTGTGCTGCCGCCTACCACGGCGCCTCCACTGGCCACCGGCTGCCGAAGCACACACCACCCGATGCCCCCGCCTCAGCGCGCCAGCCCTGCTTCCTCTGCAGCCATGCATCACGCGTTGAGCGCCACCAGCAGGTCCCATCCCCCTCCTCCTCGATGTGAAGGGGAGACGAACCCCAACTCCAGCGAGCCCAGAAAATGACCTTCCCCGTGGCGCAGGTCTGAACTTCAACCTCGATCTTCTTCCTCTAGAGTTAAAGCAACTGATGCTAGCAATTTGTTGGTGTTGCTCCTCCTCCTACTCGTGTAGGCTGAGCTGCTCCCTCGAGCTTTGCTGCCCTTCTGCCTCCATCCTCTCCCCATGAACTACCGCCCCCACCTGCTCGTGTAGCCCTATAGCACTGACAGATTTTTTTGTTTTATGTTAATGTATAAAGCATTGACGGAGATGCAAACTTAGACACCCCAAGCTATGCGTGTGCAGAGCCATAGGTGAGGCATCTAGGAGAGCACTCCATCCAAGACTACAGATTTTTGCTAATAACAAAGTTCATGTTGTCAGAAAATTGAAGTCCATTTATATGGAATTAGATGATTGTTGTGTGTATGCAGCTATTAGCAGAAATCTGTGCTAAAAACTTGTGGCTGAGCCAGGTGAGGGTGTCCTGGATTAGGAGGTCCTCAGACAGTCGGACTATATACTTTGGCCGGACTATTGGACTATGAAGATACAAGATTGAAGACTTCGTCCCGTGTCCGGGTGGGACTCTCCTTTGCGTCGAAGGAAAGCTTGGCAATTCGGATATGTAGATCTCCTTCTCTGTAACCGACTCTATGTAACCCTAGCCCCCTCCAGTGTCTATATAAACCGGAGGGTTTAGTCCATAGGATAACAACAATCATAATCATAGGCTAGCTTCTAGGGTTTAGCCTCTACGATCTCGTAGTAGATCAACTCTTGTAATACTCATATCGTCAAGATCAATCAAGCAGGAAGTAGGGTATTACCTCCATCGAGAGGGCCCAAACCTGGGTAAACATTGTGTCCCCCGCCTCCTGTTACCATTAGCCTTAGACGCACAGTTCGGGACCCCCTACCGGAGATCCGCCGATTTTGACACCGACATTGGTGCTTTCATTGAGAGTTCCACTGTGCCGTTACGATACAGCTTGATGGCCCCTTCAATCATCTACAACGATGCGATCCAGGGTGAGGTTTTCCTTCCCGGACAGATCTTCGTATTCGGCGGCTTCGTACTGCGGGCCAACTCATTTGGCCATCTGGAGTAGATCGGTAGCTACGCCCCTGGCCATCAGGTCAGGTTTGGAAGCTTGAACTATACTACCGAAATCTGTGGAAACTTGATCTTCGACTGATTCGAGCCCATGGCAGGTGCGCCGAACAGACACGATGAGCATGACTTAGATCTGCCATCAGACGGTGTTCAGGAGATCACACATGCGGTTGCCCCGGCTCTTAATCCAGAGCAGATTGTGCCATCCGAGGACGGGTGGATGGACCCCGCCACAGAGGCCGCACACTCATCGGCTCTAGAGCCAAACATGGACTACACCTCCAAAGAGATCTGTGTCATTGGACCCTCGGACTCGTCTCCGGCCATAGGTTCCGAACCACGCGCATCCGTGCCTATCAAATCTGATTGGGCACCGATCATGGAGTTTACCTCCGCTGATATCTTTCAGCAGTCACTCTTGGGCGACATGCTAAATTCACTGAAATCTCTCTCCCTGTCAGGAGACTCTTGGCCGAACTATGCCCGGCTTGAGTGGGAAGCGGACAACGAAGAAACTCGTTCCCCATCCACCACCCACTTAATAGCCACTGTCGATGACTTAACCGACATGCTTGATTTCGACTCCGAAGACATCGACGGTATGGATGACAATGCCGGAGAAGAACGGGAACCACCGCCTAAAGGGCGCTAGGAAGCCACCTCATCATATGATATATACATGGTGGATACACCCAAAGAAAACAACAGTGAGGAATGGAAGAATGCAACCCCTTGAGAAGCAACCAAAGCGACGACGTCGGCGCCGCTCTAAATCCCGCCACAGTAAAAACAGCGATAACAGCGCAAGAAGAAATAATACCCCGATCGACTCCAAAGGAAGCGACGACCCCATGGACCCAGCGATGGAGCAGGATGAGCCAGGGGACGGTGAACACAGTCCGGGGCCGCTGTCCGATCATAGCGATGGCGGAGATAAAACTCATAAACCTGTCTCCGAAGAGGAGAACAGTCCGGGCGATGATGCACCCATCATCCCGGAAAAACACTTGGAATAAGAGAACCTCCATAGAAGGCTTATTGCCACTGCGAGGAGTTTGAAGAAGCAGAAGCAAAGGCTTAAGGCCGCGTAGGATACACTCAATCGTAGATGGAACAAAGTGCTCAACACTGACGAAAAATACGGTGGCGATCGCCACACAAAGAGCTACCCAAAGCGCAAGCTGCTTCCCGAATTCGACGACGAGGCAATAGAGCCCATTCAGCTGAAAAATAAAACGGCCGATCAGTCGGAACGACCACCTCGTGGCCGCGATAGGGCGGCTAATGACGCCACACACAAGTCAGCCCACGATTTACGTGAGCACCTGGACAAAAAAGCCGGTATGGCCAGGTCCATCTATGGATCTAGGAAGCGTGCTCCGGCGCAGGATCATGGCCGCCCAAACGACTATACCGATCGAATAACAACTCGGAATCGAAACCAAACACTACAACCATTGGAAGAATGCCATGACACACCCAAATACAGGGGTGCCGCACACCCCCTGTGCTTCACCAATGAGGTGCTGGATCATGAATTTCCAGAGGGATTCAAACCCGTGAACATAGAGGCATACAACGGAACAATAGACCCTAGGGTCTGGATTGAGGACTTTATCCTTCATATCCACATGGCTCGCGGAGATGATCTCCACGCCATCAAATACCTGCCCCTCAAGTTGAAAGGACCAGCTCGGCACTGGTCGAAAAGCCTCCCCGAAAACTCAATCGGAAGTTGGGAGGAACTTGAGGACGCTTTCAAGGCTAATTTTCAAGGGACCTATGTCCGACCTCTGGATGCAGACGATCTAAGTCACATAATCCAACAACCCGGAGAGTCAGCCCGTAAACTTTGGAACAAATTTCTCACCAAGAAGAATCAAATTGTCGACTGCCCAGATGCCGAAGCCTTAGCAGCTTTCAAGCACAATGTCCGGGACGAATGGATTGCCAGACACCTCGGCCAGGAAAAACCGAGGACAATGGCGTCCCTAACAAGCCTTATGACCTGCTTCTGCGTGGGCAAGGACAGTTGGTTGGCCCGTAGCGGCACCAGCGACCCAGGCACATCCGAAATCAGGGACGACAATGGGAAGCCGCGACACAATAAAAACAAACGTCAAAACAATGAAGATAGCCCAGACAACACGGCGGTAAATGCCGGATTCAGGGGCTCTCGACCCGGTCAACGGAAAAAGCCATTTAAAGGCAGCAGAGATGGAGCGTCCAGCCTAAACAAGATTCTTGACAGATTATGTCAGATTCATGGCACCCCCGAAAAACTTGCAAATCACACCAACAGAGAATGCTGGGTCTTCAAGCAGGCCGACAAACTAAATGCCGAACACGAGGGGAGGGAGACGTCAGGTGAAGACAAGGACGAGCCTCGCCAGCCGAACACTGGGGGACTGAAAAATTTCCACTAGTGGTCAAAACATTGAACATGATTTACGCAACTCACATAGCAAAGAGGAGGCACAAACGTGCACTCCGAGACGTATACGCTATAGAGCCCGTCGCCCCCAAGTTCAACCCTTGGTCGGCCTGCTTGATCACTTTTGATCGCAGGGATCATCCGACTAGTATCTGGCACGGAGGATCGACTGCCTTGGTGCTCGACCCAATAATTAACGGATACCATCTCACCCGAGTCCTTATGGACAACGGAAGTAGTCTTAATATGATATATCAGGACACTATCCGCAAGATGGGGATAGACCCATCAAGAATCAGCCAAAGTAGTACTACCTTTAAAGAAGTAAGACCAGGCGTAGAGGCCCGCTGTACGGGCTCTCTAACATTAGAGGTTGTATTCGGTTCTCTTGACAACTTTCGAAGCGAAGAATGAATCTTCGACATCGCTCCATTCCGAAGTGGCTATCACGCACTACTCGGAAGAACGGCCTTCGCTCGTTTCAATGCGGTACCACATTACGCTTATCTTAAACTGAAGATGCCCGGTCCACATGGCGTCATCACAATTAGCGAAAATACAGAGCGTTCCTTACATGCGGAAGAATATGTGGCGGCTCTAGCAGCCGAATCACTGAACGGCCTCCCCAACCCAAATAAATGATCGGTCGTCAAGACCACGGACATGGCTAGACGTGTCCGGTGCACCACTAGTTGCAGCATCCTAGATGAATCTCATGGTTCATTAAGAATAACCAACTTTTCGCACGAAGTCTTTCACCTGGGTTTTTCTTTTTTTACAGATGATTATCGTGCTACACCCTTCCAGGATACGACACAACAGAGACAAAGGCGCAGACATGCAGCAGGGCCCTGCTCAAAGGTTTCTTTTTAGATTAAGACCCTATGTAAACCTTTTTTAAATGTCTCTTGTTGCTTCACACCCTCCGGGCATTTAACACAACCAAGAGGAATACTGGCGGTATTGGCATTTCGTCGTGCCAGGTTAATGCATGTACTTGGAAATTCAAGGCTCATTATCGAGGGCGTTACTCAGCCCAGTATATGTTGTAAAGTTCGAATACCTTAGGGAGTGTTCGGCGTCACGAGTTTGGCCTTATATGCATCAGCTCCGAATCATGTCTATGGTCAATAGTTGGGTTTGCCCGGCTCCCGTGTTTTGCTACCTTACGTTCCGCTCTATCGGCTAAGGTGGCACCGAGAGAACTACTGTGATTGTGCCCTAGTTCATCTGCATGAGCACCTCAGTAGAGAAAGCCGAAAACTGACTGTCATGATAAAGCGCGAGACTGGTCAACCACTCGATGACTCAGCGGAATCTTCGCGATTCCTCCGCATTAACGAAGGACCAGTTTCCCGGTCATGTACGTATGCACACCGTATTCGGATGAACGTGGAAGTACCAGGGGCTATGTAGTAGCCCCATCGTCAAACTCCCGTGGCTAAGTGAAAGTGTTAAAGCTATATAGTCCGATTGCCTTGTTCGCCGCGCTATCACCTCCTTAATGGACCAAGACGTTGGATCAAGTGTGATTACGCGCTTTACCGAACACCCCCGCATTACATACGTGGGGGCTGAAGCCGACGACTGCAAACTTTCAGGTTATATACATACATACATAAACGGCCGCACAGGAGGCACTATAATACTTTACAGGCAAAAGTATAAACACAACCTTTATAATCAAAATAACATTGTTTTTACAATCAAGATACATGTCACTCGAACATGGTACTCTTCGAGCACTGAGCCTCTATTACACGAGAGCCTTCTAGGGCTTCTTCAAAATAGTGCTCGGGCGAGCCCGGGGCTCCGGTCGGACCCCTGGTTGCAATAGCGGTGGCCTCCATCCTTGCCCAGTATGTCCTAACACGGGCAAGAGCCACCCGTGCACCCTCTATGCTTGCCGACCTCTTTACAGCGTCGATATGCGGCACATCACGAAGAAATCGTTGACTAAACCAAAATAACTATCTGGACTTGGTTCCTTCGGCCAAAGATGATCCACGACAGACCTCATGGCAAGCCCGGACAACCTATGGAGCTCAGCCCACTCGACCATTTGTTCATTTAACAGCAGCGGACGCTTTGGAGCACTAAACTGCGACCAGAACAACCTTTCCACCTGATGATCTTTCTGATCCTTGAAATACTCAGTCGCATCAGCAACACTCTTTGCTAAGTCCAAGTATGCGTCTGCAGCACTCCATAATTGATCCAGAGGGGCATACTTCGGATCTCCGAACTTCGTCCGCAACAAAAAAAGCTTCCCAGCCGTGATATCTCCGGCTTGACGAAGCTCCTCCCTTGCCGCTCTGATTTTAGAGCGAGTTTCCTTGGCTGCTTCCAAGGCCTTCTTTAGGTCAGCCGTTTTCGCTTGGCTTTCCTTTTCGAGGAGCTCATATCGGTTGGCGGCATCCTTCAGCTCAACAGCCATCTTAGCTATTTTATCTTTGCTCTGGCGATGAGCGGCCTGTTCGGCTTTTAACTCTTCGGCCGCCTTCAGGGCGGCCGCATCACTCCTCCTGGCTTGTTCTTTGGCTCGGGCAAGTGCTGCCCGAAGGGTCTCCACGGCGGCAGCTCCATCTGCAGTCAAAGCATATTATAGATACTAGCATCATGCTCCTCTTAATATTTGTTGACCACCAGAATATACATACCCTATGCCTCGTCAAGCCGCTTGTTCATAAGCGTGATGTCGGCATCCGCCACTTCAAGCTGACGCCTCAATTTGGCAAAATCAGCAGTCCGATCAGCTGTCGGACCTTCAGCCGCCTGCACATAAAAGCAGCGCGATCATTACCTGGGACTATGATCCTCTGTTTGCCGCCTCTGGACGGCAACCAAAGTCTCAGGGGCTACTATCTATAGAGAGCACACCTAGCATGTGCGGCATAGTCAAAAACATATATATTACTTTGCGTACCTCAAAGCCTCTTAATAGGCCCGTAAAAGCTTCATTCAACCCGCTTTTCACGGATGAGATCCTCTCAACCACCGTACCCATTAAGGTACGATGTGCCTCTGAGATGGCCGCTTGCTCCAGAAGTTCCATCAATGCATCCGGTTGTACACCAGACAGTCCTAGGCTTTTTCTGTTGGCCTCCTTAGGAGCCAAGAACCCCGGACTTCGGGCGGCTGAAGAGTTACCTTCTGGCCTTTGTGGATCAGGAGAAATTATCCGAGACGACACCTCAGGGTTGTCCGTCTCAGGAGGCGGGGAAGCAGGGGGAGGCGTTTCGCTCTCCATCATCTCCGAAATAAGATCCCCCGAAGACGAACTTTGTTGAGAAGGGCTATGAGCCGGGCTGCAAAACATATGCCTCGGATATTATTCTCAGAGAAAAAGCAGGACATATTTACTAATGTGCCTTTGTTTACTTACAGCTTGGCTGACGGCGGGCCCCTTGTGGGCGCTGTGCGGTAAGGACGCCCTCTGGGGCAGGGCCCCCTGGTGAGGGTTTCTTCCCTCGTTTGGAAGCCTCCATTTCCAAATCTTCAGGGGCGCCACTTTTCTTCCCATGGGGAGAGGGAATTTTGGATTCACCTCCCCGATCACCCTCCTTTGCGGAGGCACTAATTCCCCTGGTTTGGATGTGTAATGTATGAAGCCCGCTCTCGGCTTCTCTATTCCTCCCTTCATCTTCTCCTGATGGCACTTGATAGGGTGCGTGCTCAAGCATCCTGGTTAGTATAGGATCCGGCGATCCTTCGGGAAGGGGGGCCGAACACCTGATCCTCTCCGCCTTTCTTATCCAATCCTGGCCGAGGGCAATTTTTCAGAATAATGTTCTGACAAATATAAGGACGCCATGTTTGGTCGCAGAATTACTTACTTGGGTATCTGGATGGTTGGAGTTGAGACCCACACCCTCGATGGTGTCCGGACACTTTATTCGTGATCCGAAGAACAATCCATACATCCCTTCGAGCGTCACGCCAAAGAAGTGTTGAATAGTTCACGGTCCTTCCGGGTTGGACTCCCACATACGGAGAGATCGCCGTTGGCATGGCAGGACCCAACGAACTAGCATTACTTGCATTACTTTGACGAGACTGACATCCCTCTCGAAGAGATCTCGGGTGCGACTTTGCAATGTCAGCACGTCGTTAACTGCCCCCAGTCCAGCCCTTTGTTGACCCATGACGTCAGTTGGGGTGAAGGGCCTGGGCGGAAGGCTGGGGCGGCCGCCCGCTTTGTACCCTGGGGTGCTGTGATGTAAAATCACTCCCGTTGCCATAAGTCGGGCACCTCCGAGAAGGAACCCTTTGGCCATAGGGCGTCGGCACCTTTGCTTATTATAGCGCCTCCGCACTCCGCGTGCCGCCCGTCGATCATCTTCGACTTCACATTGAAGGTCTTGAGCCATAAGCCGAAGTGTGGGGTAATGTAGAGGAAGGCCTCACACACGACGATAAACGACGAGATGTGAAGGATGGAATCTGGAGCTAGATCATGGAAATCTAGCCCGTAATAGAACATGATCCCTCTTACAAAGGGATCAAGACTGAAGCCTAGCACTCGATGGAAGTGGGAAACAAATACAGCACTCTCGTTGGGTTCGGGAGTGGGGATAACCTGCCCTTGAGCAGGTAGCCTGTGGGGGATTTCGGCGGTCAAATACCTAGCCTCCCTAAGCTTCTTGATGTCCTCCTCTGTGACAGAAGAGGCTATCCACCGGCCTTGAAGGTTGGATCCGGACATGATTGAAGGTCTGAAGCGCTTAGCCTGAGCCTTGGGTGTTGGAACTCGAGGTGGGGGAAGGGAAGGATCGAGCATGGGAAGAAAAGGACACGCCTTGGCCCCTTTATAAAGAGGGTGAATATCAAGCGTCCTCCGCGTGGCTGTTTGGAACTTGCCTAAAATCGAGGAGTCATACTAACAAGCACAGTTGGGTTACCCACACCCGTATTGATGAGAATCCCGTGATAAGGGGAACATGATCTCTGCTTCGACAAGACGTGCCAATAAAACCGCCTCGCAATACGTGCAGTAGCAGGCTGGGAAAAACGATTCGTAATGACTGAGCCGCGGCGTGATGTTATGCTATGGTAAATTGTCAGTAGATTAGATTTGTGGAATATTGTGCTCTCTATGGTGGTATGTGGAATTTGTTTTGCAGAGACGTACACGATTCTTGTGTTCTAAATCTTGTATGGAGTATTCGGAGAAGGAACCGGCCTTGCAATGCCGAAGACAATCTGCACACCGGACTCATCATCATTGAAGCCTGGTTCAGGGGCTACTGAGGGAGTCCTGTATTAGGGAGTCCTCGAACAGCCGGACTATATACTTTGGCAGGACTGTTGGACTATGAAGATAGAAGATTGAAGACTTCGTCCCGTGTCCGGGTGGGACTCTCCTTTGCGTGGAAGGCAAGCTTGGCAATTCGGATATGTAGATCTCCTTCTCTGTAACCGACTCTGTGTAACCCTAGTTCCCTCCGGTGTCTATATAAACTAGAGGGTTTAGTCCGTAGGACAACAACAATCATAATTATAGGCTAGCTTCTAGGGTTTAGCCTCTACGATCTCGTGGTAGATCAACTCTTGTAATACTCATATCATCAAGATCAATCAAGCAGGAAGTAGGGTATTAGCTCCATCGAGAGGGCCCGAACTTGGGTAAACATTGTGTCCCCGCCTCTTGTTACCATTAGCCTTAGACGCACAGTTCGGGACCCCCTATCCGAGATCCACCGGTTTTGACACCGACACCAGGGCCCTGGATGCTGATAACATTTGTAATTTGTGCTCTCTACCTTCTACAAACTTGGTGATGAAAAAAGGTGGCTCATCCCATGAATTATCGATTCCACACTTACGTCTGCACTTAGCAAAAATGCATATGCAGTACGATGCTCTACTGAATTTTCATCAGTTATACTGCCTGTATTTTGGGGCCTCAAAACAAACAGTACTTACATTATTGAATGATGCACTGCTTTTCTCTGGAGCAGGAAGACAGATAAGTTCAATTTGTCAGCCTATGTGGTTCAATGTGTATATTAAATGAAGGAAAAAAATAAGTAGTAGGTGTCCAGCAGCATCAGTGTGTGGCTGCCTATAATTTTTCTGTGTGAGTGTTGCACACAAGTATCAGTACAAGGAAAATGGAGGCGCCCAGGGCGAAGTCCTGGCGGAGTAGACCGGCCGGAGCTATCGGGCCAGACCATGGCATGCGGTCGCAAACGACGATGAATCCGCGATGTTGTCACTTGCTGCTGGTGGGTGCGGCTATGTCACTAGTGGTGTGTGTGCGTTGTGCATGTGGTGTGTGGTGGGTGCATGCATGTACGAGTGCACATGCATTCGCCAAAAAAGGAAAACAGTATTCGTAGAGTTTAAAAAATAAGTGAAAATGTCATGTTCTATGGGGAAAACGTCACGTTCTAGTAAATATGGATGCGAAAAACTAGTGTTTTTTCATATGTTTGTTTCAACTCAAAAACTACAAAATAGATAAGCCCAAGTAAGTTCAAATACTACAACAAAAAGAAGTCCAACAAAGGAGAAAAAGAACACAAAACATACACCACATGATAATATTAAGTTTGGAAGTTTAAGAAAAGAAAGAAGAAGTTCAGTTTTTCAAAAAACAAAGTAATTTGACATTCATCAAAAATGGATTTTCATTGGTTGTTGTCT
>NC_041385.1:424980776-424985901 GCF_002162155.2 Triticum dicoccoides
ATTAGAATAACAAAGCATTTTCATATTCATCGTTAAGCCAAGAAGTTCAAATTAAACTAACAAAGTAGTTCTAATTTTTTGTTTTTGCAATTATAACCAAGAACTCGAAATTAACATAGCACCTCGATACTTGTATACCATGAACTAAACAAGGCTCACCAAGAAAATTAAAATAATGTAGCACTCTCAAAGTTCCAAAAATGGAGAGTTCGACTAAAATGAGAAAAACAAGAAAGAAGCACATATGTTTATACAAAAAAATCCCATGGATTTTCCACATTTCTAAAATAACCAAAAAGTTCAAATTTAAATAATAGAGAAGTTCAATATTTATCACAAAACTAAGAATGTTAAATTAAAAAAAGACTACTTAAATAAATTAGTTTATAAAAAATGATTTGCCCATTTAAAAAAAGACATAGGAGTTCAAATTTAAATAATCACCCTATTAGTTTCCCCGTTACCATAGAGTGAACCAAGAAGTTCAAAATTTTAAAATGGAGCAATTCAAAATTTTTATAAAAATGATGTTTCTACATTTTATTAAAAAATGGAGAAGTTCAAATTCAAATAACATGGAAGTTCAAATTAAAAAAACCGAGCAGTTTAAAGAGTTTCTAAACATGGATTTGCCCATGTTTTTCTAAGATCTGGAAGTTCAAATTTAAAGAAGTGAGCGGTTCGATGTTTATTACATAATTAGGACTTTTCCCTATACTAATGAATAACACCAAAAAGTCCTAATTAAAAAATAAAGTTGTTTGATGTTTATAAAAATCTTATATTTTCCTCGATACTAAATATTAAAACCACGAAGTTCAATTTTAAAAAATGGAGTAGTTCAATGCATATTAAAAACTCTGTTTTTTCTCGTCACTAAATAATAAAACCAAGAAGTTCAATTTTTAAAAGCAGAACAGTTTGATATTTATTTGAAAACTCAATTTTTCCGGTTACTAAACAATAAGAACAATAAGTTCTATTTGAAATAACGAAGAAGTTCGATGTTTCCAACAAACCTCCAATTTTCACATTTCTAAAACACACACACAGAAGTTCAAATAAAAAAGTTAGAGCGGTTCGATGTCTATAAAAAACTCAGATTTTTCCATTACTGAAGTGAACTTGAGAGAAGTTCAAAGTGATAACATCCAAAAGTTCACATACTACATTGTGTGTGTTTCATATGAGAAAATAGAGTAAAAAGACAAAGTCTAAAAATTTTGTTGCTAAAAGTTCAAGTGCTCTTCCCTCGGAAGTTGAAAAATTCTTATTAGAGAGGTTCGGCGTGTGTTTACATGTTCACCAAACACAAAAAAAGAAGTTGTGTCTCATGTTTTAAAATACTTCTCCCAGTACATTAGAAATTTGGAACAACAATATTCTACATGAAAAAAGTTCTTTTCTATTCAACAACGTTCGAATGGGTATATTATATGTTGTATTCAAAAAATAAATGGTTAAAATAAATTGGTGTACGTTGTTCGAAAAGAAAAGTTTAACCCTATAAAAAGTTGTGTCTTCTCAATAAGTTTCTAATGGTTTGTCTTGTGGAACTCTGAGGAAGGGGTGAGGAATTACAAACAAAAAGTATGTGACAGAAGTTCAAGGTGAAAATAGCGGGAAGTTCAACTACTACACGAAATGTGTTTCAGATAAGAATAGAAACGAAAAAGCTTAAAAGGTTTGTTGCAAGAAGTTCATGTGCTCCTCCCAGTGAAGTTCAAGATCTCTAGTGCGAGACATCTGATCTTCAATTACATGTAAAAAACAGGCAAAAAACGGCGTTGTTTTTGCCATTTTTAAAACTGCTCTCACACGACAAAAAATTGTAACGTCTGTCTACATGAAAAAGATGCTCCTATTCATAAGCTTTCTAACAGTATATTGTATGCTATATTCTGATGAATGGTCTAAAAGTTTTATGTATACCGTTAAAAACATATTTTTACGCATTTAGAAAAATATTTTGAACCGCCGCGAGTATGAAAAACTGATCAACACGAAAAAGTTGCATGTTTTCAACAGCTTTCCATCGATATATCATTTGCTCAATTCTGGTAAGTGGTTTGGGAGTTACGAGGAAAAAACAACACGCCAAAAATAGAGTGAAGTTCAAACAGACATGCTCGAGAAGTTCAACTACTTTACGCAGTGCAGTTCCATTCGCGATGAAGGCAGAAATCAAGATCTCGTGATTTTCTAATTTACTTCAAAATGGCAGGAAAATCAATCATTTGTGTAAGTTCAAGTCCTCGGCCGGAGAAAGTTAAAAAAGTTATTGTGAGAGAGGTTTGTATAAAAGGAATATTATTTGTGTAGCACTAGCTAATGGATGAGAAATTTACAAACGAAAATACATCATAGAAGTTCAACATGAAAACAGCAGGAAGTTCAACTACTACACTGAATGAAATTTAGACGAAAATCTTTTAAAACCGTCGCGAGTATGAAAAAATGGTCAACACGGGAAAGTTGCGTGTTTACAGCAGCTTTCCATCTGGATATCACTTGGTCAATTCTGGTGAGTAGATGGAGAGCTACGAGAAAAAAACATGTGAAAAACAGAGTGAAGTTCAAGTAGACATGCTGAGAAGTTCAGGTTCTTCACACGGTGCATTTTTGGAGAATCTGTTTCGCGCAAAAGCGGAATGCAGGATCTTGCTGCTTACAAAATTACCTGAAAATGGCTAGGAATCAAAGAACACCATCAACATGAAAAAGTTTCACATTTTCCATAGCTTTTCAAGGGTATATTATTTGTCCCATTCTGACAAAGTTTGTAAAAATTACGGCCAAAAAACATTTTTAACCATTTTCAAAATTGACTTAAAACTATAAAAAATTGGGAGAAACAATAGATACAAAAAGTTTCGCGTTTCGTCAAGCTTTCCAACGCCATATCTTTTGCTGCATTCGGACGCACGGTTCAAAAATTAGCTCAAAAATACAAATTTGGTGGAACTTGTATCGTTTTCTAAATTACTTTTAAACTGTTGAAAATTAGAAAAAACTTTAAACATGAAAAAGTATCGCATTTTCATAAGATTTCCAATGCCATATCATTTGCCTCAATTGGATTAGCCGTTTAGAAATTCCATCGAAAATACGAACTCGGCTATTCGGTTTGCGAAATTTTATGATTTTCCAAATTAGTCTTTAACCATAGGGAATTACGGAAAACTATCAACATGTGGAAAAAGCGGTTTTGCGGTAGCTTTCCAACGCCATATTATTTGCCTCATTCCGATAAACGGTTTAGAAATGCGATCGAAAATACGATTCATGTTTTTTGTATGAAGAAAAAACGGTTTTCAAAACTGCTCTTAAACCACTTAAATTTTGCTAAAAATTCAACTTGTGTCATGATAGTCATGTCCATAGCTTTCCAACCGTATATCGCAAGCCCCATTTGGGCACTTTTTAGCTGAAGTTCAACCTAGTACTCGGGGAAGGTCAGGTTGGGTAACTCAGGAAGTTCAGGTTGGTGATCAGAATATTATTCTGATCCCGTGATCAAAATAGTGTTTATGTGGTCAGCAGATTAGATTTGTGGAATATTGTGCTCTCTATGTTGGTATGTGGAATTTGTTTTGCAGAGCCGGACACGATTCTTGTGTTCAAAATCTTCTATGGAATATTTGGAGAAGGAACCCGCCTTGCAATGCCGAAGACAATCTGCGCACCGGACTCATCATCATTGAAGCCTGGTTCAGGGGCTACTAAGGGAGTCCTGGATTAGGGGGTCCTTAGACATCCGGACTATATACTTTGGCCGGACTGTTGGACTATGAAGATACAAGATTGAAGACTTCGTCCCGTGTCCGGGTGGGACTCTCGTTTGCGTGGAAGACAAGCTTGGCAATTCGGATATGTAGATCTCCTTCTCTGTAACCGACTCTGTGTAACCCTAGCCCCCACCGGTGTCTATATAAACCGGAGGGTTTAGTCCGTAGGATAACAACAATCATAATGATAGGGTAGCTTCTAGGGTTTAGCCTGTACGATCTCGTGGTAGATCAACTCTTGTAATACCCATATCATCAAGATCAATCAAGCAGGAAGTAGGGTATTACCTCCATCGAGAGGGCCCGAACCTGGGTAAACATTGTGTCCCCCTCCTCTTGTTACCATTAGCCTTAGACGCATAGTTCGGGACCCCCTATCCGAGATCCGCCGGTTTTGACACCGACACCAGGGCCCTGGATGCTGATAACATTTGAAATTTGTGCTCTGTACCTTCTGCAGACTTGGTGACGAAAAAAGGTGGCTCATTCCATGAATTATTGATCCACACTTACGTCTGCACTTAGCAAAAATGCATATGCAGTACAATGCTCTACTGATGTTTCATCCATTATACTTCCTATATTTTGGGGCCTCAAGACAAACAGTAATTACATTATTGAACGATGCACCACTTTTCTCTGGAGCAGGAAGACAGATAAGTTCATGTTGTCAGCCCATGTGGTTCAATGTGTATATTAAATGAAGGAAAAAAAATAAGTAGCAGGTGTCCAGCAGCATCAGTGTGTGGCTGCCTACAACTTTTCTGTGTGAGTGTTGCACACGAGTATCAGTACAAGGAAAATGGAGGCGCCCGGGGCGAAGTCCTGGTGGAGTAGACCGGCCGGAGCTATCGGGCCAGACCATGGCATGCGGTTTCAAACGACGACGAATCCGCGACGTTGTCACTTGCTGCTGGTGGGTGCGGCTATGTCAGTAGTGGTGTGTGTGTGTGCGTTGTGCATGTGGTGTGTGGTGGGTGCATGCATGTACGAGTGCACATGCATTTGCCAAAAAAGGAAAACAATATTCGTAGAGTTCAAAAAATAAGTGAAAATGTCATGTTCTATGGGGAAAACGTCATGTTCTAGTATATATGGATGCGAAAAACTAGTGTTTTTCAATATGTTGGTTTCAACTCAACAACTACAAAATAGATAAGCCGAAGTAAGTTCAAATACTACAACAAAAAGAAGTCCAAAAAAGGAGAAAAAGAACACAAAACATACACGACATGAAAAAAAACCTCACCCAGATAATATTAAGTTTGGAAGTTTAAGAAAAGAAAGAAGAAATTCAGTTTTTTAAAAAACAAAGTAATTTGACATTCATCAAAAAT